>NW_017731566.1:1840846-1844135 GCF_001890085.2 Hipposideros armiger | reverse complement strand
CTAATAGGCGTGTGGTGGTATCTTGTTGCTTCAATCTGTCTTTCCCTGCTGACGTAGGATGTGGAACATCTTGTCATATGTGTGTTTGCCATCTGTACGTCTTCTCTAGGGAGGTGTCTGTTAAGATTTTTGGCCCATTTTTAAATCGGGTTGTTTGTTTTCTTATTGTTTAGTTTTAAGAGTTTCTTAGTATATTTTGGATAACAGTCCTTTATCACATGTGTCTTTTGCAAATATATTCTCCAGCCAAGGGACTTCTCCATTCCCTTGACAGTGTCTTTGGTAGATCAGAAATTTTAAATTTTGCTGAAGTCCAGCTTATTAATTCTTCCTTTCAGAGATCATGCCTTTGGTGTCATAGCTAAAAAGTCATTGCCAAACCCAAGGTCATCTAGATTTTCTCCTACATCATCTTCTAGGAGTTTTATAGTTTTGCATTTTACATTTGAGTCTGTGATCCATTTTGAGTTAATGTTTCTGAAGGGTGTAACATCTGTGTCTTGGCTCATTTTTTTGCACATGAATATCCAGTTGTTTCAGCACCATTTGTTGAAAAGACTGTCTTTACTCCATTGCATTTATTACCTTCACTCCTTTGTCAGAGATCAGTTGACTATTATTTATGTGTGTCTATTTCTGTTTCTGTTCTGTTCCATTGACCTATTTGTCTGTGTTTTCACCAGTACCACACTGTCTTGATTACTGTAGCTTTATAGGAAGTCTTGAAGTTAGGGCAGTGTCAGTGTTTGTTTCTTCTTCTTCAGTATTGTATTGGCAATCTGAGTCTTGTGCTTCTCCACATAAACTTTAGAATCACTTTATTGATATTCACAAAATAAATTGCTGGGATTTTTATATGGATTGCATTGAATCTATAAAGCTGGGAAGAACTGAGATCTTGGCAATATTGAATCTTCCTATCCATGAACATAGAATCTCTCAATTTATTTAGTTATTTGATTTTGCTCATCAGAGTTTTATAGTTTTCCTCATAAATCTTGTACATGTTTGGTTAGATATATACCTAAGTATTTCATTTTTGAGGGTGCAAACATAGGTAATATTGTGTTTTTAATTTCAAATTCCACTTGTTCATTGCTGGTATATAGAAAAACAATTGACTTTTGTATATTAACCTTGTTTCTGAAACTTTGCTATAATTGCTTATTAGTTCCAGGAGTTAGAAAATTGATTTTAGATCTTTCTTCTGGTCTAAGTATAGCATTCAATGGTATAAATTTCCCTCTAAGCACTGCTTTTGCTGCAACCCATAAATTTTGATTAGTTGTGCTTTCATTTTCATCAATTTAAATATTTTCAATTTCTTTTGAGACTTCTTTTTGACTCATACGTTATTTAGAAGTTTGTTGTTTAATCTCTACATATATTTGAGTTTTTCCAGTTATCCTACTGTTACTAATTTCTAGTTTAATTTCATTGTGACCTGAGAGCAGATATTGTATGAGTTCTAGTCCTCTAAATTTGTTAATGTGCGTTTTGTGGCCCAGAATGTGGTGTATTTTGGAGAGTGATCCATGTAAGCTTGAGAAGAACGTGTATTTTACTGTTGTTGAAAAGTAGTCACTAGATGTTCATATCCAGTTGACTGATGGTGTTCCTGAGTTCAACTATGTCCTCACTTATTTTATGCCTGCGGGATCTGTTAATTTCTGATACAGGGGTGTTGAAGTCTGCAACGATAACAGTGGGTTCATCTATTTGGTCTTGCTGTTCTATCAGTTGTTGCCTTTCATATTTTGACACTGTTGTTAGAAGCATACACACTAAGGATTGTTACGTCTTCTTAAAGAGTTGACTTCTTTATCATCATGTAATGCCTCTTTATACCTGATAACTTTCCTTACTTTGAACTCTTGGCTATTTGAAATTATTATAGCTACTCCAGCTTGCTTTATTTTATTTATTTTTTCTTTTTTAAAGTAGTGAAAGAGCAGTTTATTAGAAGAAAAAGTACACTCCAAAGAGGTAGGAGCGAGCTAAGCAGAAGGCAGTGGTTCAAGGGCTCAAAAGGCCTCCAGCTTTCTTTTGACTAATGTTAGCATGGTATATCTTTCTCCATCCATTACTTTTAATCTATATGCATCTTTATATTTAAATTAGGTTTCATATAGACGATATGTAGTTGGGTCTTGTGTTTTTGATCCACTCTGATAATCTCTGTCATTTAATTGATGCATTTGAACCATTGATGTTCAAAGTGATTATTGACATAGTTGGATTAATATTTACCATATTCGTTTTCTATACTTTGCCCTTGTTCTTTGTTTCTATTTTTGCCTTTTACTCTTTTTATGCCTTTTGTGGTTTTCATTGAGCATTCTATGATCCCATTTTTCTCCTTTCTTAGCATATATATATATATATATATATGTATATATACTTTTCTAGTGGTTGCACTAGAGTTTGCAATACAGTCACGTGTCACTTAATGACAAAAATACATTGAGAAATGCATCATTAGGTGATTTAGTCACATTATTGAGTGTACTTACACAAATCTAGATGGTCTAGCCTACTACACGCCTAGGCTATATGGTATACCACTGTGGTAATATGTGGTCTGTCACGGACCGAAACTTTGTTATGTGGCGCATGACTGTATTTATAACTAATCCCAGCCCACTTTCATAGAACATTATACTGCTTCACGGGGAGCATGAGTACCTTATAATAACACAATAATCCTAATTCTTCTCTTCCATCCCTTGCATCATTGCTGTCATTCACTTCACTTTTATACTCATATAAGCACATATATGATATATACACATACATAAGCATACATGATCAAATATATTGTTGCTATTATTATTTTGAACACACTGTTACTTGTTAGACAAAATAAGAAAAAGATGTATTAATTTTATCTTCGCTTATCCCCTCTTTGATTCTCTTCCTTCCTTTGTGTAGATTAGGGTTTCTGATCTATATTATTTTCTTCCTCTCCAAAGAATTTTTTTTAACATTTCTTGCAAGGCAGGTCTTCTGGCAACAAATTTCCTCCATTTTTGCTTGTCTGAGAAAGTCTTTATTTCCTCTTCACTTTTGATGCATAATTTCACAGGGTACAGAAGTCTAGGTTGGTGGCTTTTTCTCTCATCACTTTAAGCATTTCACCCCGCTCTGTTTTGCTTGTGTGATTCTGAGAAGTTGAATATAATTTTTATCTTTGCTCTTCAATAGGTAAGGTTTTCTTTCCTTTAGTTTCTTCCAGGGTTTTTTCTTTATCTTTGATTTTTAGTAGTTTGAAAACGATATGCCTTTTTTT
>NW_017731566.1:1831439-1839801 GCF_001890085.2 Hipposideros armiger | reverse complement strand
CCCTCCCCCCATGGGACAGGATGGCTAGAATGAACTGGAGTTGGGTATTTCCCTTCTGCAGGTCACTTAGGCTCTTCAACTCCAGCAGGTCAGGTTCTGGTTAGCTAGTTTCTCTGGAAGGCAGGGCCTTCTTCAGTAGAGTGCTCTGGCATATTTCAAGAAAGTTTATTTTCCCCTCCCACTACCAAAAGCATGAGGGGACTTTTCTCTGATATTTACTGTGAGAACCTGGTCGAGCTCCTGGAGGCAAACTCTTGAAAGCATGGGGCCTTCCTATGACTGGGTCCTCTTGGGGTTTTCAGATCTTGGGCTTGTCCTAACTGAGTCTCCCGACAAACTGTAATTTGTCAATTACAGTTCAGGTTTTCATGCCATGGCACTGGTTCACATGGAGATTTGTAGTTCTCTGTATCTGTCTGTCTCTCCATTTTGGGGGTGGCAGTTTGCCCCTTAACCTCACTTCTCTTACAGATCTAAAGAGAGTTGCTGCTTTGGCAGAAGGTGTTCACTCTTGCCACCCAGCTTTTGTAGAAGCTCCATCCATTCAGGTTTTCACAGAAGCTGTGATGCAAAGCAGAGGAGGTGGGCATTGTCACTGGGACTGCAGCCTGGCTCTGTCACTAAGGAGCATGGGCTAGATTTCTGAGTGTCAGGTTCCCCATCCCTGCCAACACAATAGCATAGCATGTCTGCTGGTTACCGCGTCATGCAAAACGGCAGCGTGCACGCTCACCAAATTTGAAGGGTGCGTTTGCAGTGGTCTGACTTGACAGAGACTATGGCGCTTATCTAAAATTTACTTAAGGGGACTATGGGTAGCCCCCTCAAATGAGCCTCTGGAAGAGCTAAATATGGCCCAGGAGGCCTCTGTAACCGCTGCTGGAGAAAAGGGACCTACCTGTTAAGACACTGTAGTCAGAGAACAGTGCCTTCAAATATGAGTCCTGAGACCAGGACAGAGCGTGCAAGTGGCCAAGTGCTTCTAGTTTGGCCCCTCCAGGCCTCAGGTGGGCCTGGGATGCTGTAGATTGGGGTGAGCTTTATTAGGGAAACTCCCCAGCAGCCAATCTGGAATTCAAGGAGGTGGGGTCCACGAGCCCAGTGCCCCCTAAACCGTAACGTGCCCACGCATCACAAGGGATCCTGTTCAAGTGTACGTTCTGATTCAACAGGCTGGGTGGAGCCTGAGTCTATGTCACCAGCAAGCTCCCAGGGGACGGACGCTGGTGCTGCGGGTTGCTGGCCCCCCTTTGAGTCCCGACGACATGAATAACCTGTGAGGTGCTACCTCATCCCAAAACCCTTCAGTCCCTCAGGACCTGCTCCTGGAGCCACCTCCGAAGCTCTTTCTGACGATCTTTCCTTGCCATGCCCACAAAGAGCTTGATATTGTGGTTTCTGCTGCTGTTGACATTCACATGCTTAGGACATTTTTGTTTCACTGCAGAAAGCTTTGCTCCCCAAGGTTGGGGAGTGAGTCTCACCAATCCTTTGCATCCGCTAGCCTACCTGGCACAGTGCAGAGCGAGTGATGTGTTCTCAGAACTATTTGTCGAAGGAATAATAACAACAGCCTTTCATCGGAGTGAAGACTTGACAGTTCATGAGCACCTCCACGCGCTTAATTCTTTACCCACCACTTCCCTTCCAATGAAGCAAACACTTCTCCTGCCCACACACTGGACATGAATGTTCATCATTTTCATCATCACAGTAATTCTGTGAGTTACCCGCCTGCAAGCAAAGGGAGCTTATTGTTTGCACAAGTGCTAAGTGTACTGTCTAGCAGAGATGGCAAGGCTGGGAGCTGTCCCTAGGTGGCTGTCACCACCATGTGGAGGAGAGTTGGGCTCAGCAGCAGGAGTGGGCTCTTGCTCCTTCTCACTGGGCCATGCCCAGGGTGGCTGGCCAGTGTTTTCGACCTCCAGCCACCTGGGTTCCCCCTGAAGCCATCCTCCTGGGCCAGTGCCCTCTGGCACAGATGACCATCACACGGCTTCCTTCTTGTCCTCTGTAGTGAAGGCCCTTGTCTTGCTGAGAACAGCTCAGAGGACTGGATTCTGGTCCTGCCTCCATCTCTCCTGACCATGGGTCTGCAGGCCAGGCATGAATCTTCGTTTTTTCTTCTGTAAAGTGGGGCCATGCTGTCTTCCTGACTGGGCCCATGGGGCTGTCGTGAGCCCACACCACCAGTTCACTGTGAAAACGCTTTGTGCATTGTGAAGAGACACGCGTGCTACTTATTAATCAATAGTGTACGTTGTAAAACAGAGTGGCTTTTTTATTTTTAAAGTTTGGATATTTACACGGAGGCGCTCTCGTACGCATGATCGTTTTAGCAGCTCCTCTGTTTGTCTTGCTGTGTAAAAAAATAAGACACAAACCTCCACGGAAGCCATCGGCGCTCTCCTCACAATCCTGAAAGTTGATTTCCTTTGTCATCCTGAAGTTTCCCAAGGGTTAGTCAGAGTCATCCAACATCGGGGTGGCAGCTTCCAGTTAAAAGTTAATTATTCTTCTTTATTGTACCGAGGACACTTAATTTTTTTAGCGACTTACTCTTCTTTGTAATTATAGATGTGGTGATTAGAATGTCTTGTGTATTATACCACCGATTTTTTATCCCCTTCACTGATTTAAAACTCTTCCTTTTTAAGTTTTTATTCCTGTTTCTGCGACAGTGTTCAGGGACTCCGGCCGGGCCCAGGGCCTCTATGGGGGTGATTAGAGTCGCTGTGTGCATATATAATTAAGGGATTTCACAACACAAATTACCGCCTTTGGGGCCAATAGCCAGCACAGTTACCATCTATCATGTCAGCTCTTGAGACGGCTCTGTGTGTGTTTGGTAAAATAAATTAACATACAACAATTTTGTTTAAAATAATGCTTAAATTTCAGATGTAGTAAGAAGCAGGAAAAACAATAAAGGGACCCAGGGAGAGTCAAAATCACATATTTAAATGAGGAGCAGAGTCCCCGCCGGGCGCCTTCCGTCACCTGTAGATTATTGCACAAAGCTGTCTGAACGCTCCCAGTCCCTCTTCTTGTCCTCTTACCAGCCGAACTCCTGTTGGTTTGCGTTATCTCTGAGCAGGCCTGGGGCTTGGAAGGGACGTTTGGAGCCTCAGTCATGGCCTATGTTTCATCCTTTGGAAGCATGTTGTTGTAGAGAAGATGGAATAGCATTTCGGAGTTTGGAAAACAGGAAGGAAGTCACCCATCAGTTCGGCAGCTGAGAATTGTCTCAGATACCAGCCCAGTGGGCGGCCTGCCTCTGGCTTTTAAGTCCAAGCTGGGACTCATGGCCTCAAAAGCCTGCTTCTGGTTTTGAAAGTTGGTCCCTTCCCAATACTGTGGCATGAAATTTCTTTTGGCCACCAGTAAAACCATGTCCTGGGTTAATATTAATGCTCTAAAAAATACAATTGTCCTTTGGAGCCGAGTTAACAGAAGCGAGTTCTTTAAAACAGATGTGTTTGTGGTCCAGTGTTGATGTGGGCTAGGCTCTAGCTATTCCGATGGTGTAGAAGTTTCCATGTCTCCTAAGAAGGAAATGAAACGATAGTTCTTCACATCCAAAAACCCAAAATTAACCACTGTTATGCTTCTCAGCAATAACCACCAGTAATATCTTGGTGTGTGTCGTTTTAGACCTGCTCGATGTGTATTTCTTACATAAAGATGAATCTTTTAAAAAGCAAAGTGGACTTATTACTTTTTGCCTTTTTTCTCACTCTACTCTTTGAACATTTTCCCCAGTTACTGAATGCTTGAGCACGTGATTTTTAATCACTGCAAAAGATTCTATGACTTAGCAGAGACGGTTTTCGTAGTCTTTACACTACTGATGAAAATGTAGGCTCTCTCTCTCTCTCTCTCTCTTTTTTTTTTCTCTTAAGGCTGATGCTTCAATGAACACCCTTCTACCTGCATCTTTGTCCATGTCTATTATAATTTCCTTAAGATAAACTCTTAGATATGGAACTAGTGTATCAAAGGTTATGCCCATGGACGTCCCATTCATTCCTCTTAAAAATGGCATTTTCCTTGGTTAAAGAAGCAAATTGCTTTAAGACAAATCTGCAACACTTGTTGTAGTTTTCATGTAGAACATCTTCTCAGCAAGAAAGGCTGAAGGTGAGTGCTGGTATCTGCCCCTATTCCAGGAGAAGAGACGGAAAATGACAAAGGGGAAGAAACTGCCAACTCCTCCCCAAAGCACAGGTCGTCTTCAGTGGCGAGGGAAGACAGCCAAGACTCTTTATCTGCCAAAGCTGATTCAGCTCAGAAAGCGTAATGGGAGTTTTGTAAAAGAAGTGGCTGGTGCACTGAGCTGTAGTAGCATTGTGGTTGGAATCATAATCACAGAAAGTCCCAGAAGCTTTATGCAGTCAGGCAGGTTACAGGGTGTTGAGGTTTCATTGAGTGGAATTCTGTGGGATACCAGCACTAGAAAGTGAGCGGTAGGTTGGTTACGAAGCTGTTTCTTTTCGTTTCATTAGAGAACAGCTGAGTCCCCAGATGTAATTCATGAACTGGTTTTGACAATATCTTTTCTTATGAGCAGTCACCTCAATGAGGGGCTGTGGTTTTTGCCTTCTCAGCAGCCACCCACCCATGTCTGCTGGCTACAGTGCCCCAATTTTTCTAAGGAGACAACTATTCCCCCACTCTTAGTCCATGTGTTTTGGATGGGGTTGGTCCCACCCTGGGGGGACCCCAAGATGACATATCACCTAGACCAGACAATCAGAATATGCTATTTCCTTGAGCACCATCATTGACTGAGGGATGGGCACCTGACCGAGCTCATCCATTTAGAATGAATGTTAGAACTTTTGCTTGAGCAACTGTTGAAAGGCACCCTTTTTTTTTCTTTGAAATTACAGTTGGGAGGTGCAGCAAAACAGAGATATGGAAATATGCTTTCTGAAGATATACTGTGAGCTCCTTGACCCAGATATACTAAAAGTAGAGCTATCCCTGGAGTTTTCAGTTATTTGAGAATATATATATATATATATATATATATATATACATATACATATATATATATATATTCCTGATTACTACAGTGACACTAAGTTTCAATTCAATTCAGAGCTCTAAGTGGGACAATGCTGCCAATGAACCTATGTGAACAGCTAAGTACTGCAGGTGGACAAATGAGTCCCAGCCCTTCCCTCAAGGAAAGTGTAGTGTAGGACAGAGACACAATGTCACAGACAAAGCAATGCAGAATGGTCAGGGAAGGGAAAGATCACATTCTGATAGGATGAGGACAGAATTTATAGAAGAAGTGACATTTGTGATGAGTCGTGGAACATGACCAAGGATGTGACAGGTGGGATTGGCAGGTGATGGCATTTCTTGTAAAGAATATAGCAAGAGCAAATGCTGAGAGGGAAAGCAGTGTGCTTTCACAGTCAGGGGAAAGCTAGAAGATAAAACTAGAAAGATGAGCTGGAGTCATGTTGTTTGGATCCTGAATTCCACACTGAAATAAAACTTAACGAGATTTCCCTTTGTGTGTTTGGTGGAGAAGCTTGTNGGGGCCCTCTGGCGTCCCAAGCCAGCTCTTAACCAATGCGCCACTTGGCCGGCCCACGATATGCCTTTTGGCATTTTTCCTGTTCAGTGTTCCCTGAGCTTCCTGGATCTGTGGTTTGGTGTCTGATATTAATTTCAGGAAAATTCTCAGTGATTATTGATTCAAATATTGCTTTGTTTTTCTCTTTTTGGTACTCCCATTATGTGTATGTTACACCTTCTGTAGTTGTCCCACAGTTCTTGGATAGTCTGTTCTGATTCTTTTTCAGTCTTTGTTCTCTTTGATTTTCAGTTGTGGAAGTTTCTGTTGTCATACCCTCTAGCTCAGGGATTCTTTTCTCAGAAGTGTTCAAGCCACTAATAAGCCCATTAAGGCATTCTTCATTTCCGTTACAGTGTTTTTGATCTCTAGTATTTCTTTTTGGTTCTTTCTTAGGTTTTCCATTTTTCTGCTTACATTGCCCATCTGTTCTTGCATGCTGTGTGCTTTATCCATTAGAGCCCTTAGCATATTAATCGAAGTTGTTTTAAATTCAGTCTGATCATCCCAACATCCCTGCCATGCCTGGTTCTGAAGCTTACTCTGTCTCTTCAGACTATGTGTTTTGCCTTTTAGTATGCCTCATCATTTTTAAATTGCTATTCGGACATGATGCACTGGGTAAGAGGAACTGCTGTATGAGGAAAACAGGACTTTAGTGATGTGGTGGTGAGGTGCTGGGGGAGGGCCTCTGAGCGAGCCTGCACTTCTGGGGCATGGACTTTACAAGTGTTTCTCAGTTTGTTTTTTAATTCCCCCCTCCCTCCCCCCATGGGACAGGATGGCTAGAATGAACTGGAGTTGGGTATTTCCCTTCTGCAGGTCACTTAGGCTCTTCAACTCCAGCAGGTCAGGTTCTGGTTAGCTAGTTTCTCTGGAAGGCAGGGCCTTCTTCAGTAGAGTGCTCTGGCATATTTCAAGAAAGTTTATTTTCCCCTCCCACTACCAAAAGCATGAGGGGACTTTTCTCTGATATTTACTGTGAGAACCTGGTCGAGCTCCTGGAGGCAAACTCTTGAAAGCATGGGGCCTTCCTATGACTGGGTCCTCTTGGGGTTTTCAGATCTTGGGCTTGTCCTAACTGAGTCTCCCGACAAACTGTAATTTGTCAATTACAGTTCAGGTTTTCATGCCATGGCACTGGTTCACATGGAGATTTGTAGTTCTCTGTATCTGTCTGTCTCTCCATTTTGGGGGTGGCAGTTTGCCCCTTAACCTCACTTCTCTTACAGATCTAAAGAGAGTTGCTGCTTTGGCAGAAGGTGTTCACTCTTGCCACCCAGCTTTTGTAGAAGCTCCATCCATTCAGGTTTTCACAGAAGCTGTGATGCAAAGCAGAGGAGGTGGGCATTGTCACTGGGACTGCAGCCTGGCTCTGTCACTAAGGAGCATGGGCTAGATTTCTGAGTGTCAGGTTCCCCATCCCTGCCAACACAATAGCATAGCATGTCTGCTGGTTACCGCGTCATGCAAAACGGCAGCGTGCACGCTCACCAAATTTGAAGGGTGCGTTTGCAGTGGTCTGACTTGACAGAGACTATGGCGCTTATCTAAAATTTACTTAAGGGGACTATGGGTAGCCCCCTAAAATGAGCCTCTGGAAGAGCTAAATATGGCCCAGGAGGCCTCTGTAACCGCTGCTGGAGAAAAGGGACCTACCTGTTAAGACACTGTAGTCAGAGAACAGTGCCTTCAAATATGAGTCCTGAGACCAGGACAGAGCGTGCAAGTGGCCAAGTGCTTCTAGTTTGGCCCCTCCAGGCCTCAGGTGGGCCTGGGATGCTGTAGATTGGGGTGAGCTTTATTAGGGAAACTCCCCAGCAGCCAATCTGGAATTCAAGGAGGTGGGGTCCACGAGCCCAGTGCCCCCTAAACCGTAACGTGCCCACGCATCACAAGGGATCCTGTTCAAGTGTACGTTCTGATTCAACAGGCTGGGTGGAGCCTGAGTCTATGTCACCAGCAAGCTCCCAGGGGACGGACGCTGGTGCTGCGGGTTGCTGGCCCCCCTTTGAGTCCCGACGACATGAATAACCTGTGAGGTGCTACCTCATCCCAAAACCCTTCAGTCCCTCAGGACCTGCTCCTGGAGCCACCTCCGAAGCTCTTTCTGACGATCTTTCCTTGCCATGCCCACAAAGAGCTTGATATTGTGGTTTCTGCTGCTGTTGACATTCACATGCTTAGGACATTTTTGTTTCTCTGCAGAAAGCTTTGCTCCCCAAGGTTGGGGAGTGAGTCTCACCAATCCTTTGCATCCGCTAGCCTACCTGGCACAGTGCAGAGCGAGTGATGTGTTCTCAGAACTATTTGTCGAAGGAATAATAACAACAGCCTTTCATCGGAGTGAAGACTTGACAGTTCATGAGCACCTCCACGCGCTTAATTCTTTACCCACCACTTCCCTTCCAATGAAGCAAACACTTCTCCTGCCCACACACTGGACATGAATGTTCATCATTTTCATCATCACAGTAATTCTGTGAGTTACCCGCCTGCAAGCAAAGGGAGCTTATTGTTTGCACAAGTGCTAAGTGTACTGTCTAGCAGAGATGGCAAGGCTGGGAGCTGTCCCTAGGTGGCTGTCACCACCATGTGGAGGAGAGTTGGGCTCAGCAGCAGGAGTGGGCTCTTGCTCCTTCTCACTGGGCCATGCCCAGGGTGGCTGGCCAGTGTTTTCGACCTCCAGCCACCTGGGTTCCCCCTGAAGCCATCCTCCTGGGCCAGTGCCCTCTGGCACAGATGACCATCACACGGCTTCCTTCTTGT
>NW_017731566.1:1822337-1825690 GCF_001890085.2 Hipposideros armiger | reverse complement strand
TGATTCCTGGCCACGAGAGGCCATGGGCCACTCCTCTGCTCTATTTGCTAATTTTGTCTTAACGCTTTTAAAGCAAAGGCTAAATTAGACTGTGAAGGTAAATATATGCAGAGAAGGCCACAAAATTAAAAATATAAGGGAGGGATTGAGTTGTTAATCATACTGCAGCATTTCACAAGGAATAGTTTGAGTTTTCCAATGAAACGATGACTCCAGCATATAAATTAATCTTTTGTATAAGAAGAAATGAAAGTCATTAAATGTCATTGTCTTATTTTAAAAGCAGCAATATCCTGCCTGATTGCAAGTGCTTAGAGGAGGATGATTAAACAGAAACCTTATCTTCACTGTTCCAAGGAGAAAATTGGAGAAAAGTTATCCAATTATGGATGATAAAGCAGAGAAAAAATCGAGAAGAGGCGAACTTGGGTCAGCAGGTTATAAAGAGCATGTTCCCCTTGCTGCTGTGATCTACTCCTGGTCGACAGCTAGAATCCTGCCCAGCCACAAAAACGACTGCATCGTTGTAACATGCTCTCCAACGCCAAAAGTATTTGTAAATTCTTTCTTTCTGTAATCCATTTCCAGGTTCTATTATTGGTAAGTGAATGCTCTTTTGTGATCGATCCCTATAGAGTAGACTAAAGGCTTTCAAACTTGCCCCGGGAATGTAGGCACATGATTTATTGGCCCTGAAACCCAGTCTCCTTATCTGTAGGCTGGGTCTACTGGGTATTTTTGGCTGGCCTGTGCTTTGGGTTAAATGACAGCAGGGAGTCTGTGTCCTTAACCTCATGCTATGGACATTCTGGACTGGATGATTTTTGGGGGGGGGGTGTCCTATGCATGGTAGGGTGTTTAGCAGGATCCCTTGGCTCTACCCGATAACAAACCCCCCCACCCCAACCCTGCAGCTGTGACATCCAAAAATGCCTCTCGACATTGCCAAATATCCCTTAGGGGACAAAATCACCCCTGGTTGTGAGCCACTTATGTAGGTAGAGCATCTGACTTTGCAGAGTCCACACTCAATCGATAGTAGCTATTATTCTTACTCTTATTATTGGCAGAATCTTCTAACAGTTGCTTTCAAGCCTCATGTTGTTGCTGAATGTACCCAATGCATCACAACTTAGGACTTATCCCTGATTTCTTTTCTTTTATGCCAAATCAAAGTATGTAATTCCTAACTCAAAATCTATGTTTCTGGCAAAATAGGAGTGTTTTCCTCCAAAGGAATAAATAGTTACCCTGAGTTTTAAGTTAAAATTTTGGATTCTATACTTTCCTGGTGACTAAGTTGGCGAGGCAGTTACCATCTCTGAAACGAATGTCACTTGAGCCACACCTGATAGAACAAAGAATCATTGGGCAATTCCCACATAAAAGTCACCATGTGGTGTGCGACAACTCTGTGAGAATATGTGTTTTTAGATACAGGATTACAAATGCACACTTCAAAAAATTATCAGCCCGATTACCTGAATATGAAAATGGGACCAGGCCATATAGATACATCAGCAAAGATAGGGACAGAGTCACCTTTTCCAAATATTTACACATGTCTAGCAAGTTGGGATTCGACTTCCTGGAGGAAGATGGGATTTAATCACAATGGCCATTTGACTTGGCTATTTCCCATTGCCTTTAAACAGATACTTTATCACCAAAGGAGAAGTTAGAGAAGGAGAAAAGAGGGTTTTTGCCCAGGTCGACTTAGAGAAAGTATCTGTGAGTTTCCCAGGGCTGCTGCAATCAATTCCCACAAACTGGGGTGGGCTTAAATCAACAGAAACTGATTTCCTCACAGTCTGGAGGCGAGAAGTCCAGTCGCGGTTTGGGGGAGCTGTGCATCTTACAAAGGGGGAGCATCCTTCCTGCCTCTTCCAGCTTCTGGTGGCCCCAGGCGGTCCTGGGCTTGTGGCCACATCCCCAACCCTTGTCTCCACCTTCACGTGGCCTTCTCCCCTCTGTCTCTGTGTCTTTGGGCTGATCTCACCTGGAGATCTCTATCTTAACTACATCTGCAAAGACCCTTATTCCAAATACAGTCCCATTATGAGGTTTTGGTGGACTTATCTTTGGTGGTGGTGGTGGTGGTGGTGGTNTGCAGTAATTAAGAGAGCATGGTATTGATTGGCACAAGGATAAACTAATAGTGAAATGGAAGAGAATAGCGTCCAGAAATAGACCCACACGTGGAAGAGCGGTTGCTTGTATTGAGGGTGAGCGGCACTGCAGGGAGAGAACAGCCTTCTCAGTATGTGGCACTGAATCAGCTGGAAAGCCAATTGGAAAGGAAACCTGACTCCTACCTTATACATACATGAAAAAACAATTCCAGGAGGCTCGTAGGTCCAAATGTGAAAAATAAATCAATAACACTCCTAGAAGAAAATGTAGAGACCACCTTCATAACTTTAAAGACTTAAAGTAAAGATTTCCCAAACAGGACACCAAAGGCACTAATTATAAAGGACAGGATTAATAAGTTGAGGTACATTAAAATTCATAATTTTTGTTTGCCAAAAGACACCAATAAGGGAATACAATAGCATGCCTTGGAGTGGGAGAAGATATTTGCAAAATGTATATCTGACTAAAGACTCATAGAAAAATATATATATATACACTATATAAAAAAACCCTCACAAACCAATTAGAAAAAGACAACCAACCCATTAAAAAAATAAGCAAAAGTCTTGAATAAATTTTACAAAAGAGCAATAAATATCCAAATAACCAATAAATATCTGAAAAGGTGTTCACCACGTTAATCACCAGGAAGATATGTTTTATAGCCACAATTAAATATCCATCTGAATTGTTAAGATGAAAAAGACCCACACTACCACATGTTGGAGAGTACATGAAACAATCGGAACCTATTTACTGCTGGTGGGAATGTAAATTGGGACATCAACTTTGGAAAACATTTTGGCATCATATACATACCCAGTGTTTCAACACCTAGGTGTATGCTCAAAATACTTAAGTCCATTTATTCATCAAAAGGCATGTAGGAGAAAGTTCAAAGCAGCACTATCTGTAATAGCCCCAAACTGGAAATAACCCCAGTGTCCATCAACAATAGATAATTAAATTGTGGCATATACACACCACAGAACACTCCACAGTGATGAGAAAGAACAAATTACAGTTACACGCAATAATAATGCCTGAATCTCCCGAAAATAATTTTGAAAGAATCCAGACACAGAAAGGTACATACTGTTTGATTCCATTCACATAAAGTTGAAAACTAAGCAAAACTAATTTTTGGTGATAAGAAGTCAGGATAATGTTTATCCTCGTGGGTGGGGGTGACTGTCAGCCGGCATAAGGGATAGAAT
>NW_017731566.1:1804818-1816932 GCF_001890085.2 Hipposideros armiger | reverse complement strand
CCTCCCTCCCTCCCTCTACCCAGCTGTCTATCCCTGTTTCTTTCCTTCCATCCATCCACCTCTCTGGTACACACATTTGTGTGTCAGGCACAGTGGTAGGAGGCTCTTAGGATACAGCAGCGAACAAGGCAGGGGAGCAGGGATGGCCCCAGGTTGATGTGACCTGAGGCTTATGCCATTTGGGGGACGCTCTTTAAAGAATGCAGACTCACAAACACAACATTGCTAGAGTGTTCCCCCTGCCTCGGAAAGGGCCCATGCAAGTGAGCTGCCTGAAGCTTCGGCTTCGCTGGCTTTTGTCAAATCCTCCTTTGCAGATGTGGCCCCGCTCTTTTGGAACTCAGGTTCTGGTGTCCCCTGATGAGGGCAGGGGGGTCGGGACTTAGGTAAACCCTGCTGAACCCCTAAGACCACACCTGTGGAACCTGGAGTCTCCCATCAGTTCCCTTTGTCATGCCCCTGCCCGGATCTGCAGGCTGCCTTTTCGTTCTCTCCCCATCTCCTATGCACGGAATTCAACCTCCTTCAGGGGTTCCCATAAAAGACCCCTTTGCACCAAGCCCGCCACAAGTACGGCAATTCTAGAAGCTACTAAAACGGCCCCTCCCTCCCCCGCCGGCCTCCCCTGTCCTGAGCCTTCTTTCCCTTCTCCTCCGGCTCTCACCCTCCCAGGGACCTTTGCTTCTGTTCCAAGTGAGGGTGTTCATTTCCCCCAGTACCGGTGGGAGTCTCCCTGAGGGAAATTCACATGCGAGCTGCAGGAGAATATTCCCTCCACCTCGTTACACTGGGTCAACGTCAAGACCATTCTGTCGGCGTGAGATGAGGCCAGGAAATAGGAGCCTTCATTCAGGCCCACCTCAGTTTTCCTGTCCACAAGAATGGGAGCAACACAGTGACGCTGTGGGGATGAGAACCATGGACGGAGGACGTGAGGTGCCTCCTGGGGTCCCCAGGGTGCAGCCTCAGGAGCCCAAAAAGGGCTTCTGGTTTCAGAGGCTCCTCATGTCTTGGTGTCCAGGGCTCCTCAGCTCCTGGGCTGCCTGACGCTCTGCGAGTCCCCAGTGGCTGCCAACCTCTAGTCACTGAGCTCAGAAGAGTACCATTCATTTGCACTCCATTTCACTGCTGTTTGGTTTTGTTTCTGCTGTTGTGCTGGAATCTTCCAACTCTGACTGGGCATGACTTTGCTCTTTGTGTAAACCTCTCCGTCACCCACAGGGTTGGGCAGCATTGTCTGTGTGGCATTATGTAAATTACAGCAGAAATAACCATAGAAACTTAGCTCCTAAGTAGCTCTTTTCATCATCAAAGCATTTGGGAAAATACTAATTAATAAACAAGACAGAATGCCATAGTCCATAAGTAGGTTTTGAGCGGGGCAGCCAGTTTCAGGGTGCAAGTCCTTGGCGAGTTTGCCGCCGCTGTTGGGTGGGTCCGGCCCGCGGGTGACAGGACGAGCTGTGGGAGTCACCGGAGCAGGAGCAACCTTGCCCAGCATTGGGCACTTTAGTGAGACTCGCCACTGTGCCCCAGACGGGACTTGGCTACCTCGACTGCCAGAGCATATATTTGTCATCTCCTGCAGCAAAAATTTGCAGGTCCCAAGTGGGGTGGGGCCCCAAAGGCTGGATTGGATGTGATTGGCTCCAGAGTGTCCCCAAACCACACAACTCCCAGCCTGAAATTCACTCAAAGCGCAGTTCAACCCAACCAGGCTCCCAGGTAGGCTCAGCCCAGGGTAGACCTGTTTCTTTTCATTGTGATTTATCCAGTCCTAGTATCTTTCTGACAAGCTATCTGGATCAAGTTCAAGTACCTCCCAGTTGCCTGGAATGACTGTTATGGAAAGACGCATGCACAGCATTGGAGGCTACACCAGGGACGGGCGAATGGCTGGTGGTCCCACAGCCAGAGTGTGGGCAGAGGGGCTCGAGTCCTCCTGTGGTAACCAAGCCTGGTGCTCCTTCCATAACTACCAATTCTTCTTCTTTTTTTTTTTTAACTTTATGGGGCAACAGTGTGTTTTTCCCAGGACCCATTAGCTCCAAGTCAAGTTATTGTTCTTCAATCTAGTTGTGGAAGGCGCAGCTCAGCTGCAAGTCTAGTTGCCGTTTTTTTGTTTTTTGTTTTTTTTTTCCAATCTAGTTGCAGGGGCCGCAGCCCACCATCCCATGCGGGAGTTGAACTGGCAACAATTCTTATAATAATACCCTGTCCTTATTCCAACTGTATTTTAAAAAATACAATTTGATTAGAAGACAAAAACTCCCAAACGCACCATCCTAAAAAAACCCCAAATTTACTATGGATGCTAATTTCCAGAAGTTTCCTATGCTACATACACAGGTCAAGAAATTAAAAGAATCCTTAAAGTATTTCCAAACATTCAACACCAGAATCTTTAAAATCAAACTGTTCGTAGTCACCCCTCAAAAAGCTACCACCTGCATTTTTAAGAGTATCTTCTCTACCAAGAACCTTCTTAGCTATACAACAAAGATCTGTACAAATTTTTATGCTGAAGCTATTTCTCGATGTTGAGCTGCACATCTGCCTCTCCAGATGTGTCTTGACTTCCCATCCTGGCAGCAAAACGAAATTCTGAACATGGGTTCCTCCGTGTGGACTGTCCCCATGCAGAGTCCTACCCTTACCTCAGCACCCAAATGAAAGTCCATGTCCTTGAGAAAGGCTTTCCCTAAACTCCGCAGGCAGACATCACCACTCCCTCCCTGAACCCCCCACATTCTGCTCCACACTTGTCCTGGCACTGGCCACACCCCCTGGACTGGGGTGATTTGCAGTCACTCTGGTGGCTCTTTCTGGACTGGGAGCCGCCTGAGGGCTGAGTCCCAGGCTCCTTCACGGTCACCCCAGCTTCAGTGCCTCACACAGGGGCCCAGGAAGGACGGGCTCTGGTGGGCGCTCTGGGCCGTCTTGTCCCTGCCCAGTTTCTGTCCCTCCTCTCACTCACCCACCCAGCTGGTGGCTTAGATGCCTGGGGCCATTTTGTCTCACAGGTCCAGAGGGTGAGCCTCCGTTTCCATGACAACCCCTTCACACGTGGGTATATGAGGTCATGTTTGCACAAAGGATGGAGCAAACCCGCAACACTGACATATATGTTTTCTGCGTCTGTAACACAGCACAGTTTTGTTGCCATAACATCCGAAAGGGTATTTGCTCATGCTCCAGCTAAAGCAACTTCTGCTGTCTTTTTTTTTTTTTTAAGGAATCAGAAAAGTGAAAATAGGATGACACCTCCTTGCCTTAGTGAGGTAAGTAGATGGAGTAGAATTCTACCTGTGAATAATGTTTCTGGGTTCTCCTAGGGAGTACCTGTTACTGTGCGGAGCTGTGATGAGGCAGGCTCTCTGCTGTTGCTGAAGGAAGACTCAGTTTCCCTTTTACCTCATATCTGCTCCCATCCCCCACCAGCTTCCCTATGTAATAATGGCATGTTCTCATTCTTTTTCGTCTTGGCCAATCTGATTGTCAAAAAGTGAAGCCCGAATAGCTTTAAAAGCATAGCTATGTGAAACAAGTACTTTCTTCAATTGTGATTGCAGTGATCAGCTCTGAAAAGTCCTTTTTCAAGCCAGTGCATAATGTTCTTACTTCCCTTTGACTGTGGGTTCTGGGTTAGTAATTCCTGCCTATTGGTTTCCTTCAAAACATGAAAATTCACGGCTGCATTTATGAATTTAGATGGTGGTTTGCAGAAGGAAATAAATTATGCAAATATCCTAAGAGTCCTCTGATCTGAAAGTCGACTTGGGTTCTTACCCATCACTCACCTCCTCTCTCTCCGTAGTCCCTGCCCCCCCCCACTCCCACTTAGAACATCAGATTCCTTCCTGCCTCGAGGGTGCTGAACAGGGCTTGGTGTAGATGCTCAGGGGCTGTTTGCTAGGTGACAAGTGGATATCTTAGATCCTACAGAAGCACACGGGGCACAGGGAAGCAAATGCTTAGGCGTCCACGACCTGGGTTCAAGTCCTGGCCCAGCTCTTCCTAGCAACGCTCTTGGGCCCACAGCTCAACTTCCAGGAACATCAGCTTTCGCCACCTGAAAAGCGGGGATAACTGTACCAAGTCCAACGTGAAGCATGATGGGAACAGTGGTGAGAAATCGCCGAAATGCCACACAAGGGGAGCGATTCCTACGCTCATATAACTGAGTCCCTAGCCAAGAGCCATAGTAAGATCTCTGGGGCAAATGGCAAGCGATTGCCTAGCAGGTTAGATTTCATTTTGGATTTTTTATTTTTTCAATAGCTTTTGGAATCAGTGACAGAATGAAAAGTGGCACTCCTTGACCTTCTCTGTCTAGTGAAGTTGGCTGGTTGAGGACAAGAGGTGTTTGTTGTGTGGTCTGAGGGTGGCCTTGGACACTGCACCCATAGGAGGGGGTGTGGCCTGGCCAGCCTGGGAAGCTCAGCTCCTTCCAGCCTCCAACGAGTGTCAATTACTTTGTGCCAAGCACTGGCCTCAGAACAGAGAGGTAAACCTGACCTCAGGCCTGGCAGGTCCTTGCTGGGGGGTGGTCACAGAGGTGGGGCTGGCATGCAGGCAGTATACCTCTCTCTGGCATGTCTGCCAGCATCCGTCCCTTTTGTCCATGCTGGTGCCACAGGGGTTGTTAAAGATGTTGGATATCACCCTGCACATTGGTAATGCCACCACAGTGTGACATGCATTCCAGTAGTGTCAGATATTCAGTGGAAAGGGAGCATGCTAGACCCGAGGAACAGCAGGTGTGCACTGGATGGGGTGGCAGGGGTTTCCTGGGGACAGTATAGTGAGAAGGATGAGAATACATACACCACTGACTGTCAGCCAGTGAGGACAATGGGAAGCAACGTATTAAAAAATGTAGCACCATCACTTCACCCATCCACCATCTGCCTGCCCATCCATTCACCCGGCCATCTGGCAAATGTGGGCTGAGAGTCACCACGTGACAGGTACCACGTACTATACTGACACCAAAGAAACCAAGGCTGTCCTCATCCTCAAGACCTCACAGCTCAGTGGACGGAGGCAGTCACCTGTGAGGTCTTGATGAAAATGCGATCCGAGCTCAGAGTCAGGGGAGGCTGTACTTGTCGGTGGGTCTGTATGTGGGGGCCAGGGAAAGCTTCGGGGAGGCGTTTATCTTTGAGAAAGGCCTAGAAAGGTGAGGTTGCTCAGGATTCAGGTGGGTGGAAGATGACAAAGGAGGGAAGCGAGGCCAGCCCAGGAGAAAGGCACCTGTGAGCAAAGGAAGAAAGGTGGGACCCCATGAACATATTGGGGACAGCCATGGCTGCCCAGAGAGCAGGACATGAGGGTCCCAACAGAGGAGGAATGAGAGATAATGGCTAACACCCCAGTGGGGCATGCCCTGCACTAAGCCCTTTGCACCCACAACTGCACATGACCCTTACTCTACCCTGATTGGTGGGAGCCATTTACCCGCTCCCTCCCACTTTACAGTGAGAATACAGAGGCACCTGTCCAAGGACAAGTGGCTGGTGAGATCCCAGTGACTCTGAGATTCAACCTAGCGGCTGGGACTGAACTGTCCCTCTCAAATCCTTACGTTGAAGCCCTACCCACAATGTGGTGATATTTGGAGGCGGGGCCTTTGGGGTGATTAGGGTTAGATGAGGACATGGTGGGGGGGCCCTGTGATGGGATCAGTGGCTTTATAAGAAGAGGAAGCGATGGTTCTCTCTCTACCATGTGAGGACAGAGTGAGAAGGCAAGCCAGGAAGAGGGCTCTCACCAGGAGAAAAAGTGGCTGGCACTTTGATCTTCCCAGCTTCTAGAAGTGAGAGAAATAAATGTCTACTGTCTGTTGTTTAAGCCCCCTGAGTTCATGGTAATTTGTGATAGCAGCCCGAGCTGATTCATACACCAGGTTTGCCAGGGGCCTGTAGACTCCTCTCACCCAACCTGCAGTGACCTCAGGTGTGGGCCTTCAACAGGTGTTCCCCAGGCTCCTTCACTGATGACCATCGTAAAACAAGCCTTTCATCCTCTTTCTCGGATGCACTTGGCTGTGGTGTCTCTCTGAGTTCTTGGACCTCCCCCAAGATAAAGCTGAACATTTCTTCATGGCAGGGCTAGGAGGCCAACCCCAGGCTTAGAGCTCAGCCCACCCCCACACCATCGCTGGGCTGGTTTTCCCCCGGAGAACCCACCACTCTTTAAAAGAATCCTTTCTCCTTGTTACCTTCATGCCAAGGTTATCCACTCAAGTATGTACGCAGTAAATGAGGTTGTTTGGCTTATGGATACAAATAGATACTGCTTTTTTGACTTGCATAATGAATTCCACTGTGACTGGCTCAAACTTAAGTATGCTAATGCTCAATGAACCAGTTGTCTATTTATTTCTGTTTATGCCTGCAGACCCATTAGCAACTTTTTTTCTTGTTTTCTTTTAGAATATTAAACGGTTCCAACATATTCTAAAAATTAGTTGATTAGCTAGTTAGGGCACATTTTAACTGCTAGCTCTGCTGAACCAAAGGAGAAAATGAAGGTAATTTTGTTTGCAAGGAATGTATGATTCGGAGCTGACTGTTGAAAGATGTGCCATGTCAACGTAATGAGGGAGCGTAATATCTTAGTTTGCATCAATATGGAAATAACCGCGCGCTTTGACAGACCTGATGCTGAAGGCATCACCCGCATGCTCATTATGCATTCCAGCTCTGATTATGAAAAATAGTGTGTTTTCTTTTAAAGAGGAATCCACATTATCAATCAAACCACACCAATTATTTCAGAGAAGGATCACAGTGAAACAGACATGGGGGCTTTTCAGCTAGAACAGTGCCTGATAGGCAGGTGGGTTCTTAGAGGGTGTGATATTTTTATTTCGTGACAGTTGTTAGTATTAATTAGGAACACTAACGAAGTATTTTGTGTGGTGGCACCCAGACAACCCACTTTTCCTGCTATCATCTGGATCTTTATTATTTTGTTTTAATGAGCCCTGTCTTAAATAATATCAATGCATTTCTAATGACACCTCTCATCCAGCCTGATATTCCAGGGCTCTTCTACCAGGGTTGTCACATCAGGGAAAAAAGGAAAGGAAGGGGGGACAAAAGAGGGACAACAGGAAAACCCTAGCCTGTCACAGGTAAAAACGAAATAGGTATGAAAACAAAATGATGTTCACAGCAAAAGGAAGTGCGTGTGTGTGTGTGTGAGTGAGTGTGTGTGTGTCTATCTGTGCACGTGTGTGTGTGTGTGTGTGTCTATCTGTGTGTATGTCATGTGGGTTTGGAGATGACTTATGATTTTTATTCCAACCTTGCAGACAGGTTAGAGGACCAGTTGAGGGTCCAGAACAATGGGTCACCCTTAGGGTGAGGTCACTTTGGATGGCTGTTCTCCCCCCGCTTTCCTCCTCCCCGCCCACTGCCAACTGCATGGTGCATGGGGAGGTGACAGGTCTCCCTCATCTCTGGAGGCACTCCTGGTGTGTTATTCCCAGACCCGATGTGAAGTTGGCGCTCAGGAACTGTTTGCTGAATGAATAAAAGAAAGTTTTTTCCTTCTAGTTTAAAACCTATAAATAGATATGCTTGGAGCACAGGCAGAGGCACACATTTTTCTTGAGCGAAACACAATGACAAACTAATAAGAGTCAGGGGGACGCTGATCAAACGCGCAGGAATTGGACAGACCTGGACACACTTAAGGTGTGACCTCGGGCACGTGGCGTCATGCTCCCGACCCTCACTTTCCTGCAGAGAAGCTGGGGTGTGAATTAGCCGTAACACATGAAGGTGCCCGGCGGAGGAGGGCATTCCACCCCTGGTGTGTGTGATCGCTCAGTAAATACTGAGGAATAATAATGGGGGAAAGATCTTCCCCTCGAAGTCCTCAGCACTGGGCCACGTGGCCCAGGGTGCCTGTCACGGTTGTGTTGTTCCAGCAGCGGAACTGCCTTGTGATCTGGGGCGTGGGCGTGGATTCGCGCGGACCTGCGTGCACATTCTGTCCACGCTGGAGGACTGGTACCAGAGAAAGCCTAGGTCCTTACTTTCACCATGAGCCACCTGCACTCCCTGCGCCCAAACCCAAGTGCCTCTCCCTCCGTGGTGGACATCTACACGTCCTCAGGACCTGCCTGGGTTCCTCCTCCAGAGATGATGCCGGCAAAACAGCTTCTTAAAGCTTCGAATCAAACCTCCCCTGACGTATTGCCACCATAGAGAAGAAGGTGGCGCCCATGTAGAGGGCCCCTGAGGTTCCCTGCACTGGGGAGACCCTGAGGCCTCCGGCAGGGGGTGCTGACGATGACGTCCCCTGGAGGAGGGCCTCAGCCTCGGCTTCCCAGGATTCCTGAGTGCAAGTTCCTGGGGGAGGCCTTCCTTCTGGGGAGAGAAGGCCCCTCCACCCTGCTATGGAAAGGACCACTGGTGCTTCACTAAACCCAACTGATCTTCACTCTCTGTCTGACGTTCCTCGGCCCATCTAGCAAGCAAACCTGCTTGTCGCCGGCTGTGGGGGGCACAAAGGTCGTATGAATCTGGGCCAGCAAATGCTGAATGTCTACTGGAAGCTCTGCTAAGCAGTGGAATAAATTCCCACCCTTAAGAAAAAGGTAGGTTGGCACAGTCATTTTCTCTGTCAAAATTCAAAAAGGCAGCGCTCGAGGGCTTGACCCTGGATGAGTCAGGTGATGGGACTCAGGGGAAGAGCGTGGACTTCAGAGCCAGCCAGACCTGGGTGTGCGTCCCCGACTCCACTCAGTGGCTCTGTGACCCTGCCACCAGCACTCGACCTCTGTGTGCTTCTACATGTGGTGCACAGCAGGCACTGGATAATGTGGCAGGCCTGTGATTATACCCATTTTATAGGCAAGGAAGCTAAAGGAGAGGTGCCCATTCTCTTTCCCTTTGTGGATTATGAGCTGGTAGGGGGCACTGGCACGTGGACCAGTGTCTGTACATAGGCGTGGGCTGGTAAGCACCATCACGGGGCTATAATTGGTATGGGAGAAAGGAGGGCGGGATTCAGTTGGATGAGTGACGGGTAGGAAGGCTTCTTGGCAGTGGTAGGTTTTCACACAGCCCTGGAGGACCTAAAGAGTGGTGGCAGAGATGGGAGGAGGGTGTTTCAGATGGAGCGTAAGCAATGGCAGAGGGGGAGCAGGGTGTGTGCGAGGACTGGCAGGTCCTGCTGTGATGCAGCTGGGTGCAGGCTGCGGGTGCGCATATGCGTGTGCATGCGTTTGTGCGTGCATGCATGCATGTAAATGTGCATGTGTGTGTGTGTGTGTGTGTGTGTGTGTGTGTGGTGGGGGCCAGAGGAGGTTGAAAGCTTGGTCAAGCCCTTTGAGTTTTATTCTGTGGAAAATGGTACTATCTCCCAGGTGCAGACTCTGAATCTAAACTACTTTTTAACTTTCTATTATTGAATCTGTCCATCTTTTTAATAAGATGTTTTTAACAGCAGTGAAAGCCTGCCCTTTCCGATCAAGATAGACCACTGGACTTGACATTTAATGAAAAACAGAGTCCAGGTCTGCAAGAAAAGGTGAGCAAGATGAGCACACGTTCTTACAGAGATTATCCTGTAACCGCGGGCGGGGGAGGGAGGGAGTGAATGGGTCTGGCTTCTGTTTCAGGGACTTGGTCAGTGCCCGGCTGAGTCTATCTATAGATACAGCCAAATCACTGCACACCAACATGGCTGGCAGCAGGACAATGTGGGAAAATTCAGGCTCCTCTGATGGTTTGCTGACACATCACTCCCATTGGAAAGTTGAAGAGACATCTGTGGAAATAGCTGTAATAGAAGATCATGTGCTAAGTGTCCTAACAGGTGCAAATCTAGTGCTGTGAGAGGGTCAGTCTTGTCCCTCTGGGGTCTCAGGGACTGGTTTCGTGGGGCAGTTGGTCCCACACCATCTAGGCGGTCATTCTAGTTGGTGGTCACAGCTTGAGCAAGACTCACTGGCCAAATGAGGTGACCGTCAGACAGCAGAGAGAGCAGGCACTGATGAAATGGCGGGGAAAGGAGAGGAGTAAATGCAGGAGACCTGGGGGCTCCTAAGAAGGGGTGCTCATCCAGGGTGGGACCTGCAGTTCTGATCAAGGAGGACAAGGCTTTATCACAGCTGTTATCAGGCTCAGGATTTCTCGCAGGCCCTGAGGACCCTGGGAGAAAGGAGGAGCAAACAGATTGGCCAGGGTGTTCGGGCTGCAAGCAACAGAAACTAACTCTAGACTTAAGCAAAAGGGATTTTACTGGAAATGTATTCAGACTCAATGGGAAGACTAGAGATCTGGCTCTGAAATAGGCAGAAACTAAGGAAGCTTGTTGGGAGATGGGAGGATGGAAGCAGAATTGTGGGGATAGCCTCATGGCGGGATGCTAGGATTGCCATCCATTCCTGGATAAGTGGTCTCCCTGCTCAAGATTTGCATTCAACAGGGCTCAGCCTCAGAGCCTAGCACGAGCCACCTGCATGCTTCTTGGCTTGGGGAAGGCAGGGCCCTGATGACAACCCCACAGGTAAAGTGAGTCCCCACAAGAGACTGGAATGGCGTTAGCAAGGGGAATAGGAATGGGTGGCCCTGAGTGGCACCAGAGCCCACTAGAGACACCTACTTGGCTGGAGAGTCTGTGGCCCATGCCTGGTTGCCCAGAGTATTTTCAGCACGAAGAGACTGCCTTTTGCCCTTCAAGGTGGCCCCCAGAGTCTTCAGGTGCCCCCCACCAGTGGCATGGGGCTCTGGGCAAGTTGTTCAAGTGTCCTGATGCCACACAAAGCTCATGTCCTAGCTGCAGTAGACCCATGTCAAATGGGAGAGAACCAGTGCCAAGCTTGCAGGGACAAAGGCAGGACAAAGTTTCTCAGCTTTAAAAAAGAATCTTCTAGCATAAGCCGTTATTCTACCAGGAATGCATGTGCTTCATGAAAACGGCAATAAAAGCTGGGGAAACATGACAAGTTCGGATAGACTGAGCCATGCAAAAATGACAAGCCACGTGACAAGATGGTATTTTGGGGTTGGGGGTAGTTAGAAATAATTACAGTATAACCGAGCACAGCTTTCCTACCCTTCTCGCTGTGCTGCTGGGGTCTTGTATGTGTAGATTGAAGAGAAGGGGGAATCGTTTGACTCTAATTTCAAGCCTTGTTTCTCTAATGGTTCCTTGTGGAATGATGTTAAATAATGATAATTATTACAGAGCCCCGTGCTTTGAGCTACTCTTGTCAACTGCAGCTGCGGCCTGTGGGGTTTGCTGTTTCTCTCTGAGATTGGTTTGTGAGGCTGGTCTACAGATGTTTGCAGATGATTTCCTCTAAAACTCCGTAACTATAATTTGGGTAGGTGTGGCCAGATGAACACAGATATTTTGAGTTTGGCATTGTAGGTCCAACAGTTTAGGCTTTTCATAATCATGGAAAACTAGGCGAACACAGATTAATGTACAACCAGGCCCCGAATGACAGTCCACGAAAGCGTTAGTCACTCTTTCACTCCACCCCATCAACTCCGTTCCTTTCAAATACTTATGATTATCATTAGTCAAGCTCTGCTGTGTGCCAGGAGCCCAGTCTGGGGCTGAGGACAGAAGGTGAATAGGGTATGCTCCCCCCACCAGAGTTCACTGAAAATATTAATAAAACCGTCGGTTATAATAGTGCAGAAGGCATTCTAATAAAGACAATGCATGTGGGCTTAGGAACTAGAGAATGGATTCCCAAGTCAGCTTGGAGTAAACAGGAATCTGAAAGGGGATGGTGCCTGAGCTGGGAATTGAACGGTATGTAGGAGTTCGCCACAAAAGAAGTCTGTTCCAGGCAGGGGGGCTTCATGAGTCACACATGGAGGCATGCACGCAAATTGCAGGTTTAGAGCGCTAGAAGGGTGACAGGGTGGCGAAATGAAGGCAAGACCCTATTTTAAATTTTAAAACAATTATGTTTTCTGATTATAGCAATAACTGGTTAAATTTTTGCTATTCCCATATATTCTCCTTCTCCACATCTTCCCTCCTTTCTCTCCCCTCCTCCTCCTCCTCCTCCTCCTGTGGGTGTGGTTCCTTTTCATTAATCTCTCTCCCAAGAATTGGGATGAAATTGAACAT
>NW_017731566.1:1794081-1799569 GCF_001890085.2 Hipposideros armiger | reverse complement strand
TTAACATGTTTTTCTCTGACTGCCAGTGAAGGTGAGCATGTCTTCATGCCTGTTGTTTGTTTGCCCCCTTTCTTCTGTGACTTGCTTGTTATAATTGAAGGTGGCTTGCCAACGACCCTCCTCAGTTTTGTGTGTCCCTAGGATGCCTTTCTCAGTCATTGCACTTGAAATTAGCTGTTCGGTCCCTTGGTACCTGCATTTAGCTAGGCGTTCTAGCCTGGAGTTTACGTATTTTGTTTGGTTTTGTACATGGGAAGCTCATGAATTTGTTTACATCCTGCTTCCTTTCTTCCATACTGCTTCTTTCTGACTTGGAGCTGCACCGTCTTTGGTGTTTGTCTATCTATGTCTTCCACTAGACTGAACCTGATGGCAGATTGTCACCCATTTAACTTTGTACTTGTCTTTTCCACTAGTTAATCAAGAATTCTGAATGGTGGTCTCAGAGCATTTCCCCATGCAATATTTACTTATCATAACTTAAAAAAAATACCCTACAGGGGAGAAATTTGGCAGATGAGCCTTTACTACATGATCAGAGCCACCAGCACCACCGGGGGGGTGGACAAACACGTGTACTGAGGAGCCGCTGTTACTTGTGTTGTGGTTCTGCTCAATATGCATGGCCTGCATCTAATGACCAGTGTAACAAATTCCAACTGGGGAACACGCTACAGGACAACTGTCCTGTTCTCTTCTAAGCTGTCAGTGTCACAAAAGGCAGACAGGCTGTGGAGCTGGTCCCGGTTAATGGAAAACAGAGCTGTGACAGTTAATGCAACATGTGCCTATGGGTTGGATCCTGAGTCAGAACAACATTGCTCTCAAACTCATTCTTGGGAAATTGGGAATTTGGGTGCGGGCCCTAGGATGGTAATATCATGTCAAGGTTAAACTTCCTGAATTTGATAATTATACTGTGGTTATGTGAGGGAGTGTCTTTGATTCTTATGAAATCTATGCTGAAATATTTAAGGGTGACAGTTCTGCAACTTATTCTCAATCAGTTCAGCAAAAAAATTCTTTACACTTGCTGGGGAGTGAGGAGAGAGAGANATCAGAAACACTGACTCCTACCTCACACTGCACACACAAATCAATTTGGATAGACCATAAATCTAAATGTGAAAGGTACATCAATAAAGCTCCCAGAAGAAAACATAGGATATTGTCATGACCTTGAGGGAAGCAAAGATTTCTTAAACAGGACACAAAACCCTCATTAATTATAAAAATAAAAGATGAATTAATTGGAGTTCATTAAAACTTAGAGTTTCTGCTCCTCAAAAGACACCATTTAGAGAATGAAAAGGTAAGTCACAGAATGGGACTAGATATTTGTAAGTCACACATTAGACAAAGGGCTTCTATCCAGATTATACAAAGAACCCCTACAAATCAATCATTAGAAACCAACCAATATAAAACAAATGCCTGACAATTAAAAGTCTCTTAGAAATGAAACTCCCAAAATAAGTATTTGAAGATCAAGTTGAGGAATCTCACAAAAATAGGGTGGAAAGACCAAACGATGAAAAATAAAAAAGATTAGACAGTTAATGGACCAGTTCAGAAAGTAGGAAGAGAGAAAATAGAAAGGAGAAAATAAGCAAACTAATTCAAGAAAAATTTCCAAAATGAAAGAGCTCATGAATCAAAATAGAGCCACATTATGAAATTTCAAGGCACTGAGGACAAACAGATATAAGCTTGTTTGAGAAAAAAAGAAAGGGGATTGAGGAAAAATAGAAAGGTGAAACTAGCCTAAGTCTAGTCTAAGAAAAGTATCCATTTTACCATACAATATACATTTTTAGTATTTACTGATTTGATGTGAGACATAAAGTTTCATTGTTCTTTGTTTCTATTATTAGTGAGACTGGCCAATGCTGCTGATGTTTATCAGTCATTTGTATTTATCTCCTATTCTTCAGCCTGTGTGTTTAAAACTTTTCGCACCGAAAGCAATGCCGAACGGTAGGGGCAATTTTTCGCAAGAACGATTTCCACTTCCTTATGTAGTTATAGAGGAGACAGAGGCTGCCAAGTGGACTTATGCACGTGACTGCAGTGACGGTCATGTAAAGCACAGTGCTGGTTATTTGGAAAGTCATAGGTGCCAGAGAAGTTAGTAAGCAGAAACGAGGACATGCCACAGAACCAGATGGAGGCGCCATAGCAAGCTCAAGGTCTCATGAGAGCCAAGTGCCCCCCTCTGGTGGCGGCACTGTGTGCAGAGACAGGAACACTCATGGGGGCCCACGCGGGAGCCCCCAGGGGAGTACTTTAACCTACTGGTCTGCAGCAGGGGGCCCTGTGATTTTGACAATTTCTTGCTGAAAAATGCCCAAGATGGCCTCCCAGTGGTGCGGGAAGAGGAGTTACTCACAGAAGACCAATTTGGAGCCTGTTTGATTGTTGGCCAAGGAGTCAGCAGCTCGAAATGTGCCTTTTTTCTAAATGAATTCTTCAATTACTGTCATATGTGCTTAAAGCAAGGAGATAATAGACACGAATACATGCCAACGTTTGAGCCATGTTGTCAATTACACTGAGCGTAACTTATGTGTCCGGGGAGGAAATGGTTAAGCTATGTGCCATCCACTTGAAGGAGCATTATATACGTGCTAAAATTAGGTTTACAGGGAGTTTGTAATACGATAGAAAAATGCTTATAGCATGTTAGTAAATAAAAAGAAAACAGGACTCACCACTGCATTCCTGTATTATCACAACCACATAAAAGATAAAGTCTACGTACAGGATAAAACAACCACGGAAGGAAATGCGATGCCATGTTACACTGGTTATTCCCGGGAGTGGAACTGTAGGTGAGTTCCCCTGCCCCCATTCTTTCCATGTCCTCCATTTCCTTTAATGAGAAAATGGCTACTTTTGTGATGGACGTCATCTATTAGAAATAAGAAGTGGGTGGGTGCTAACGACCCCAGTACAGCTGCTGGGAGTGCTGGCAGTTTGCTCCCAGGAGCTGCCTCACCTCCCTGGGCCAGTTCTGCCTTCTCAGGCCAGCTGTGCAGACGTGGGTTCCCTCCCTTTGCTTCTGTTCCCATCTCAGACACCCAGTCGTCAGCACTGTGTGGAGCCCTGATTGCTCTTTAGTGAGGAGCAAGCCCTTTGGAAAAGCTTTGGGAGCACCAGGAGCATTTTTCTGTTCAGAAATGAAACTTCTTGTTCTCCAGAAGTGCAGCAAGCAAACTCAGGATTCTGGCACCTTGTAAAGAATAGTCAGATCTCATGTTGCGACCTGCTTCTATGCTTGTTTAAGGACCAGACCAGGTTAGTGTGACAGGCATGTGGGTTCTCTCACGCTGCCGGTAGGAGCGTGAAGTAGCACAGTCTTTCTAGGGGACAAGATGGCAAAGCTCAGGAAAAGCCTGCGGATGCTCTGTGTCATTTGATGGCGTGATTCTACAAATAGGGATTTCTTCTAAGGAAATAATCCTGGATGTTTGTGAAAATAGAGTGGCGAGGCTGTCCATCACAGCAGAGCTTATAATAACGAACAGTTGGGAACAACAAAAGGAGGCTGGTTAAATAAATTATGGCACATTTGTGTAATGGCATATTACGTTTTTGAAGGATATTGAATAAAATGGAAATTATTCAAAATACATTGTTATAAAATAATCTGATTATAGAGTGGCATATAACAACATGATCCATTTTGCACTGAAATACTTATGTGTTCATTAAAAATAATGGAAAAATATACATAAAAATTGGTAACTACTGCCCTGTTTCTGGATCGCAAAATTAGGGGTAGTTTATTAACATTTTGGCTGATAGATTCCTCTGTTCATCCAACAAATACTGTCTTGCTCCAAGGGGCAGCTTGTAGTCAGTGAGGCACGTCCTGGGCCAGGTGTGTCCTGGGTGAGGTCTGTTGTGCTGGCCTGTGAGCTGCTCAGAGCAGGGGACCCTGGGCATGCTGAGGACCCTTCAGAGCCCCAAAGCGAATGGGCAAGGCCACAGGGAAGCAAGCAATACAATAGACTGGCCAGTGCCAAGGGGGGTGTTAGGGGGTCAGTGCTTACTCTAAAGGAGTTGAGAAAAAGAAGGAAATCCTTATCCTGGCCTTCTTGAAAATGGTGTGTGCTCTGAAGACCCTTTAAAATTACATTTTTTTTCTAGTGATCTATCCATCCATCTACCCACCCATCCAACCACCCATTCATCCACATACCCATCCCTCCATCTATCCATTCACCCACCCATCTATCTAGTCATTCTTCCATGTATCTACGTATCCACTCGTCCATTCACCCACCTATCATCCATCTATTCATTGACCCATTTATCCATTGACCCATCTACCTGCCCATACATCTACTCTTCCACCCACACACTTATTCACTCAGCTACCCATTCACTCACCTATTTATCATGCATACATCCACCCAAGTGAACACTTCTCCCTCCATCCAGTTATTCATTCCATCCAGATACCCACGTATCTATCTGCTCACCCAGACATCCACTCATCCGTCCTCCATCCATCTATTCATTCCTCCTTTTGTTTCTTCATTCATTCCACAAGTACTGGGAATCTACAACTGGCCAGACCCTGTACTTGGATGGGGCCAACATAAAGGACACGGCCTACCCTCAGGGAGTTCGCAGTTGAGGTTGTCCCCCTCACTCACACAAAGAAGAATTGCTGGCAGCTTTGGGTGGCCTGGTAACCAAGTGGCCACCTGGAGGCCCCCATCCAGGCCTTTGTGGGGTGTGGAGTGGGCCTTGGCTGAGAGGATCTGTGGGAATATGGGAAACAAATTTCCTAAGAGGTGGAACCATTTGGAAGCTTCCCTGATACGAGGAAGGGGACAGGGTTTTGAGCTGGGACCTGGGCTCCATTCCCTCGGCCCTTTCGGGAACTGGCAGGTCCTGAGGGTGGATGAGCCTTGGGAGGCCATCTAAAGCCCCTTGTGCCCATCCATGAGCTGTACCATGAAGGCCAACAGGGTCTAAAGACCAGACGACCCTTCTAGGAATGTTCTGGATAATGCCAGACCTCTCTCACCCTTGGTAACTGACTCCAGGAAGGGGGCAGAAATCCCCCAAACTGAAACTGAATCACCTGCCAACTCGATCCATGGGGCTCTGGCAAGATTAAATTTCACCCGGAAAAATAAAAGATGATGCCATTTCTTGAGTTTTTCTTCCTATGAACTAAAATTCTATCACCTACACTTGGTTTTCAGGCACTGTGTGGGTCTCAGGGAATGATTCAGAAATAGACCTAGGTCAAATGTGCCAATGCTTAACATTTAAGTAGATCTGCAAGATTCCTTTCTAAAGAGGTAACAGGTCACATTCACAACAGCTTCCCTAAACCTTCGCCAGCCACTGGATGTTACCCGCATTTTTAAGTTTTGACTCTGTGATCAGTTAAAAGCTCATTATTTTAACATGTTTTTCTCTGACTGCCAGTGAAGGTGAGCATGTCTTCATGCCTGTTGTTTGTTTG
>NW_017731566.1:1732354-1793166 GCF_001890085.2 Hipposideros armiger | reverse complement strand
ATTGCAATGGTTTCAAAGAATAGATTTGGCATTTTCCAAAATAAAGTGTTATTTCTTATGTTGGGCAGGCAGATCAACACCCTCCCAGGCTATATTGACATCAGGCTATATTGACATCTTTTCTGGAATGGTCCAGGGTTGGAGGACTGGCGTTGTTAGCACCTGCCAGAGCACACTGTCCATGATGTTAATGGGGGCCCACAGTAACTTCCCTACATCAACTTACATGAGCTTCAGAGGGAAAGGGGGTTTAGAATGTGTTCTAACACTTCTCTAATATCACCTCATACACCATCAGCCCAGCATTGATTTATTCAAAACCAAACTCAACCACAAGCCTGCTGCTTAAAGAGAAATAGACACTTGGCCATTTTCTGGGAAATCTGATCGGCTCAGGCTGCCGTCCCAGAATATACTGCTCCAACGCTTAGATTAGTGTCACATCCTGCTTCAGTTACTCCCAGTAGATGTCTATGCTGATCAAATTAATGGAATAATTCCTCTCCCCATTATCCTGCATTTGAAGCTATGCTCCACAGAAAGGCTTTTGCTTGCCAGATGTGGGATTAAGATTAATGAAAGACATGTGATTTACAATGGCACCAGAGTGATGGGTGACTGACAGGTGACAAGTGATAGATGAAGAAGTAGAAAGCCGGAATTCACATGCATCTTGCCTTGGTATAAATCACATACTCGCTGGGAACACATAGTACAATTCGCTCCCATGTTTTCTTGGGTTTTTAGGGCTGTTTTTAAAGCTGAGAGAATGTTCCTACACCTTAAGCCTTTAAAGGAAGCTGCAGTGGGAACCAGAACTGAACTGAAGATGCCTTCTCCTTACAGTCAGGATGGCTGGGGATGGGGCGGGGGTTGGGGGCTGGGGGGTGGAGAGGAGCCGACCTGACAGAGCCCAGTGCAGTGGGGCCTGGGCTCCTTGTCTAGCGTGGAGAAGGACTTGTCAGGGTGGCAGAGCTGGACCGAGGCAGAAATGAACCTGGGGGGAATGGTGAGGACAATGGGAGGTAGTAGGGAAGAAGCATTGCCCTGGAGCAGGCAAGTTGGCACTGCCCCAGGGTGCCTGCCCTGGGCTGAGCTCAGTGGGCATTTCCGCTTCCACAGGGCTGATGAAGAAAATGTGGAGACTTCTTGTAGGAGAAGCAATGGATGAATATGGAGGAAGGGCAGGAAAATGCAGACCTGGATGAATGGTCTCAGGCATGAAATTCTTTAGTCTGGAGAAGAGGAGAGAATGGGATTTGGTCAGATAGCCCAATATGGTGAAAATGCCTGTTTAGATGTGGGGGAATAAGGGTGGGCATTTTGGGTCCCTGCCCTCAGGAGACAGAGCGGGACATAGATGAAGTCTCTCCTCCATCAAGGGTAGACGCAATTAGTGGCTCCAGATGCGTGGATTTCACACGTTATAGAATGATCGAGAACACAAAATGCTGGGCATTATTAAGTTGCCAACTTTTCCTATATGTCAGGAAGATATTTAAAAACCCAAATGTCACCTTGTCCACTCACATCATTTCAGAAAACAGGGGACTTTTCACCACCATAGGAGTAGGAAAGGCCAGCCCCAGAGCGAGGACAGCGCTTTACAACGAATATGTTTAGTTTGGTAGGAGTGCACTTTCTTCCTCTCCCTTTTTTGCTTCAAACCAATGCAAAAGTCACCCAGTGTGACCGATGCCCTGCTGCGTGGTCACCTCGGCTCAGAGCCCCAGAGCCTGTGCCTTCAATGGGATAATTAACCTGAAAGCTCAGCGCTCCTCACCTGTTGGCTCTGCAGCCACCCTCTGGAGAGCCCTGGCCTTCTAATTAATGGGGACAGGGACGCCTTTTGTCGTGTGCTAACAAAGGGGCTGAGGTGACTGGAAGCAGGTGACTCCTGGACTTAACGCGGTGATTTGATTTGAGACCTTTACTCCCCATTTTAAGCAGATGAACGAACAACTGTAATTGTGTACTGTGTTATTTTTTTCTGTATTTAACCTTTGACATTAGCTCTGGGCCAATACCTGCTCTTCCCTGGGTCCCGGGAGAGCTCTACCTTGTTTTCTCATTTGAGTCTCAGTTCTTCCCTGCCTTCCTGAGCTGACATTTTCAGCTGAAATGGGAGAAGGGAGTAAAGTGTAGGTAAATCTTTAAGTTTCTGTTTCTTGATTCTGAGCTGAAGACTTTCTTTCCTGTTTCACAGGATCAGGGATATCTGGCCGGAATTGTTTTAAAATTCTGGTCCCGTATTCTTGAAGTGAATGTTAGGGGCACTTTGGGGTTGGCCCCCCACCCCCACCCCATACCCACTCCACCCCTCTCGTGCCATGCAACAGCAAGCAGTGCTGGGAACGGACTCAAATCAAGGGTGGGCCAGACCACGTCAAGTGTAAGCTGTTCCCCTCGCCAGTGACTGGCTGAGGACTCAGCTCTGGCCAATGACACTTGAGAGTTCCTCTGGGGATTTCAGAGAAAGTTCTTCCTTGATCGTAAGAGAGACAAGATTTCTTTTTTCCCTCTGTACGTAAATAAAGAAGTCTGCTGCTATGAACCCTACAGTCAGCTGTCTTACAACTAGAAGTGCACCAGCTTGAGGATGAAGCTAATGGTGAAGATGGTAGCAACAGAGGGATGGAAGGCATAGGATTTCAGTGATATGATTGGGCTATCTGGTCAACCATCCCTGGCATCCTATCTACCTTGAGTTTGGTGTCCCGTGAGTCAATGTCTCCCCTTTGTGTGGGTTTTTTGTTTCTTGCAGCCAAAACCTCCTAACTGATACTATACCCACCCTTCTTTTCTCTTATTTAACTTGAATAGGCATTCTGCTTTTCACAATTTCCTCCTCCATCCCTTCCTGCATTCTTTGGGGACGTGTGTGTGTGTGTGTGTGTGTGTGTGTGTGTGTATATGTGCCCAGAACTGTTGTAAAACATTGATGAATGAATTGTCACCTCTCCTTCCTGTGTCTGCCAATTTCTTCCTGACCCCTATTTGGGTTGTCTGAGCTCCATATCCTCCAAAAAGACCCAGTTCAAATGTCATCTTCTCTGAAGAGCCTTTCTGACTCCCAAGACAGGGGCGGGGGGCGAGATGGGGGGGCTTACTCTCACCCTCCTTTATGCTTCCATTGTGCATTAATTAAGGGGGGACCAACCAGGTAGCTTAATAAGGGCTCAGCCTTATTAGGATATGGTTTCACCTATGTGTGACAAAGACCTAATACCAGTAGCTTTACCAAGACAGGTATCTGTTTCTTATTTATGTGAAATCCTGAGCAGGAATATGGTTCTGCTCCATGGAGTCCTCAGGGCACAAGCTCCTTCTTGACCCCTAGCACGTGGCACCACAATCTCTAGCATGCTGCCTGTGTTTGCATGGTCCAAGATGGTGGGCCACCATGTCCTCATTTTGACCAGCAGGAGGCAAAGCGAAAGAAGAGGGCCTGTCCCTTCCCTTTAAGAGTACTTCTGTTTATATCCCGTTGGCTAGAATTAATGAAATAGCTTCAGCTAGCTGCCAAGTCATCTGGGAAGTGTAGTTTCTACATTCTCAGTGGTTGTGTGTCTAACTAAAAGTTCGATTATAGTGGAAGGAGGAGGGATTAGGTATAGGGGCAACCTGCAGTTTCTGCAAAATAACTTGAACATCTATCACAGAGAGGTGCTAGTTAATGCAGGTTTCCAAGTATGACGCCTTACCCGACAGGTGAAATGTAACCTGGTTCCATTCTCAGTAAATGAGAAAGCCAGTGCAATGAAAACTGCCTCGCTAGTGCCACTCCACTGAGTAATTCTGCATCTGGCATGAGCAAGGCTCAGAGCAACCCCAGGCCACCCCCTCTAGTGTTAGGCCCATTAGTGACAGCTACCGGGGACCTGGCAGTCTCAGGATACCAAAATGTTGGAAGCAGATTAGTGCACGGCACAGTTCTATTTACTGTGAATGAGCGATTTCTTTCATTTTCTCCATCTTACACAGTCTAATATGACCCTGCTCCCCAAACAATACTTGCCTGGTTTGGTAAATCAGAATGAAACAGAAATGAAAATATGCATTACAGCAACATAAGAAGGGTCCTGCTGACAGCAAAGCCTGGACGAGAACTTGAAATGCGTTTGGAATAAGACTTTTTTGCTATCTCCATGCAGAACACACCTATCCCTAGGGCATGTTGGGGAGGGAGGCAAATGCTCCCCAGTTTAGGGTTTTGAAAATCTACTGAAGGAGTGGCAGTGCCAGATAAGCTGTAACATCATGCTCAGTACATGCAATGAGTTGCTTATTTCAACCACGGAAAAAGCTATGCAATTTTTTTAATAGAAAAAGAGCTTCTTCTACCCCTCTAACTGTGAGACAAATATTTAAAATGTGTTTCTTTGAAAGAAGGGCCAAGTAAGACGCCTGTTCCCAGGTAAGCCACACGTCTTTGGGGACTCCCAATAGAATCTAGATTCTCATTATTTGTTAATAAGTTTCTCTCACCCCGAAATGGACTCTAAGATCCTTGAGGCCAAGAATGTGCTTAAAATATCAATACCTTCAGGTTGGGAGCTATTTCTGAAGCCCTGAGTAGGCAGAACACTGGTCCAGGCAGATTGGCATTAGGATCTGGATGAAGGTTTCTGTGGTCAAGTCTGGGGGAACTGCTGCCTATGACTTTGGGAAATTCATAACTCGCATGTGAATCCCAGAGGCCCTGAGAAGGATTGCTTAAGTCACCCAATTTCACTTTGTTTCCTCCAGCGTGTCCTAAACTTACATAACCACTCTTTTGGGGGGTTATACTTAGGTTTCTTTAAAAAATTATCACTGCGATCTATTTTGAGGACGCAGAAAGTATAGAGGCTAGCACAATAAGCACCCTGGTGCCTATCACCTTCCACGTTCAGTCTTAATACTTTTGTCAAATTATTTCAGATTTTTAAAAAATTCAGCACACATATTGAGATTGTGAGGAGCCTACAGTGGGAAAGGTTGACCCACCAAGAGGCCTCCCCATCAGACGGCCCCATATTCATGCTCCTCACCACTAATGAGACACCCTGAAGCGTTGCCGTCGCAATGCCTCTCACCACCTTCACTGGCTCCCCACTGCTCCCCAAGGACTGCCTCCACATCTCTCCCATTCACCCAGGGTCCTTAGCCTCTGACCTCCCGAGGGAACCAGGGGACCTTCTAACGACAGCACGTGCTGTTGCTCGAAGCACACGGTGCACACCCTCTCTTTGCCTCGCCCTGACCCTTCTCTCTGCCTCTAGAAGTGACCCTGTGGCTAAAGAGCTGCTCAGATGCCACCTCCCCCATTATGTTTCACTCAGTCGTCTCAGCCTCTGCAGTCCTGACTTGTGTCATGCTCTGTAGACACTTGTGGTGGTGTGGGATTTTTGTCACTGTTGTATTCAAGCCCTGTGAGGCAGGGACTCTATTTTCTACAACTTCGCCTCTGCAGCTCTTGGCACAGGTGCAGCCTTTGATAGATGGTGGCCAAATGAATGAATGAGTGAATAAGTGACTACAATAGGCTCTGTCTTTGGCTGGTCTTGAGTGGTAGGATTTGGAGAGTGGGGTGGAAGAAAAACCTGGAACGACCACAGAAGCAGTGTTTTGTGCAAACCTGGCCCTCACAGGGGTTGTAGCTCAGGAAGCTGGAGAAATGGGGCCCCCTGCCTGCAAGAGGACCACAGGCAGGAGAATGATGGGGTTGGGGCAGAGGGAACAAAGCCAACTCTGGACTTGTTGGTATAACGTGACGATGGGACAGCCCCCAGCAGTAAAGAAGTCCACTCCATCTACCTGTGCAGACCCAAGTGTCCTGGTTAGGGCTGCAAAAGAGGATTTAGGGGTTCTTCAAAAAGTTAAATGTAGAATTGCCGTATGACCCTGCAATTCCACTCCTAGGTATATACCCCAAAGAACTGAAAACAGGTTTCAAACAAAAAGTTGTAAAGCATGTTCTAGCAGCACTATCACAAGAGTCAAAGGGTAGAAACATTCAAATGCCCATTGACATGTGAATACTAAAGAAAATATAGTATATTCACATGACACAACATTATTTAGCCATAGAAAAGCACTGAGGCACTGACACGTTCTCCAACATGTGTGGACCTTGAAAACATTATGCCAAGTGAAAGCAGCCAGACACAAAAGACCACAGAGTGTATGATTCACTTCCACCAAAGGTCTAGAACTGGCAAATCCACAGGGACAGAAAACGGATTCTCGGCTGCCAGGGGTGATGGGGAGGGCAGAGTGGAGGACGACGGCTTACTGCGTATGGAATTGCCTTGGGGGATGATGAACGCGTCTGGAACTGGGAAGGGATGCTGGTTGTACCACATTGTGAATGCACTAAATGCCACTGAACGGTTCACTTTAAAATGGTTCTTTTTATGTTATGTGAATTTCACCTCATGTAAAAATTAATTTAAAAGGGGGCAGAGTTTGGGAATCCTAGCCTGGGATGATGATAGCTCCTGTCCAGAGAGCATCGAGAAGTGCCCAGGGATCTGAAAGTGGCAGAGGATCTGGAACAGGGGCACAGGCCAGGCTGGTGAGGAAAGGAGAACGCCGCTCCCAGCCGGGGAGCTGGAGACAGGGGTGGGACAGAACAGGGAATGGAGAAAGGCAGCCAGCAGCGCTCAGCACGGTGGAGCAGCTGAAGGAAGGGGAGCTGTGGAAAGGCCTAATTACCCAGTGTCTTCACTGAGCTCCCGAGATACACCTGACTCCATGCTGCCTATGTGGATTTCCGCGCTTTTAGGGGAGGTGGCTTAACGGAACGCTGGGGAGGAAAGCCGGGTCTTAGGTGCTTCTGGTGGGGAAGTTCCAGATGCAGAGGGACAGGAGAGGGGAGGTGGCCTGGGCAGGGCCTCGGGATCAGGTGAGAGTGTCCATGTGAAGATGGTGGATGGAGAGAATCGTTGACGATGAGGGAGAAGGCTCTCAAAAGGAGAGTGAGGAGCCTGAGAGGGAAGGGTTAATTTAGAGGGGCTGCCTTGAGTGAAGTAACAACTAGAGCCTTCTGAATGCATGGTGTGGTTACCATTATGGGTGAGGCCAATAGCTGGCAATCACAGCTTTACTGACTTCTGGTGGGAGGGAGGGGTGGGGCCGGCCGGAAGGGCATGTCCCTGCATCTAAGGCTCTCTACTGCTCTAAGCTCCTTTGGGCTCTCCCATTCCTGTCTACCAATCACGAATTCTGTCTCTAAATTATCCAACCAAGGGGCACCTGGCAGTTTGTAACCATTTCTATCAGCTCACTGAGGCCAAAATTAAGCCCAAAGGTTTGAAGAATGTCACGATAGTTTGGATGTCTCCCTGCCACCACCCTGCTGGCCAACAAGCATTGGCATATGTGACTCCATTCTGTCCAAAACTAATTCAGTGCTTAAGAATGCGAGCACTTTCCAAAGGCCATCTGTTTACTCTTCTGCTTAAGGAATTCCACTCTCCCGCAGTCTCCTAGGATTGGATTCAATAAATCCTGACACGGAGGGATATTTTTTTTGGCGGGTCTAGAAATTGAATGTTTTCCAAATGGCACATTATTGATATTAAAACCGATTTGTGCATCGCCAGCCATCAAAGAAATGCACTAAATAATATCTCCAGGAATGAAAAGGAAATTGAAAAGCCTGTCCACACATATTTATCAACAAAAACACTAGCCTCGACAGTAAAACTCAGCAAGAGAGAAATCTATGGATCCTGCACACGAACAAAATCTCCTTAGGTGATTAGACTTAAATCCACCCAAATCCACCTCGAAACAACTGACATAAACCAAGCGGTCCCAGCAGCCCTGGCGCTGCTCCCCTCTCCCAGCGTGCGGCCACCATGGAAGGTACAAGGGGGAGACTTAGGAGGGAAAGAGGTTTGGGTTTGAATCCTGGATGCCCTGCTTTCCTCTCCCCCACAGAGGAGCTGTGTGTGATCTTGCACAAGCTATTTATACTCTTCCAAGTCTCTGTTTCCTCATGAGTAAAATGCCCTTCTCATAAGATTGGGGTGAACAATAAGTGACACACAGCACACAGTAGGTCGGTAGCTTACTTTCATTTCCTTTTCATCTACCGCTCTGTGGCCCCTCCCCAGCCTATGTCCCTGAGATGGACATCAGAGCTGCTCCCCTGTCGGTGCATCCTGCCTTCCCCAGGTTGGCTTGCTTGCTTCCTGTTTGCTGTCTCAGAGAATGTAATTTCCTAATATGGAACACTAAACGGAGCAGTGGATATTTAATCAACATTTTGTTGAATGCATAAGGATCGCATACAATATAATTCAGTGAGTAACTTAAGTAAAGCAACGGCATAAATATTTAAAGACTCATTGAGGATGCAGCTTTAATCTGTATTGATTGCTGCTGCATGTTTTATAGAATGTTATAAATTTCCGTGCACCATCGCAATGAAGAAGAACACATCTCCCCATGATCCAAAGGCGGACACGCTCTCCACTACTCGTGGCGAGTTTAGTTTATCATCTGCCTTGCCAGGAGGGCTTTCCAGGTCAGCCCAGGGGCTTCTAAGGAGTTTCAGAGGGTGGGTGACTGCCAATTTCTTCTGAATCTTATAAAATTACTTGAATATCAGAACAGTGGCTTTCAAGCCAGCATCACCAGTGGTCCATCAAATATTTACTTATATTTTATCTTTAGAATATATTAGTGACAAGTTTTTTTAGGACTGTAATTTTAAAAAACTCATTATGTCCATTACATGTGTTGTAGTCCTCAATTTTAACCAGGTGGGGATACCGGTTCTGTCACATGGGCTGACCCTGAAATAAGGCTTTTGGTGTTATCCTGTGTATAGGTATATACACCTGTAATAAATCACCTTACATGGAGGAACATGACCTTCCTACAACCCACTCAGTCTCTGTAAGTTTATTTTTAACATCTTTTCTTCTCTTATAATTGCCTTGCTTAATATACCATCTATTTTAATTATACAATTTACAGGGTTTGGGAAGACCTAAAGAAACTGCATGTGTCAAAACATTAAAAACCTATACAGCAGGACTTTTCTTAACTAAAGGCCCAGAGGGTAAATGTATCAAGTACATATTACACATACGATTTCTTTAAAGTGTTTGTTTCTGCTCCATTTCAAGCATTCTCATTGTCTAAACTGATGGATTTTTATCTTAATTAGTCTTAAATTCCAGGAGAGTGATCTCAGTGCATAGGAAGATGTTGGCAATTGACCAAAAAAATGAACCATGAGCCCAGCCACGTCGGGAAGAAGCTGACAGCCACATGGTTGCCTCTGGAAGCTCAGCTGAGGCCCCAGACTTCGTTGTATCAAACCAAGACCCATAAAACTTCACGCATTGGTAAGAAATGGGAAGTCTGGCACTTTCCTCAAAAGTGTTTTTTTTTTTTAACATGGAAAAGGATGCAAGTAAAAGGAAATAACACAATTAGGGCAGAGAGAATGCCCCACTTGCCATAGATGTCAAAATCCCAGCAAGTTACTTTGTGGTTGGCAGCAAACTGATTCTAAAGTTTACCTAGAGAGGCAAAAGACCCAGGAGAACCAACACAATATTGAAGGAGAAGAACCAAGTTGGAATAGTTACCATAAAGCTACATGACTTACCATAAAGCTACAGTAATCAAGACAGTGTGGTATTGGTGAAAGAACAGACAAATAGACAATGAAACCGAACAGAGGGAAATAGTGAGTCCACTGATCTTTGACAAAGGAGCAAAGGCATTCTAATGGAGCAAAGACAGTCTTTTCAACAAATGGTACGGAACAACGGGACATCCACATGCAAAAAATAAAAAATAGTCTAGACATTTGCAATGGAGGGAACCAGTTTATTAGATGTTAGGGGAGGAAATGTTGAATGCGAGACCACAGCAGGGCTGTGGAGAACAAGGACTGCTTCCCAGAAAACTCTAAGAAGAAGACATCCTGCCTAATTAGGAAGGTCGGCGCAGCCTGCTGAGGTGGCTGGAATGCTACAGTATTTTTCACCCCTCTTGAGGCTGCCTCTGCTGCCCTTTCTTTATCCTGCCCAGGGGTGACGCAGAGCGATCAAAGGTGTCGGGGCTTATTACACCCAACTGGGGACTCCTGCTCCAAGCAAAATAAATACTCACTGGCTTTGTCCAGCCTCATCTAAACAGGCTCGTTAATGGTCGCTTCCAAAAAATATATTTGGTCTCTTTGAGTAGAGGAAAATCAATAATAATATTAGGTTTATGTGAAGGTCATTGGGTTCAGCACTTAGCTTCTGTCATCCTCAGGTTTTAGAGGAAACTCTGAGGGAACATTATTTCTGAGGATCCTGCATGGGAAATGTCTTGACTGAGATTCTTGGACTTAATAAAAGATTTATGGTGGAAATTCTGCAAGTAATATCTTGTTAAAATAACTTCTGTGCTAACCTCAAGTGACAAGTGATTGCTCAGACTTGTCCTGCGGCTCCTGGGTCTTCTCTTTAATCTTTTATTAGCTCTGTTCTCCAAACTTGAAATACAAGGAACGACAATTGTTTTGGTCCATTATCTTTGATATGAGTGTCTCTTTGCTGTATTCTGAGATGTGTTTTCTTTTTCTGAATTACAAATGAAGTAAATGTCACCATTTGATGGTAATGGATGGCATTTAAATACACACTGAATGTCGCATTGCTTAAAAGTCAAGACCCTTGTAAGCAATATTAAGTGATAGGCAAAGGGTGTTTTCTGGGTTAGAGAAGGCATTTGGGAAGAGCTCACAGCCCTGATGGCTAAAGCCAGAAGCACTGCCTGTCCTTGGCTCTCCAGGAAATCCGTTGTACCAAGATCTCTATTGTCATAAAATTAAAATAAAAAAAAGCACAAGTGTGTATATATGTGAAGACTGGATATTTCAGAGAGGAACAGTAGCCAGCATCATCTCCCAAAATCTGGTGATGGTGGGCAGCCGATCCTGGTTGTCTCTGGTAATGGACTGAATTGTGTCCCCACCAAATTCATATGTTGAAAGCCTAACCCCCGACGTGACCATATTTGGAGAGAGGGTGTTAAAGAGGCTCACTAAGATTAAATGAGGCCAAAAGGGTGGGAGCCTAATCCGCTAGGACTGGTATCCTTACAAGAGGAGGAAGAGACACCAGGAGTGCGCATGCACAGAGGAAAGGCCATGTGAGGACACAGCGTGAAGGTTGCCATCTGCAAGCCAGGAAGAGTTCTCACCAGAAACCAACCCTGCTGGCACCTTGATCTTAGACTTCCAGCCCTTGGAACTGAGAAAATAAATGTCTGTTGCTTAAGCCACTGAGGCTGTGACATCTTGTTTTGGCAACCCTCGCAGACTGCTATATATACTCATCAGTTGGTCCCAGATGTTCCTCTGCAGCTCAGGGATGGACATGTGACCCAACCCTAGCCAATGAGAGATAAAGGGAAGTCTACTGGGGGATTCTGGAAAAGACTTTCCTCCCAATAAGAGAGAGAGACATGTGAGCAGAACCCCTCACCTTTCTCTCCTTGCTTTTGAATGCTGTCATGTAAGGACAGAAGCCTGGAGCTCCTCAAGACACCTTAAGACCCTTTGGGGAAGGTCAAGGGACCAAGTAGGGGTCCAAGGCCCTGATGCTGTGGAGGCAGGGGACAAACCCTGGAAACTGCTCACTCCCACTCTGGTATGTGAGAAAAACTAAGCCTCATATCTAAGCCACCTCTATACATGCTTGGGTTGAAATACGCTAAGTGATATTGTGATTTTAAAAAAGAAAAAAAAGGGAAGTCTATGGAACAGTCTGTCTTTCCACATGATACCCCACCAGACAGGGAAGTTGTCTCAATCTGGAGAATTCTAATTAACTCAGGCCATTAGAAAGTTGAACCTTCAGCACAGAGGTTTCTCACTGTTGACATTACCTATTAACTGTGAGCAATTATGACTGTGCAATCCCAATGTAATTGGCATGTTTGACACTCAAGAGCCTTCAGTTTTATTCAAATATCCCCCCTAAAGATCATTAGAATTTGCCCCTTTTTCTCATCTCTACTCTGAGCACCCCAATTCATCATTTTGCTCCTGTATGCTCCCCATGGTTTCCCTTCTGGTCTATGTCACTTGCTTGTTTATCTTTTACTTAAAAATTTTTCAAATCAAAGTAACACAGGCACATGGTTAGAAAATAAAATTGTACAGAGGGATTTAGAATGGGTCCCTTGCCTCACCACCCCCTCCTCAATGGTACTTCTCAGAGGCAATCACTTTAACTATTAACTCATTATTCATTAACTTTATACTCCCCTTCACTCACATATACTCGTAATTATATCACTATTCTTAGTTTTTCTAAAAATAGTTCATGTCTATATGCATGCACTTAATTATCTACAGTTTGGCAGTTTCTTAAGAAGTTAAGCACACATTTACCATGTGACCCAGTCATCCACTCCTAGGTATCGACCCAGGAGAAACAAACATATGTCTACACACAGACTTGCCCAAGAATATTCACAGCAGCATTACTCATAATCACCAAAAGGTGGGAACAACCCAAATGTGTTTCAAGTTATGAATGGATAAATAAAATGTGTTGTATCCATACAAAAATACTATTCACCAATAAAAAGGAATAAAGTACTGACAGATGCCACAACATGAATGAGCCTTGAAAACATTATGCCAGGTGAAGGAAGCCAGACTCAAAAAACCACGTATTGTGTGATTCCATGTCTGCAAAGTGCCCAGGAAATCTATAGAAACAGGAATATTAGTGGTTGCCAGGAGCTGAGGGTGGGAACAGGGAGTAACTGCAAATGAACATGAAGCTTCTTCCTGAGGTGAGAGAAATGGTGCACAGCCCTGTCAATTTACTAATAATCACGGACTTGTACACGTAGAGTGAATTTTATGGTATGTAAATTATACCTCAAGAAAGCGGTTAAAATACAAAAACCATAGTTCTCTATGTCTTGTTCCATCAGCTAGAGACAGTGCTAAGGTTAGGGCCCCTCTCCCATCGCCCTCCATTCCCCTCCCACTTTCCAGCGTCTCCAAGTTGTATATTTACTTTTGTTTTGTGACGAATGCTAACATTTTATTCTGTGTATCTATAAACTAAAGGATTGAAATCAATAAGCACCATTTATTGGGTTGTCGGAAAAGTCATGATGCATTTTTGCAGTGAAAAACAGAGAAAAAACATGTCATGACTTTTCCAACAGCCCAATATATTAACATGGTTGTTGCAATTTCTTTTCACAAAAGAACCAAGTCTTGTCCTATAATTATACTTCCTTCTCTGTAGTCTCGATGTCATTTTTCATGGACCACCCAAAAGGGAATGTTCAAATGGGCTCTCCATGTTTGCGTTCCATCAATTCCTTAAAACCATGTCACGTTTTATTTTTCTGCATACTTGAGCAATGCCTTCCTTACACATTTGCACCCTTCCCTGCCCCTGGATTAAAAAGAAATACCTTTTCTATTTTAGAATAGTTTTTTTTTTTTCTATTTTGGAAACCACAATGCCTTTGGTTATCCTGTGTCCTCAGGCTCTTCTTGGCTGTGACAGTTTCTCAGACTTTCCGTGTTTTTGATGATCTGGGCAATTTTAAGGAGGACTGGTCAGGTATTTTGTGGGGTGCCCCTCTATTGAAATTTGTCTGATGTTTTTCTCATGATTAGACTGGAACTGTGGAATTTGGGGGGGATGATCACGGAGGTAAAGTGTCACTCTGATTATGCCATATCAAGGGTACATACTATCAATATGACTTATCACTGTTGATGTTGACCTTGACCACCTGGCTGAGGTCATGTTATCAGGTTTCTCCACTGGAAAGTGACTTCCCCACCTCCCTTGCTGCCCTCGTTGGAAGGAGGTCATCACAGGCAGCCTGCACTTAACCAGTGGGAGTTAGGCTCCACCTCACAGAACGTGGGACATCTACATAAGTTATCTGGAATTCTTCTGCACAGGAACTTTGTCTATTCTTTCCCATTTATTTATTTATTCATTCAGTCATTCATTTTTATTAGCATGGACTCTTGAGTACAGCATGGTTTTTTAATCTCTCTAAATCTATGTAAAAACGGAGAGATAAGCTATAGCAAAATTCCAAATCCATGGACAACATTTACAACAAAAGTACACTAGATTGTCTCTATCTACCCCATCAAAAAAGTGGATAGGCGAAACATCAAGAACCTTGACACTTGCATGTTACCAGTGTCTGTGCCAAAGGAGGAGGAGGCGGTGGAGTGGCAGTTAATGAATCCCAGGAGGTACTCACTTGAAAGAAAGTGGGAAAACTAGAGAGCAGCAGGAACAGGGGGTCTGCCCTCTGTAAATAAGAGGCCAGTGCAAGGGGCCCGTGGTCAGAACTGAAGGGGGTCTCACATGAAGGAGAAAATACTGGGAATATGATAAAAATTGATCAGAAAGGGACAGCAAAAGAAAGAGAAGGTCCAAGTCAAAAGGCAGCAGAGGAGGTGTGCGGGCTCCACACCAGGGGAGCAATGGTCCCGGGAACCTCCAGCTCCCGCGCCAGGAGCACTCGGTTCGGCCCTTCCCGGAAGCTCCTGGGCCCCTGCTCACAGAGCTGCTCCCTCCACCAGGAACAGGATTGATGATCTCACAGCAAAACTGGAAATTGTGTCTTCACGAAGCCTACATCAGGGTGAAAAAATCCAGTCTCTTCAACAAGAGTTGTTATCTGTGACCGAAATACAAAAGAAATATGAAGAACTACAGAACGAAAACAAGGAGCTGAAAGAAGAATTATTAAACCTCAAAAACCATATGGCGACAAACATGGTAGAGTGAAGCAGAACAGCAAAAACGGGATATTGAAGAACGAGCAAGACAGGATGTCGTGGAAAAAAAAAAAAGAAACCCCCCTGATTAAGATTAGTGCCCTTTCAAAGGAGACCCCCAGGGACCTCCCTCTCCCTCCTGCCACGTGAGGACACAGTGAGAAGATGCCGCCTATGAGCCTGGCAGCAGATCCTCACCAGACACTGAATCTTACCATGTCTTGACCTTGGACTTCCCAGACTCTAGGTGTATGGTTTGCAAATATTTTCTCCCATTCGGTAGGTTCGTTGCCTCTCCATTTTGCTGATGTTTTCCTTTGCTGTTCAGAGCTATTTAGTTTGATGTAGTCCCACTTGTTATGTTTGCTTTTATTGCTTGTGCTTTTGGCATCATACCCATAAAATCACTGCCAAGGCCAGTGTCATGGAGCTGTTTCCCTATGTTTCCTCCCAGGAGTTTTATGGTTTTATGTTTAAGTCTTTAATTCAGTTTGAGTTAATTTTTGTGAGTGGTGTAAAGCAGGGGTTTTGTTTCTTTTTTTTGCATGTACGTATCTAGTTTTCCCAGCACCATTTATGGAAGAGGCTGCCTTTTCTCCGTTGAATATTCTTGGCTTCCTTGTCAAATCTTAGTTGATTGTATATGCGAGGGTTTATTTCTGGGCTCTCAATTCTGCTCCATTGGTCTATGTGGCTGTTTTAATGTCAGTACCATGCTGATTTGACAACTATAGCCTTGTGGTATGTTTTGAAATCAGGAAGTGTGAGGCCTCTAGCTTTGTTCTTCTTTCTCAGAAATGCTTTGGCTATTCAGGGTCTTTTGAGGCACCATACAATTTTAGGGTTGTCTTTTTCTGTTTCTGTAAGAAATATCATTGGAATTTTTATAGTGGTAAAATCCTAAATGTTTTTATAGGGATAAAACCTTAAAAAATTCTATGAAGGAATAAATGCTGGAGAATAGTCAAGGATATATGGGAGAAAAGATTAACAAAAAAAAATTCATCTCCTATGGCGTCAGACCATACAATAAAGGTACTTCAGTAAAATCATTATGGTATTTATATTAGAAGCAATAAGTAGACCCATGAAACAGAATAGTAAATCTAAAATTAGAACAAGGAGAGAATTTAATAAACGACAAAATTGATGGTTTACTTTGGTGGGAAAAGAAGAGGTGATTTAGTAAATTTTGCTGGCATGATTTATCATACATCTAGAAGAAAGTAAAAGTGAACGCTTATCTTATATCCTGTTCAATAACAAATCACAGCTGCATTATACAATTAATACAAGAAGCAAAACCTAGCAAACTCTGTGTGTAATTTAGGAGTGGGGAGACCTTCATTATCAGACTGACAACTCAAAAGCTTTAAAAGAATAAACATATTTGAATATATAAAAATTGAAAGCCTTTGTAAGGTATATGACATTATAAACAAATTCAACAAACAATAGATTTGAAAAAAATGCTTCATAGAGATAGATGACAAAGGTTATTCCTATTTATCACATACAAAGAGCTCTTACAAATTGACAATAAAAAGCTGACAGAAACAACTCAATAGAAAAATGGACAAAAAAATGTGAAAGAGAAGTTCATGAAAGTACAAATCAGGTAGCAAACATATATATATGGCCTTCAATTTACCAGTGGTAAGGGAATTATAAATTAAAGTGATAATGTGATCTATAAAGTGTTTAAAATTAAAATACCATGCATGTGAAAGTATCAACCCCCCTACATGTGTATACATGTAAATGTGTACATATGTGTGCATTTTTACATCTGCATATGATTTTATGCACATGGAGACTTCAGAAAGGCTTCATTCTCGTTTGCTAACAGAGGTTACTTGTGTTAGTGTTGGAGGGTAGGTATGAGAAGGCGAAGAAGAGGGAGAAAAGCGAGTCAAACAAGAAAGGTGCACCAAAAAATAAGGCTAGAAAGCATTGATGATATGAGTATATTTATGCGAAACTCTATATGCGAGTATATACATATGCAGACATTTTTTACAAAGGAAACATTTCCCTCTTGAAGCCATTGGTCTATTGTCGTCCTCCCATTTTATTACAAAATTTTTAACACGTATAGAAAACTTGAAATAATAGTGTAAGAAACACCTGGATACCCTTTATCTAGATTCAACTATTGACACCAGGTTGACACATTTGCTTTATCTGTAAGTGTGCGGTTGTGCATATGTGTGTATCTAGATTTATGGACACACATTTATTTTCTGAATTATTTGAAGGTAAGTTGCAGGCATAATGGCACTTCATCCCTAAATACTTCAGCATGTTATCTCCTAACAGGACATTTTTTCCAAGTTTATCCACAATACTATTATCATGCCTAAGAAAATTTATACAAATTTCGTAATGTCATCTAATATCCATTCCATAGTCAGTTTTCCTAGTTGTCCCAATGTTGTATATACGTCCACTGTTTTCCTGTTTTTAAACTAGGATCCAATCACGTTTTATGCATGTCATCGTACTGTCACTTTTCAGGTTCTTTAAATCTAGTTTTTTTTCCCATGACACTGACCTGTAGGCGAGTCCTGGCTAGCTGCTTTGTGGAAGTTCTCTGTCTAGCACGAGTTAATCCTCCCCTCCTTTGTTTGACTATATATTTATCTCCAGAGTTGCCTGGAGCAGAGTACTGACCCATGGTCAAAGCTACAGACTGCACTAAATTTCCTATTTTTTTTCCCGATGCCTATTTCTCTGACCCATCCTCCATCATGTGAAGTGTTTCTTATTCTTGGGCATCCGGGTCCCTGGGGGTGGGCAGCTCTTCCTCCCCAGGGCTCTCACCCCTTCGTGCTCTGCTCTCTGTGGTAGCTCTCAGCTGGGCCTCAGCAGCTACCACCATGCCATGTGTCCTCTCTCCTCCATAAATTTTGTCCCAGTCTGGCTAAGCAGAGGCAAAGGCTAATGAGCTACCACTTTACGAGGAAGTGCAATTCAGGTACAAGGGGAATGACACGGGGGAGGAGGGAGACTCAGTAGGACGATGTGCTGGCCAGGTAAGTACAATGGATTGTCGATCTCATGGGACCGTTCCTGGGAGGGGTCCAATGGCGCCCATCTCCTGTTAGCCAAAAGTTTGCCCCAGGAGACATGAACATCCCACATTTCCAGGTTGCCCAGGAGTATCCCACACCTCGGCCTCAACGGAAGGCCGAGGCAGGAGGCAACACCTGGTCGGGTGTTGTCTGTAGGAAGTAGACAAGGGACGAGGCTGAGAGGATCTGAAATGGTGCCTGTGAGACATCCCATGCACGACTCTGGCCGACGGCCAGCCTCTCATTCTCTTTGTCGCCGCTGACTTACACCTTTTTTGTTGTTTACCATGATTTAGAAAGAAGGGTGGCAGGAAAGAGGGACGGTAAGTGCACACAGTCAGCCCTGTGTCACAAACAGTGAGCATCCTCTTCATTTGCTTTATGTGCTTCCTGAAATGTGAAGATGTAAACTTGGCATGTGCCAGGGAAAGTTGGACACTGGCTCCTTGGGACAAAACCCTAATTTGTAGTATTTGCTGATTCCTGTGGTGTAAATACTGCTACCATGGCCAGTTTCAATGTCACTGAATGCAGCTGGGAAGAGGCGCACACAATCAGCTGCCGTGAGCTGGTACAAGTTGGTGCCAGCACGCCCCTGTGAGACCTGGACAAGAAGTAGTGAGGACAAAGGAAGTGTGGGAGGGACTGCGTCATGGTCCAGTTGTGAACAGCAGATAAAGTAAGCAACACACAAACAAAACCAAAAGAGCAGTCCTCTATTAGCTGACCCTTTGTGCACCACAAATAACCGACTTACAAGTGAAATCTGGAAAAACAGCTTGTTCTGAAGATGGGGACTGCTTATATTTCTCAGCTATGCCTGACATTTTTGGGTCATTTCCAAATCCAAATAAACTACCACTGACAGCAACAACAACAACAAAATAGAGAGAGTTGGAGGAGGGTGCAGGGAAGAAGGGCATCGTACTTGTAGAGCCCCATGGGCTTCGCAACCAAACTGGCCTAGGACCGTAACTCCACTCCCACCCAAACAATTGCAGGAATTCCAAAGGACCCAGCGCTCCCAGTAACCCCTAACCTCAGTCCACACACTTAATTCACACAACCTATCTCACAGCCAAGGGATTTTCTTTTGTGAAACATGTCAGTAGCAATCTGGTGAGCTTTTTGCCCAGGCCCCACTCTAGGCAAATTGAATACAAATTTCCACGTGACTCTAATGTGCCTCTAGGGTTGAGAATCACTGTGCTGGCTGGTGTACAAAGACAGGCTGACCTCACGGCTGTGGGTGAGTCCTCAGGGGGCATCCCTGAAAAGTCAAACCCCGCCTATCTACAAAAATGCTTCTAATGATTTCCGTTGTCACTAGAAGATCCTTGGGGGAATGGCTTTGAGGCCAATCCATGTGTCTACACACACGCTGGATGGTCAATGGCCCAGGGTAGTGGCCTAACGACCATGGGTTGACACCTGCCCACCTGATGCCAGTGTGGCGGAAGCTAAGAACTCAAGACTCCTGTGAGGAGGACAAATGTCAGCCACATGCTCACAAGCCCTGAGAGGCCTTAGTGACTTGGCCAGACTGTTTCCACACACCCTCCGCCCATTTACGCAGGGCTGTGCTCACACCGGTGCTTTTGCTGCTGCAACATTTCAGGGTCTGGCCTCCAACTCCACTCTGATCTTAATGGATTTTGATCATATTTACTCTCAGATTTTCCCTGTCTAGATCAAAGAGGCCCAAAGCTCGCCCCCGTCACTTCGTGGCCCTTCTGCAGGTGGCCATGTCTAGGTCCCAGAGGCACAGTTTTGCAAATACATCCAGTCTTATTTCATTACTCATATCAATTGAATGCTGTTGGTTGCAAAGAACAGAAAACCCAATGAGGATGACTTAAACCAGCGGTTCTCAACCTGTGGGTCGTGACCCACAGGGGTCGCCTAAGACCATCAGAAAACAAAAAGATATTTACATTATGATTCATAACAGTAGCAAAATTACAGTTATAGAGTAGCTACAAAAATAATTTGATGGTTGGGGGTCACCACAACATGAGGAACTGTATTAAGGGGTCGTGGCATTAGGAAGGTTGAGAGCCGCTGACTTAAACAAAAGAATATTATCTCCTGTACCAAGAATTCTGGAGGTAGACCAGTTCAGGCTGGGTTAATTAAGTAGCTCAGATATTATCAGAGACCCAGCCAGGTGCTGTCAACTTTTCCACTCTGTCATAACCCTGTTGCCTGTTGTTCTCAGGCTTGTCCCCTGATGTCAAAGAGAGGTGCCCCACCACCCAGCTCCTCAGGCAGACACACTGACGTGATCTGCAGAGGAACAGCCACCTTCTCATGTGTGTTTCCTTTTATCAGCAAGGAAAATCTTGCTCTGGGCCTTCCTAGAAGTCTCCCCCCATATCTCACAGGACAGAATTTCATCATATACCCGCCTGTAACTGATCCACAGAAAAGAAAATGGGTTTACCATGAGTGACTTGACTGATAGTTAACCCTCTCAGCTGCCTGCCTGAATCACATTGCCATCTTGTAGCAAAGAAAACTGGAGTCTGTGAGCGAAATAAGAGGGGAGAAATGGTGGTAAGGCTCACAGCTAACCATGCGGCGGGCCCCCATCTTCATCCCAGCAGTGAACTCAAGGAACGCCCCATCCTGGTTCCCAGAAAACGCTCTGGCAACCTCCATTTTAGAAATAACATACTGTTGGTTCTTCGCACACCCAAAGGGATCTTTATTTGCCCCATGTTTCATTGTCTTGTCGAATCCAAAGCACTTTCCCACAGAACTACGAGGACTTAGTTGTTCTGCCATCTTCCAGCTTTCGGTGTGTCCCAGGAGAAGTGTGAGAGGAGTCTGGCTCTCAGGTAAAATGTTGTGCAATGTCTGGAACAGTTTTGAATTTTCATTTTACCTTCGGACAGAAATTGCACCCAATGATCATATGTACACCTTCTTTCATCCATCCCCCAGGTGCTTGGCGGGCCCTGCAGTCTGACTATCACACCTTTACTCCCATCTTTATTTACTCTTCTTTCTCTCTGCTTCTGGAAGTCTAATGAAACTAATATTTCACCTTCCGGGTCTATCATGCTTGTTTATTCACCTTTGCGACTTTTCTGTTTGTGGCTGCTATAAATTACTATATGAGCTTTCCTTGGCTGATCTTCAAGGCCAGGCATCAACCAACCACAGCCCACGGGGCAAATCTGGTCACTGCCTGGTTTTTGTATGGCTGTCAAACTAAGAATGGGTTTCGTATTTTTAAATGGTGGACAAAAAATATATTTTAAGGAAGGTAAAAAGGATATGAAATTCAAATTTCCGTGTTCATCAACAAAATTTTATTGAAGCCCAGCCTTGCCCAGTCACTTACATATTGTCTCTGGTTGCTTCGGGTTACAATGGCGGAGCTGAGCAGTTGGACAGAGCCTACATGGCCCCCAATACCGAAAATATTTAATGTATGAGAGAGATCCAGTTGTTCCAAATGCTCACCAGCAGTAAGTAGCAGCCTTTTTAAATTTTAGTTTTCCTGGTAGGTATCTGTTAGTATTCATTTGGTTTTAATCTGTGTTTCCCTAGTAACTAATGAGTTTGGAAAAGTTGAGGCAAAGGTGGAACCAGGTGATCCATTTGGAGGGCAGGTGCAACGTTCCCACCTGTCATTTAAACAGGACAATGACAATGGTGGTGGTAAGAGTTGATTAGATTCTGGAAATGTATATTTCTTTACGTTTTCCAATGTTATTATAAACGTGTTTTTTTTAATTAGTCTTTTTCAAATTGTCTCTTCTCTTGAAAAATGGGTCACATTCTCCTGTTTCTTTGTATGTGGAGTAAATTTGGGTTGCATTGTAAATGTTATGTTGTGGAGACACCAGGATCCTTTACGTGCCTTTGAAGAGCTTATTTTTTTAAATAGGTCCTTCCCTTGTTTGGACTCCGACTGTACACTGCTTGTCCTGTGGTAGGTGGCTACTCAATATCCGTTCAGTTCTTTGAGCCTTAGCTGAGTCCCCGGAAGCTGCCCTTCTCATGCTGGTTCAGTGTCAGCCAGAGATTTGGGCTGAGTTCACACCCAGAATGTGGGGCTTCCCTCTCTCTTTTCCAACCTTTCTAATCTCATTTTCTACCAGACATAGTGGCCTTGAACTCTCCAACCATGTTTCCCCATAAATGAGACCTAGCCAGGAAATAAGCCCTAGCATGAGTTTTCAGGATGCTCGTGATAGAAGCCCTGCCCCAAACATAAGCCCCAGTTAAGATCGTTAGCCAGACATGACTGTTGGAATAAATGTAGATTTTTGTACATGAATAAATGAATAAATATAGATTGTTAGAGCAAAAAGACATGGTAGTTCTTTAAACCAGAAAGACTGAAGGTTTTCAATTGGACTTTTTTATTTTCAAGATTTTATTGGGAAGTTGGGGAAGGAAACAGTGTTGGGGAATTGGAAGGAGAACACTGTATTTTTCCAGGACCCATCAGTTCCAAGTTGTTGTCCTTTAATCCTAGCTGTGGAGGGCGCAAGCCCAACTCCAAGTTCAGTCGCCGCTTTCAATCCAGTTGTGGGGTGGGGTGGGGGGGCGGGCAGGGAGCGGGAGTTGAGCTGGCAACCTTGTTGTTAAGAGCACGCACTCTAACCAACTGAGCCATCCAGCTGGCCATTCAACTGGATTTTTAAATGCCCTAAGTGGTGGGCATTTGAGCCTTCCCTTGCATAACACCCATCAAAATAGAGAAACTCATCCCCTCCTTCCAGGCCACTCACTTCACTGTAGAATCTGTCTGCTCAGGTCACTCTCCAGATATATAAATTTTATATTTTATTTTCTGCACAAGAGTATATTTGATTAGAATGTCTTAGCAATAAAGTACTGGTTATATTTTGAAGTTAGAATGTGGGGCTTGAGAGAAATTTGGTTTTCCTCTAAGGAGTTTTAACTGGACTTTTGTAAAGATTTGTCTCAATTGAGTTGGGGAAGTCTGGGGATGGTGTCGAGTTTGGAGGGAAGATCAGAAGTTCGGTGTGGACATGTTGAGTTTGAAACGTTTGGCGAGTAGGTCATTGGATATGAAAGTACTGAATTTAGGAAACACGTCTGGGCTGGAAACAGTCATATTTTTGGAGTTGTCAGCACACGAATTTTATTTAAAGTCAGGAGACTGGGTGAGATTGAGAGAGTGAGTATGGACACAGAGGAGAGACCAAGGGCTCAGCCCTGGGTGCTCCAAACCAAATGAGGAGGAGATGAACCAGCAAAAGAGCAGGAAGAAGCAGTCAGCATGGGAGAGAAACAAAGAAAGAATGTATCCTGAAAGCATATAAAGACCATGTATCAAGGAGGAGGAAGTGCTGCCTATAGGTCAAGTTAGATGGGAACTGAGAACTGTTAGCAGCATGGAGGTCATGGGTAGTCCTGATAAGAGCACTTTCAATGAAGTCCTGAGATGGGAGCACGCTTAAGAGAGAATTAGGGGTTAGGGTAGGGGGTATTGAGGGATTTTTTTGTTTTAGTAGTTCATCAGCAAGTGTGATGTAAGGATAAGAATCATGGCATTATCAAGGTGGTACTTCAAAGTGCATGATGCCCAGAATTATTAGGAGTGCAAGGGAAGCCAGAAAGACACTCATAGTAAAAGCTCAATTGGCCTCAAAGTTCCTGAAATCTAGAAGAACCTAAGAGGTGGGATAAAGGTGTGAGAAAGTCAGGAGGAGTTAAGGCGATCGTGGTCAGAGAGGGGTGCGCTGACGTCTAGTATTCCCACATGGGAACGGTTCAGTGTGATGAAGAGGTCTAGAACACAGCCATGGGAAAGGATGCAAAGGTGGACGGAGGTCAGCAGAAGTTATAAGAAGTTAGGAGGCCCGAATGGGGTGGAGCATCATGCGGATAATGAGGTCATCCATCATGTTGGACAGGTCTGGGCTGGAGAGAAAGCCCGGATCACTGGATCCAGCTGTCAGCACTAGCTGAACGCGGGGAAGTAAGTGGGAGAGGAGATGACAGTGAGGAGATGAGGGTGCGGCTGCTCCAGATGGATGGTAAGAGCCCCACAAGAACGGGGGTTACATGAAGGTAAAGTGGCGATGGCTTTGAAGGATTACCCCTACCATCCTTGTCCCCTGGTGCTGGCGCAGGGGAAGAAACATTCCCAGAAGATCAGGGCTTGCGGGGAGTGCAAAGCTTTGGCTCTATTAGTCTTAAAAACATCAGGGGAATATTTTGGTTCCGTCATTCAACCCTTAAATAAAAATCATCAATACCAAATACTTTTCCCAGACCAGTTACTGCTTGGTATTCCGCCCTCATAACATAATTGCAAATTGATTGTTTAGTGCTTTCGTTTTTACTTACCTTTTCAGGGTTCGTGGTAAGCTAATGAACGAAGGTGTGCCCTCCATAAAGCCTCCTCCTGCCCCTCAGTTCCAAGTATTTCTACCCCGCCCCCCGGCTGTCTCCCCAGTGCAAGCTCCCTTCAGTCCTAAGTCCTTCTCAGTGTTCAGGTCTCCGCTTAATGCCATCGTCCCAGATGACCCCCCATTCCTCTTCCCCAGTCTGTTCTTTGTTTCAGCACCCTCTTCTTTTCCTTCATAGAAGGTACTCCAATTTATCATTAATTTATTTATGTGTGTCCTCTATTTCTCTCATTAGAATATAATTTCACTAGGAGCAGCGTCATCTCTCTGTTCATCATCATATTTCCAGTACCGGCCATCGTGCTTGGCACATAGCGGCCACTTGGGAGATATTTGTTGGGCACGTATTAGTATCTCCATTTTATAAATGACAAAAACGGAATTCAGAGAAAGCGGCAATGTGCGGATTCCAGCCCAGGTCTCCCAACATTCCCAGCTCTAGAATCCTTCTTGGAATCAGGGGTTTATTCTCTAAATCATCAGAGTGGATTAAAATGGCCACAAGTTCTTTATCACACTCTCTACTGAGTGGTGTATATCTCCCACTTTTCAAATCCGCCCTGGTCCTGAGGCTGAACTGACCCAAAGGATGTAGGGGTGAAGCTGCACCGGTTTTAGGCTCGGCCTCGAAGGGGACTGGGGATGCCTACACTGCCGTGAGGTGGACTGTCCTCCCGGAAAGACCCCATGGCAACACCGCGTGGAGAGGGACGGAGGCCCAGCCGTCCCAGCATTTCAGTAGCACCCTCAGATGACTCCAGCCTCAGATACCAATCGGCTGCAATCTCCCGAGATCTCAGGTGAGAGCAGCAGAAGAGGCGCCCAGCTGATCCTCTTAAAGCACAGTACCATGAGAGGTAGTAAAGTGATTGTTTTAAACAGGGTGGGGACTAGCATGAGGCAGGAAGGCAGCTGGGGCACACGTGGAAGGGGGCGCTCATTCAGGGACCCACCTGTACTGGCTGCACCTTGAACCCTGTGCCCACGGGCCTCGCCCAGTCCTGGACCCTGGTTTTCAGCCATTAGGTTTGGGTGGTTTTTACCTAGCGCTAGATAACAAACACTCTGAGCCCAGGCCAGGTGCTCAGAGACCATATTTAAGTGAATCAATGAAGGTGCGAGTCACAGCTTCCAATGAGGTGCTTTCCTCAGGACTCCCTGGCTTGGAACATTTTGTAGCGAACTTTCTTCAACATTTTGATCTTGTACATGCCCCACTGGTCTTTCCCAGTACTTCTAAACCCTGTCATTTCTCCATTTCAGCAAACACTTCTCAAGTATCTACCTCAGGCTCGGCACAGCCCGAGATGCTCAGGGGTGTGCGGAGATGGGCGGGACGACACACATGAGTAAGATGGGTTCCTGCCTTCAAGGAGCCGACTATGGGCCGAGGCAGCTGCTGTGGACAGCGAGACAGTGGGTGTGGGACTAAGGGGAGGTGGCGCCTTGGGAGGTGGGGAGTGGGGGACAGGAGAAGGCTTTGGAGGGAGCAGGTTTGTGCTGAGCCTGAAGGACAAACAGGGTTCTGACCAGCAGCAGCAATGAGGGGACAGAACACCGAGAACACATCGCGCACAGCCGTGACCTTGCCAGTGGCGCTACTCACACCCCCCTTCGCCCTTTTGTTCTCCTGTTTCAGCCCCTTCTCCCCACCTCCACACCCTTTGGACAGATCAAGTAAAAAGCCAGTTCATGGAGGTCTCTCCAGCTCTTACATCAATAGTCGTTTAGATGGACTCCACGAGCTGCTGTCTTTCTGGGGTGATGTTTTCTGGTTAATGGCTGGTAATGATGTCTCTATGCCCCCAGTCCAGCTCCATTGGCCTTTAATAAAATGACCTGAGGAGACTTGATTCATTGCTCCTATTTGCAAATGTTCCAGAAAACCCGACTCTTCCTGACTGAGTGGGGAAGCTCTGGGCTGGTGAAGTATCCGCACCTGACCCCGCCAGGCCTGTCTCACCGTCAGGTGCTCCTGGTCTGAGGACGGGGCGGAGCAGACAGATGTTCAGCTGGCCCGGTTCTAGTGTAATCGTGTACACTTGGCACGTGTGCTGTCTGCAGAAAAGGGCGGTTACTTTCAGATGAGCATCTTCTCTGTAGGTTAAACATTTACCTCGTGCTCTGCTAACATAGTTAATTTGCTGAGTAAACCGCCTCAGGTACAGTGTCAAGGTAAATTCCCCAGCCACCTGCTCTTCTGAGAGCTTGATTTTGCTCAAATCCCCAGGTTAAATGAAGCATTAGTATACCACTTTATTAATGAGAGAATGAAGGCTCAGGCGAGGAGAGAAATTTGCCCAGGTTCACATAACTTGTAAGTTGTAGAGCCAGAACTCAAACTCAGAATTACCTGGCTCCAAAGTCCTCATTCCTCCTGTGAAGAATCTAGAGACAGATTCATCGCCTTCCCTTGATGGGTGAACAAATGTGGCCATAGAGCTCAGTGGCTTTGTCAAGGTCAACAGCGAGCTTGTTGAGCAGCTGGGGCAGCTGTTGGGATGTGGTTAGCGGGAGCCTTTTGGCAATGTGTCTGGGTCTGGATGACATCAGGTTGGTGGACGCAGGTCCCTAAGCCCCAAGCACGGAAACTGTGCCACTGTCCTCTCTCCATGGCACCCTCAATCCCAACAGTTCCCTTGGATCAGACCAAGCCACAATCACCTTCCAAAAGAAGCCACTGGGATGCTCCTCCAAGGCCACCTTGCATGTGGCTCGTGACACAAGAGCTTGTGGGCGGTTGTCCACGTATGGGGGCCCCCCGACTGCAGAACCCGTCCCCTGACCCGTGGCCCCTGGTCCTCTCACCTTGGGCACCGGCTGTTCTGTTGCTGGCAGGCTTGTGTCCCAGGGACTTCACTTGGGGCCACACCAGGGCAGCAGCGATGACGGTGACCCAGTTCCTGATTGCCAGCTCCCTCCTCCGCCATCCGCCTCGGTCTGTGAGGTTTCTGTGAGCTTCAGTCCCCAGCAGCCAGCGTCCTCAGATTCGTTTCAGCCTGGTGAGCTCTCCTGCCGCTGAGCCACCTGTCAGCCAATACCTCCCATGCCAGATGGCCACCCCCTTCTGCCCCTCCATGCAGTCCAGCCAAGCTCAGGCCCGGCATGGACAAAAGAGGACCTGAGTGGCTGCAGCCAAGGTCGAAGTGTCCATCTGGACACAGGTAACCGCAGAGCTGAGGCATTGCCACAGAAACCACTTCGGTGAGAGAGACGTTCCCAGGCTTCGGCTCCTAGTTCCCATTCAGACTTGCTGCAAAACCCAAAACTGTGCCCGGGGGCACAGCTGCCCCAGCAGGTAGGCAGATGCCTGAAGAAGGCCTTCAGAAACACCTCTTCAGTCCGGGCGGCTGTGCTTTCGGTGGCCACTGAGAACAAGTCATCCCATTCTTTGTCGTCAGAGAGGAGCTCGGCCACTCCCGCCAGCTACCGCTCCCCACATGCCCCTTCTCCAGGGAGAGGCTTGACTTCTGAACTCGTTCCAGTGTCATCCTGCCTAAAGGTTTCCTTTTAGCTCCGAATTTTGACCTCATACTGGGAGTCAGTCTGGAAACGCGAGGCAATATTATTGTACCAAATTGTTTACAAAGTAGAAAACTGAAGAGGAAACTGTGCTTTGTTTTCTGAGCAGTGAGAAATCTAAATAGACCTACTTCTTTTCAACTCTGCTCGTCTTCGGTGTGTTCATTAGAAGGCCATGGAGATGGCCTTGCAAGAAGCTTGTTTTCACTTTGAACCAGACCATCTCCCTTCAAATCCCATTGGTAGGGAATATATTCTGAATTAAAAAAAAAAAAAAAAAAGAACCCCACTGCATTCTGAGTTTCCATTTCTTATTTGAAACAAGTGAACAAATGTTTGTTTTTAGGGCCAAGGTGTCCGTGTTAAAAAACTGTTTAAGAGAGAAAATCAAAGCCCAACGTCCAAGCCTGGGCCAGGATGACCACACGCATTAGCTGATAACTGCAGAGTCTCCAGGCTTCTTCCTCATGTCTTTTAATGTATTTTTTTCCCAAGTGGGAGCTTCAGGAAGGCATTTTTGTTCTAATTCCAGTGAGGCTACGTTAGGTTCAGCTTTTCAACATGGCACCAGAAACATCTTATCAACGTCCCCAGTAACTGGTAGAATGGAACGCACGAGACTGATCATTTGCTTTCATGAGAGACACGTTTGAACAGGGCAGTCTAATTTACATGAAGCCTGGATTTGGCGTAAGTAAATTAAATGTTGGACTTGCAGCTCTGTTGGGCTTCAGGCAAACAGATATGTTGATTGAACGCTGATTTGCTGGCACACCTCGAATCACTGTTCTGCCCTCTCAGCAACCCAACTCTTGCAGTCTTTTCCATTTGCTTCTTTGGGGATGGGCAAGTCACCTGACAGTAGCCGCCTGGATGAAGCTGGCGCTGCAGTTTTGCCATTCGGGCTCAGCTGTCATCTGATGCCAGCCTCATTTACGCAGTGCCAATTCTAGGGGGAAAATCAAATCTAATTTGAGCACCGTTTTATCTGCTTGTTTTACACAGAGATGTGAGTACATTTCTCTCTATCTTACATGAGTGTTTAAGTTTTCGTTCCAACTGTTTTCGGCACTTACTACAGCAGACAACCAAATATATGTGCACATAGAGACAACCCCCACAGTGCCAGAAATACCTCTTCACGGACCTTCTTCTCCAAAGGCTACCAGAATTTCAAGTATTCTGAAAGTGTGTACTGAGAAATGGTGGGTGGAATGAGTCTTCTTCTCTGTTCCCAGTTTTGGTTCCTACAAATGAAATATTATTGATATTACTACTGCTGCGTTTGGCAATATGAAGGTGCTTCCACGAATAAGTTGTACTTACAAAAATGTCTGTATTCATTGAAGGTTACCAGGACCACAATTTAGGTAAGTATAACAGGTGTGTATTCCGCAGGCACATACGTCAATCAGGGAGTTCCTGAAACCCTCGAGGGTAATTCACTCATCCAAATGCAGGTTCACCAGGTCAAGTGAACAAAGTGCTGTGTCAGCAAAACCTTGCTGCCGTAAGCCAGGACTCAGTCATTCATTTTGGCTGTATGACCCCTGGTGCCAAAGACTTGCTGTTGGTGTCCATGCAATCAACAGGTATACATGTGCCATTTCATAGGTGCAAAGAATGTGTCTCTGAGTGCATACGATTTTAGTCTGACTGATATCTATGGTCATCCTGGTGGGCTTTGTGGAGTGGGCTGTTATGTAGTATTGGAGCTTTGCAGCAGGACGCAAATCCCAGGAATAGAAGAATATGTCTAGTCAGCTCAGGCTGCTATGACAAATACCGTAGACTGGGGAGGGGTGGAGCTTAAACAACAGACATTTGTTTCTCATAGTTCTAGAGGCTGGGAGACCAATATCAGGGTGCCAGCATGGCCACCTTCTTGTATCCTCACCTGGCAGAGAGAGAAAGAGAGATGATCGCTTTTCTATCCCTTCTTACAAGGGCAGGTACATGGAGAGAGATTCAATTGGCTTTGGTATGCATGTGTCTTACATTGATCCCTGAAAGGGCCATAGCAGAAAGTGATGGCCAGATGGGTGCAGTTGACTGTGTTTTGTTCCTCTGCCCAAACCTCCCTCCCTCCCTTTCTTACAGGTGTTATTCCCAGTGTGCACTCCCTCATAAGCCTCCTGCGTTCAAAGGTCCAGCCCTGAGGCTGTTTCCAGCCTAACACATGCTTCCTGTTTCACTGTCCAACGTCTTTAAGTTGCTCCTATAAATGTGGGCATACAAATACTGTGGAGTTTTTAAAGGGCTGCTATGCAAGAGACCCTGGCCACTCAACCCTAAATCAGATGTATTTGTGTGTATATGTCCCAATGCATTGGGATAGAAATCATCATCATCATCATCATCACATTGTCATTCATATGATAATTGCAGTATATAGAAATTTACATGGCACACTTCTTCTAGGTCCATTATCATGATTCATGAGGTAGCTTGAAGCGTTTGAGATAGGTTAAGTCTAAATAGATGACTGGAGGAAACAGTTCATAAAAAAGGTACAAGGGGCACAATCAGGAAATGGTAGTTTATGTGTGGTTCAAGGTGAATGAAAGGAAACAGTGAGAAGTGACAGGGAATGAGACTACGAAATAATCTCCATCAGCCTGACAGACATTGTTGAACTGTTTTGTTTGCAAAGACTATTGTGGGTTGACTAGGTAGACACAGCCATAGAATGATTATATCAAATCTAGTAACTTAAATGCAACTTTTTGTTAACTGATGAGACAGGTTGACATTGTAAATTTCATGTGGGAAAAAAAAAAAAGAAATCTGTCTGAAGCTCTGCCAGCTAAGATAAGACAGAATATCACGTAAGATGTAACTATTAAAATCATAGAGAGTCATCCCTCTTTATTTTTCATGGAAGGGAACAGGGTAACCGTTCTTGGGTTGTTGGCACTATCGCTCCCATTGCTATATTCCTTCTAAACATGAACATTATGTTGTTTATTCATCTGTTAATGACAGCTGATTATCAAGCCATAAATATACACGCCGGATCTAATGGTTTGCGAATGTTAAGCATCAGACAGTAATATTTGTGGGTATTTAGAAAAGAACTCTATAGCTTCATCCCAATCACTATCTAGCTTGTCAGTTTTCTGTAGAATTATCTGATTCTCTGTGCCGTCAGCTGAATCATGTATTAGGCAGAAAGCAGCACCCCTCTTCCCCCATTATTGCTATTCTTTTCTTCCTGTCAGCAAACAGATTTTAAAAAAAGAAACACAACTCTGTTGTGTCATCTAGGCTCCAGATATCATATTTTCTCTATGTCTTTTGGAAAATAGCAAATGTGATTTCTTAAGGCTTTTTATTTTCAAATCATTTCAGGAACATTAGCAGATACATATGGATGCAGTATTTTTGTACCATTTATTGGAGAAAGTAACAGATATGAAGATGCTAAAGTTCAAATTAAAAGGCCGTCATCCTCTAGCCCTGAAGTCCCATGGTACTTATTTAAAATTAAAAAATATTTGGCCACTAGCTGTTTGCTCACTGAATGCCAAGATACATTTATTTATTTTCTAAGCAGAGCCAGAGTAGCCTGGTGTTAAAGCTCTGACAGTATGCTAATGTGTGCTAGAGAAAGACACACCGTTCCCCAGGGTGCAACCAGGAGCCTTGAGAACTTTTCTTAAAATGTCTTCATTCTTCCACTCACCCAGAAAAGAGTGATTAAGCACTTCCCAATGCCAGGTCTGCACTCGGCTCTGGGGAAATGGGAAGCATCTGTGCTGGGGGCTCTGAGGCTGGTGGAATGGGAGGCAACATGACAGAGCAGAAAGGGCATGGCCCGAACCCCAGCCTGCCTACCTGCATAGGGCATGCCCTTCACTCCCCAAGCCCTTCCTCTTTGTCAGGGAGGGAAATCCCCACCCCAAGGAGCTGGGAGATGAACTGGTTGACCTATAGATACACAGAGCTGCGCTCTCAGGACACTCCTGGTGTATTTCCATTCTTTTTGCCCCCCCTTGACCCCTTCCAATTTGATTTATATTCCACACACTCTACCAACAATACTTTCTTATCTTCCTCCATTTTTGCTGCTGCGTTGGACCTTACTGACTCTCAAACTCTGCCCTGTTTTCGTCTTATCTCTCTAGAGCAGTGGTTCTCAACTGTTAGGGAGGGCTTGTTAAGCCATAGATTTCTGGGCTCCACCCCTAGAGTTTCTAATTCAATAGGTCTGGTGGTAGGGTGCTGGAAAATTTGCATTTCTAACAAGTTCTTAGGTGCTGCTGGTGCTGTTTGTCTAGAGATCAGAAATTTAAGAGTATCTGTGCATTTTCCCCACCAGCTGAGGTATGTGATTAGTTCCTAAACCTGTTTATGTCAGTTGTGCTAGTTATTGTAACCAGGTAATTTAATTAAATATTGAATGAACTGATGAAACACAAAGGAGCAAAGAAAAGTAATTACGTCTATAAATAGTATAAGCTGTGTGCTATTGAAAAGGCTGAATATAAGTGAGTCATTGAAAAAAATTGCTGTATAATTGGCAGTGGTCAAGACAACTGGAGAAAGGTCATGAAAATGGAAAAGGCACCAAAATCCAGAAGATTATTTGAAAAAGTTATTTGTAAATGTCTTTAAGTTCTTGTTCCATTATGAAGTATCTCAAAAATATAAATGGATGCCAATGTCTTAATGGTATAATCTATATAAAAATGTATCTAAAATGCTGTTGAGTGCTTTACACTCAAAGAAGAGGCCTTGTACCTATATTAAAATATTGTCAAATACATATAAGTTTATCTGTTTTAATTTTAAAGTTTAAGCTACTTATGAATTTTTTTTAACTGATTCCCTGCTTGAATTATTTTGAGCCACTGACCTGTCCTGATCCAGTTGAATGAGAGAACTTTCCTGGCCTCCACCATGGAATGTTTCTGTCCCGGAGCAGTTTTCTTTTCCAAGGCATAAAGCTAGAAACTGAGAATTCCGATGAGGATCCCTCAGTGTCCCAAATGGTATTTTGTTCTTTTAAAATGTCAATCTAGTGCTTTAACTTGTACAAAATTGTCCATCTTATACATTGCTGCCAATCTATTTAAATCATTACCCTACCCTCTAAGTACACACAGGATAAAATCTGAATCCTTGGTGTGGCATTCAAGGGCTCTCTCTGACCTGGTCAACATTTGTCTCTCACTCCCTGTGACTTCTCACTTTTTCCCTTCAGATACCTTGAACCACACATGAATGACCATTTCCTGATTATGCCACTTGTGCATTTTTTATGAGCTCTTTCCTCTGGTCATCCATCTAGAGAACTCCTATTTATCCTTCAAAGCCTGGCCCAAATGTTCCATCTCTGTGAATCCTTCCCCAAGTCCTTCCTTTAACTTAATAACTCCTTGTGCATGGTCTTTGATAATGCCTGTCAGATTGCTTTGGATTTTTAATATTTTTTTATGTTTTATGCTTTGGTTTCAGTGGAACCTGTAGGATCTTAGCTTTCAACGTAGAATCTTAGTTTTTCAACCTAATGAATTAGAAACTCGAGGTGAGGCCAAAAGAATATTTATAGAATATTTATAATCTTTAACCACCTTTTACTTTACCACCTTACCTGAGCTTTGCTGCTGCCCTGACATGTGGTAGGGACTCAATAACATTGACGAAAAAGATGAATGAATGAATGGATGAATGAATGAACACCCATGACCTCTTACATATTTGGTACTTCTTACTCAACTGCCTGTAGACCTAAAAACCCACTGTAATTTGAATGACAACTTAAGTATAATATATATTGTCTTGAATTACACCAGTCACTCTTTTAATGCTTAGTCATTTCTTCTAGTATTCATAAATAAAGCCCATCCCTGTTCTGAAAACTCTTTTAAAAACACAGGAGTGAAACTCAAGTCATTGAATCAATGAATAGCTTTATGAAATATGATAGCTTCAGCCCTCCACAGATTCATCAGGGAAACTTCTCAGCTGAGAGAGCCTGATGCTCCTTAGTTTCCTCAGCTGTCAAATGGGGGCCACAACGGGACTGACCTCTCAGGGGCACAGGGAGTGTGCAGAGAGATGTTTCTGAAGCTATCTGGACACGGTGGGGACTCAAGAAACTAACTGCACTGTGGATTTAACTGACTCCATTTTTGTTCAGTTGAGTTTAAAAATAGTTAGGAACTGTATAGCGATGGAGACGAGAGCCAACCATATGCACACCCTGAGACCCAGAAATCCCACTCCTAGGCATTTACCCAATAGAAAAGCTCACACAGGGCCATGGAAAGACATAACAAGAATGCTGATAGAATCGGCATTCATAGCAGTTCCAAATGGGAACCATCCGAACGTGAGAATGGAAAAACGCCTGTGTCACACTCACACAATGGAACATTACGCAGCAACAATAACAAATGAGGAATTCCAGCATGAAAAACATGGTGGAATTTCACAAGCACAACACAAGGGAACAAGTCCGATGTGAAAGAGTACAAGTCCACGGATGAGGACTGTACCAGCAAGCAAGCTCACTGGGGGCGGTAGGAATTGTGAGTCGCTATCAAAGGGATAGACAGTCGGCGGGGTGTGGGGGGTAGGGGGTGAAGGTGAATGAAAGGAGGATATGAGTTGCGGGGAGGATATGAGGGCTCTGGGATGCTGTGATGTTCTAGACCTTGAGCAGGGGTGGTTGGCTGGGTATGTTTACTTTGTACTTCATAGTGCTATTTATGATCTATGTGCTTTTTTGTATGGATGTCACACTTCAATAAAAGGCTTAATTAAAAAGACAAAAGACATAACTGGCTGGCTGATTGGAAGGATGGATTTGATAAACACCATGACTAGGAATTCCTGGTGTTTGAATACTAACTAGCAGGGAGGCAGTTAAGATAATGCACCAACATATGAGTGAAATCATATGCTTCTTGAATTTTTCTGTCCGACTCAATGTCACCCCAATAAATTTGTTTAAAAAAATTAAAAGAATGCACCAAGAACATACCCCTCCAATCTCTGTGTATTGACAGATGAAAAACAAAACCTCTGGCAGCAACGTCTTGTTTTCTCTTCTGAATGACACAGCAAAAACGCTTGTCACCTCATGAGACAGGAAAGGGGTCATGTGGAAAAATAAAGTTCACACTGTCCATCAGGATAAAGCCTAAGTGAATCAAAGATTTACATGTAAAACAGAAAACCATAAGTTTACTAGAAGAAAAATGGGATAATTCCTTTTTAATCCCTGAGTGTCGAAGGCCTTTCTAATTGTGACACGGAAGCAAGAAAATTTTTGCTTCCTGATACATTTGACTGTACAATAGTAGAAGCCTCTTGTATGGTAAAACCACCACAACCATATTACACACACACACACACACACACACACACACACACACACAAAGCAAACAAGAAAACCCCTACAAAGCAAAGCTAAAAGACCAATGAAAACCGAAAAGAAATTGTACTTCATATCATAGCAAAAGGATTAAGCTTCCTAGTATGTAAAGAGGTCCTAGAAATTGATAAGAAAAACAAAAACAAAAAACTAAATAGAAAAACAGGCAACAATACGAACAAATAATTTACCGAAAAGGAAGTACACATTGCTTTTATGCATAGGAAAAGATGCTTAACCTCTCTCATGATAAGAGAAAGGCAAATAAAAACAGAGACCCATCCCTCACTTATTAGATTGGAAGGGAAACATGTTTCATAATACTCTGTTGGTGAAGCCTGGGGAAACAGGCATATTTATACCTTGCTGTCGGGTGTTTAAACCCACGCAACCCTTCTGCAGGCAAGTTGGCCATATCTATCAAAGTTAAAAAGGTGTATATATCCCTTTTCCCCTGGTTTCCAGCTCTGGGAATTTGTCCTACAGATTACCAGCCCAAATGCAAAATGACTAGGTAGCAGGTTATTTATGGCAGTATTGTACTGGGAAAAGCCTGGAGATAATCCAACTCCATCAACAGATGGCTGGTTCCATGGGTGATGCATCCATCCATACAACCTCTATTTAGATAAAGATCTCCAAGATGCAGCTACCATTACACAGAAAAAAGCAAGACAGAACAGTTTATGTAATATGTTACATTTCACATAAAGGTGTGTGTGTGTGTGGGGGGGGTGAGTAATAGAAGCATCTATGTTCACCCTTGTCTGATTTGTGCAAAGAAGCTTGGAGGAACACATTAAGCATCTCAAAACGGAGGTTACCTGTGCGAGAGGTGGACATGGGTGCAAGCTGAGTGGGTAACAGGCTTTTCGCTGATTATGTTTTCCCATTTAAGGGTGGTTGATCTTTGGCACTTGAATAGTTTTGGGTAGAATGTCCTAAAGCTGGAGATCTGGCAAAGTAAGATTAGAGAGAAAGAATTGGTGTTCTTTTGTGGTTTTGGTCTTTTCATTAATGAAAGAGCAAACAAGAGTCATACACTCCTCCAGACTCATGTTTTCTTATTGTGGCTTTTAGTGAAATAAAGGGATTGAAATGGTAAAGGACCAAGCTTTGGAAGTCTAGAACTGGGCAAAGAGGCACAACAAGGGAAGTGTTTTCTGATCACTGACGTGGAACTTCCAGGAAGACACGAAGGCTGGCCAAGGAGAGGCGGCGAGCGGCAGTGCGCCGTGAAATTGAGTGAACTCCAAGTTTACTCGATTACCTGGATATTTCAAAAAGTTATAACTATGTACAGCATCAGATGAGTAATAGACTTATTGGGGTTATCACTTTGTGAGGTACATATGAGGTGTGATCACAAAATACAGTGAAAGCTGCTGCCCAGTGTCATCCAATGGAAAGGCAGGCATCTTCAAATCGGGAAGTGGTGAGTCAAACCTTAATAACAGTGTGTGATGAATTTCAACTTGTTCGGTGAAGTCAGTCAGGTGTGAGCTATGGTGGAGAGAAGGTGTGTTTTTTGTTTTTTTGGGTTTTTTAGATGAGCTATCCTGCCACCTGTTGGCAGCTCAGCGGCAGCTCAGCTCAGGCTGGGAATTGAACCGGCGACCCTGTTGCTCAGAGCTCACACTCTTGAGTGAGCTCTTAACCAACTGAGCCACTCAGCCAGCCCAAGAGGTGTGTTTTAAACTGTGCCATAAATTATCCTCCATCATGACAACACTCCATGTCACACATTGCTTCTGGTATATGGCAATTTCTATCAAATAAAAATATTACAGTGTGTCCTTATCCACTTTATTCACCGAATCTGGTACCGTGTGACTTCTGGCTCTTCCCCAAGGTCAAAATGATTCAGGACATCAAGGCAGCCACGACAGCACAACTAAAGCCTCTCCCAAAAGAGGACTTCCAGAACGGCTTCAGAAAGTGGCAAGAACGATGGGATAAATGTATTTGAAGCAAAGGGCAGTATTTTGAGGGTGATTAATGGCAATGAGTCTTTTACTATAAGAAATTTTTTGTATTTAAACATTCATCGTGTTTTTTGATCACAGTTTGTAAATGTCTATGTTGTTTTTGTGTATCTGAAACTAATACAAAAAAGTGAAGTGGGAAAGAAAGACTTTCTCTGACAAAAAGAAAAAAAAAGCAGTAGCTTTTAGGTAAAAAGAATTCTGGAAAAGTAACGTGATTTCTTTTTATTTTATGCAACTTGACAGAGAAGCCTGACTCAAAATTCATGGCCCATCCCGGTCTAAATTCCACAGGCCCTCTCTCAGGAGCAGGTGGCATCGTGCTTCTTCATGCAACACGCACTTCCCCAGTGAATAACCGAATGAAGCAAATTTTTTGTGTTTCTATTGTTTGGGCAGAGCTCGCCCCACACAGCCAGCGGGGTGAAAAAGAAATTAACATGTGCGGTGCACGTGGCTGGTGGGCCTGGCGTGGTGAGTGGCTCTCCATTAATTAAAGAGAACGTGAGGTGAAGTCGGTGTCTGCAAGTTACAGACTTTGAGAAATTGTCTCAATAAGGGAGAACTTCATTTGGCCTTAGGTAAAAGCCAATCAATAAATTAGTTGGCTGAGGGCAGAGACGTGAAGGGAGAAAGAAAAAGGGTCAGGAGCGCGGTCTGTGTAAAAGCAGGATGGCAGTTAAGGGTCGCGGGGGGGAGGGGTGCAAAGCAATTTGCAAAGGGTAACAAAATCAAACGAAATGAAAAGCTGCTCCAACCCCCGCCTGCCATTTCCCTGTGATGTATAAACTAGCTCATCTTCCTTAGCGGTGGTTAGCCTTGGGAGCTGCAGACAGGGTGGAAGGGGGGCCATTGTCACAGCCGGGGGCCATCTATTTCCCCTGTGTGATCGGCTCCATTAGGACAGAGGGGAGAGCCATCAGAAAGTCACCTCACCGAGAAGATGTCCTGGGCCCTGTAATTCTGCTCCGAGCTGTTGCCAATGAGGCCACTGCAGCTCTGAGAGGTGTCCTAGCCGAGCCCCACGCAGGTGGGGGGAGCGCTGAGCAGAGAGGTGCTGCGTCACCGGGAGGTGGCCGGGGGTGGGGGGCGCCCATGACGCCTCGGGCTCCCAGCCGGCCTTGTAAGGTTTGAGTCATGGTGACAGAATTCTTTCCATCATCGTTTATGCCGCACCTTCCCGGCCACATTACTCTTATTTAGCATCCTATCGCCATCCATAAAGCACTCCACCGCCATTTGTTTGTTATTTCTCACTCTCCTGAGGTTCTGTGTTCTCATTCTCTGTCTGGAGGAGAGGGAGAGAGGGAGGGAGAGAGATGGAAGGATTCTGTCCCAGGCTGCTGCCTACAGCAGCCCCCCCCCCAAGGCCCCATGCTCCGGGCAGGTACCTGGCTTCATCCTCCGTGGTGGCACCTGTCAGGTGAGCGCGCCAAGGCTGGCAGTAGGGGCCTGGCATCTGGCCCTCTCTCCCCCACCGTTCTGTGTTATGACCGGGGGCAAATCTTTCAGTCTCTTTTGTGTGTCCTGAGCTATAAAACGAACAAATCTTGGGGGCCCCATTTTCCCCCACAGTGATGTCATGCTGTCTGTGTCTTTTGTTTTACCCTATTGTAATGTAAAGTGAATTCATGTTGATAAGAATTAGAAGGAATATGTAAAAAATAAAAACAGCTTTGGGGTTAGATGAGTGTATTAAAGGTAATACAGGTAACCGTAAACTGAGAAACTCTGAAATCTCAGTGGCTTAACGCACTAGAAGTGAATTTTTACATACAGCAAGTCCTATGAAGATATTCAGGGCCCCAGACTCCTTTCAGCTCTTGGTGATCACTTCCTGTAGGGCTGTGAAACCTTCATTTGGTAGTGGGTAAAGGGCCAAGTCCTAACCCACTTTGGCCTGGAGGTGACAGTCTATTTCCACTCATACTTGATTGGCCTCAGGGAGTCACATGGCCCTATCTGGACGCAAGGAGGGCTGGGTAATGTAGTCCCAGCTGGGCTGCTGCTCTCCAGTCACAAGTCCACACTGCGGAAGGGAGCACAGTATTTTAGTATATTGTACTTTAAGTGCTTTAAGTACTTTAAATACTTTAGTATTTAGTTATTTGTATTTGTCCCAGTGATATTCTTTTCTTTACTTGAAATTTTATTTAGCTTAATTATTAGTAGTAAATAAAAAGGATGATGAGGTAATACTGTGAATAATTGTACACCAACAAATAAGTTAGATGAAATAGACAAATTCCTATAAAGACAGAAATTACCAAAATTGACTTAAGAAGAAATAGAAAATATGAATATAAGTAAGGAGATTGAATTAATATTAAAAAAGTCCCTCAGAGAAAATCCCACGAGATAGCTTCACTGGTAATTTCTACCAAATCTTACAGAAGAATTAACACAGTTCTTCACTAAAGCCTTCCAAACACTGAAGAGGGGGAATCACTTCCCAAATCATTCTAGAGTCCGGCATTACCCTGATATCAACACCAGACAATGACGTCACAATAAAACTACAGACCAATATCCCCTATGAATAAACGAGGTCTGAAAATCAAGTTCACAAACTCATCCTAGAAAAAGTGCTCCATACCTCATTGCTGAATATCACCACGGTCACCTTTCAAGTACTCCGCTTGGGAAGCTATGCACTGGCTTCAGCTCCTAGTCCACCCTCAAAGCAATTTTGAAACTCTTCCTGAATGGCCATCAGAGCTGTCGTCAAATTACCCTTGATGTCCTGAGTGTCATCAAAATGTCTTCCTTTCAATATTTCCTTTATCTTTGGGTAAAGAAAGAAGTCATTGGGGGCCAGATCAGATGAGTGAGAGGGTGTTCCAATATAGTTATTTGTTTACTGGCTAAAAACTCCCTTACAGACAGTGCTGTGTGAGCTCGTGCATTGTTGTGATGCAATTGTTGGCGAAAAGTTCAGGTTGTCTAACTTTTTCATGCAGCCTTTTCAGCACTTCCAAATAGCAAACTTGGTTAACTGTCCAGTTTGTACAAATTTATAATGAATGATTCCTCTGATATCAAAAAAAGGTGAACATCATTGCAACAAGTTCTCAAATGTAATTGTCAGACCTTGTATGTGGAAAAGTTCTCAACAAGATACTAGTTAATTAAATCCAGCAGCTTATGAAAAGAATTGTATACCATGACTGAGTGGCATTTATCGTAGGAAGGCAAGGTTGGTTCAACATATGAAAATCAATCAGTGTAATAGTAATAGAATAAAGGACAAATCTCACATGATCATCTCAATAGATGTAGAGGGAGAGTGTGTCCAATTCCTATCTCTGCCACTCACCGACTTTGTGGTCTTGAGCAAATGCCCTGACTACTCTGAGCTTTAGTTCCTTCAATGGTAAAGGATGAAATCAGTTAATATAACCATCATAATCAACATAGGCTAGTAATTCTTAGTGGGGAGATTCTGGTGCAGTAGATCAGGAGTAGGCTCAGGTATGTGTATGTATATTTAATTAACAAGTTTTAATTGAAAAATGTGTGTGTTGAGGGCCGGCCGAGTGGCTCAGTTGGTTAAGAGCTCGCTCAAGAGTGTGAGCTCTGAGCAACAGCGGTTCGAGTCCTGGTCCGAGCTGAGCAGCCGCTGAGCTGCCAACAGGTGGCAGGATGGCTCAGCTAAAAAAAAAAAGAAAAAGAAAAATGTGTGTTAACCTAAATAAAATTATATAGATGTATTTGATAAAACTCCTCTCCCCAGTGGTGAACAGTATCAGACATTTTCTGGGATGTGTGTGTTTTCCCACTCCCCACGGATGTGTGTGCCATAAAGTGCCACTGGGAGCCATGAGTGTCTAGATTGAGACTTGAATATGTGAAACATCCTGGCATGTAGTAGGTGTTCTATGAGTTTTACCTCCTCCTCTCTTCTCTTGATACATTTCCTGGGCCTCTGGTAGGATTTGTATGGAGCTCATTATTATTCATATTGTTATGAACTGTATGCTTTATCTTTTGAACTAGCTTATGAGTTCCTTTGGAGGAGGGGCCTATCTTCGGCCCCTTTTACACCTGGGGTCATATGCATAGCAGGTGTGGAGATTTGCTTTTTAAAAATATGCTGTTGGGAGGGCTGGCTGAGTAGCTCGTTGGTTAAGAGCTGGCTTGGGAGCATGAGCTCTGAGCAGCAGGGCTGCTGGTTCGGACCCCACATGGGTCAGTGACGCTGCGCCCTCTACAGCTAAGATGGTGAACAACATCTCGATCTGGAGCTGCGCTGCCATGAGTCGCCGGCGATGGTGTGGGCTGCCTTAAGCTACTGTGAGTGGCCGGCAGCGGGCGTGAGCTGCTGTGAGCGGCCGTCCTATGGCTGATGACCGATCTGCCTCAGCTGGGAAGAGCGCAATGATAATACCAACATGGGCCAGTGAAGTGACGTCCTCAACTAGACTGAAGAACAAAAGGACAGCAATTTGTCTGTTCCCCTTCCCCGATTCCCCAACGCTGTTCCCTCCCCCAATTCCCCAATAAAATCTTAAGAAAAAAAATACTGTTGGAACATATTAGAATTGATAAGCTAAATGAAACAATTGCTTCTATGTTAATTTGTAAAGTCATTTGGAAATGTTACAATCTAGCAACAATGCACTAGATACACCATTTACTACAGGGTCATGCTTGAGCTCTGCAGATTAGTTCCATCTAACAACATAGCACTGAGCACATAGTAGGTGCTTGAACAACTGTTGAATTCACTGAATAGTGCTGAAATATGGGCTCATTGTTATTGATGAGAGAACAAAGAGAAACACAGTACCCATTTAAGACATGAAATATGTTATTGTCAGGATGAGCAATGAGTTCTTACCTATACTAAATGTGTGAAGCAGGGTTTCGGAGAAAAAAACAAAAGGTTATTTCGAAGGCAATCAATTTTGTTTAATTTTAACATGGCCTCTTTTGTGCCAAGTGATTAACATTTTCTCGTTAGCTTAGCAACAGTGATATGGCTAAAATATTTGGCAAAATGCTGATTTTAGAAGTCAGATGTTGTGCCAACCCTGCTAAATGATCTAGATATGATTTTTAAACCACCCAACCACTTCCCGATTGTTTAAATGAGCCATAATAGCTTTTCATCAAAAGAACGGTCTTTTTCTTGGTGGAAAGCAAGATATCTAAAGTACTGAAGATAATGTTGAATATTAGAAAAAGGAACACAGTGGAGGCATTTGAAAGGTAGAGATATTGGATATTAGGGAAAAATCACTCCCTGGAGGGATCTGCCAGTATCGTTCCTACAAGACCAAGAGCGACAGAGAGGTCCTGGGGTGCTGCTCTCAGGACCACGCTTCTTGTACTGTTCACCCTGAAATTCACTTTTATTTTGACTTTGCCTTTTCATGTCAATTAGAGACTCTTTGTTAAAATGATTATATAATTTTTGCAGAACTGTGTTATTGCAGACTGGAGGATATAAAGCCTCTTAAATGTGACTAATGTACTCACAAATTCCTGCCCAGAGCACAATTTCTCACTGGGGGCTTCCACAGACCATCTTTTTAAAGAGCAGCAGAGAGATGAAAATGCCCAAGAGATACAGCAAGGCTTATGGCTGAGATGGGGGACAGACTCCTTGTTGAAACAGCCGACAGAGGCTGCAGGGCGCCAAAGCAGCCTTTGCTTTGGACCTCATCTCCACTCTAGCTTCCTGTCTTGTGATAAGGTTACACTGAATGGGGCTGGCATCCTTCAAGGTTACTGTTCCAGAAAATATTTGCAAAATAATTTGACGTGCTGTCAGTTAGCAGGCTGCAACAAATTCTTATAACTCAACATACTAATGTGGTTTTTCATGCCTTAAGCTATAAATAAGTTGGATATGCAAAAGTTTCTATAATGTTTATTTAATAACAATATTTTAAAAAATAAATCTTGATTATTTCATTGTGCTCCAGTGGAAATCTTCCACTCTGATGGTTGTCTGTGGCCTCAGGCGGTTTCTTCCTTTCTTTGTCTTGTTTGGTATCACTAAAGAAACATGCTTCTTTTTGTTTTCGGGCTTTCGGAAGTAGCACTCTGATGTTTCTGCTTACATGCTTCCCACCTCTGTCTCTGCCTGTTAAATGACTGAACTCAATTGAAGTTGAATAATCCCAGCAGGGTGGTGCGTCCGTGGGCGCAGGGCCTGGGGCTGATGACACAGGAAGATGAGACAGGCACCCCTGGGCCTGAACCCCTGGCTCATAAAGGACCAATCATATCACAAAATCATTGATCCTCCACTTTAAGAAAATGCAGAGGGAATTACTGATCAGTTCATGGAGGAGGTGGCCCTGAATGGGACCTGCAAGGATGTGTGTAAGACTTCACCAGGTAGAGACGCAGAAGCCAGGTGGCAGGTAGAAATCACCTGCTTGCCCAAAGATAGAGATGCTGAAAGAGGGGGCTCTTTAAGGCAAGACAGATTGTAGTGGCTATTGGACCACTGATAAGTTTCTGGAATGAGGTCATCTAAACTATAGATAACCTGAGTGTGTTTGCGTGGCCCGGGTGTGTCTTGCAGGAGACCTCTAGGAACTTCTTGAAGCTGAGTGCAGCCAAGAGCACTGGGGTTGGTGGCAGCAGGTAACAGGATCCCAGGGACCTGAATGGCATCTGTTCCAGGGGGGCCGCTTGTCTGAGAGCCCATGGCTACCTGCCTTACCCTGGGGTTGCTGTCTCTGGTCCTAAAGGAGCCTGGCACCTGATAATGAAAGGACATTAAAGTGATGACCATGCCCCAGTGTGCCCCACACTCTCATTCAAGGTTGGATTGTGTTATGGGTGGCAAGGGTGGGGCACAGAGGGACAACTTTGCAGCCTCATGTGGTCCCCACTGCTGTCTCTAGAGGCAGGGTGGGTTCTGCCTTTGGGGAATTTAGCCAGGTTCATGGAGGTGACCCGTGTGCAGGGGGCAGCTGGGGAAGAGTAGGGTGGCGTCCACCCCTTGGGGGCAGGAGGCGTGGCTTCCTAAGTTGCTGTGTCTAGTTTTTTAAAAAACAACTTTATTGAAATATAATTCACATACCCTACAATCTGTCCATGTAAAGTGTACCATTCAGTGGTTTTGTAGTCACAGAGTTGTGTGTCTACCACCACAATCAATTTCACAGTGTTTCATTACCCCCACAGAAACCCCACACCCCTTACCTGTCACTCCACCCCACATTCCTCCATCCCCCCAGCCCTAGGCAGCTACAAATCTATTTTCTGTCTTTCTGGACATTTCATATATGTGGAATCATAACATGTGGTCTTTTGTGCTGGCTTCTTTCACTCGGCGTAATGTTTTCTAGGTTCATACATGTTGTAGTTAGACTATAAGCCCCCTAAGTACCTGACACACAGTAGGTGTGTTAAAACATATGTGTTGAATGAAACAATGCACAAATTATAGTAGCTGTGGGCAGCCGTGGCCTTGGACTTGCCCTCTGAAGACCTGGGTTCCTTTCCACCCCGGCTCAGCCACATGCCGGCATATGACCCTGGACTCTTACCCTGTCTCCCTTTAGTTCTCATCTGTACCACCACAAAAATGGTCTCTGGTTCGTGGAGAATGAACCAGAATGACTCAGAGATCATACATGAGTTTTAAAAATCTTAGTGTGGTATCTAAATTTAGGGAAATGTAATGAATAGAGCAGTTAAAGAATACAAAACACTTTCAGCCCCTGGAACAGAGCAAGTTTAGCAATAGCCAGTAGCTTAGTAGCGCAGATAATCTTATGAAGACTTCCCCCTTTCCCTTCTTCCCCTCCCCGCAATAAAATATACAAGCAAAGCAAAGGTTAAATCAGGCTTGAAAATATTTTTGTTGCTTTTTGAGCATACACAGTTTGGGGGGAAAGAATTTATTCATTATAGTTATACTCTACTAAGCAGAAATATATCTACAACTATGATTTCTTTTATATTTTAAATAAGTAGACTGGCTTCTTTCCCCCTCAAAGTCATAATTGTATTTATTTTAAATTTATATCCTGTCTGCTTCAAAAAGGAATTTGAGGCAGTGAGGAAAATCATAAGCTATAAAATGAGCAAGCTCCATTTTATACTAATAAAATAAAAGTTAGGATCTCATCAGTGAAACAACTTCTCTTTGTGCTGTACTGTGTGCAAATATTTGGATTACTAAAGTGAATTTATGAAGCAATTACTTTTAATGCTATAAGAGGAAATTAAGTACTCATTGATTCTTGATTTATAAGCTAGAGCTAAAGATCATGAAAAAGCAAATATAACTTAATTAAATGTCCCTTGGCTTTGCTACTATTGAGGTCTTCACTCATAAAGTTAGTAAAACAAACCATTCCTAGAACATAAATGTATATTGGTTCTTCCAGTTGGGAAGGCAAATAATTTACTGGTTAAATATATTCAGCAAAGTTAACCCAAGTGAGAGATTTTCCCAGTGTCCTCTGGGGCTTGAAGAGATAAAAGCTTTTTTTTTTTTTTTTTAAGGAAACCAGTGTCCTGGGAATGACAGGCACTGACTTGCTGTAAAAAGGAGTAAACAAAAGGGCATCTCATTTTTTTTCTATTAGAAAATATATTTTAATAATATGCTCACAAAATAGGCTATAGATCTGTGAGAGAAACAGCATTATAGTCTATTCATTGGCTGTTCACTTGTGGTTATTCATTGCCGACTGTGAACATATTAACCTGAGATAATTTAATTGAATCTTCTAGTAATGTTGCTATTTTTCTACTTTGAAGTGTAAATGATTTTTAAAAATTGGGTTCTAAAATGTAACACTTCAAGTGATGCATACAGCAAATTGAGGAGCCAGTCCAAGTTCCCTTGTGTGCTCCATGAGTTATTGATTAGAAAAGAAAGAGTAAAGAAAGGAAGAATGCAGCAGCAAAGGAGTGTCTTATAAGATGTGCTGGACAAGAAGTATCCACTGTGAAGAACCTCCTCTTCCGTCCTCCTTTCCTGCATGTCAGCAGGTGCAGGAGGTTGAGATGAATGGAGTCAAGGTTTAGGTTTCTTACCTGGTTGAGTAAAGGGAGGGTTCACCCAAAGAAACTGTAAATGAGTGTGAACATTGAGTTTCAAAGTTTCTCATGGAAAATAAAGTCTTTGAGAAATTCTCTTCTCCATCATGGGGGTAGGTTATAATCGTATCTTCAATGGTACATCAAGCTGGTTTGAGGAAGGAAGCAGAAAGCAAATCGGGAAGTGTTAGGATAACAGTGAAAACAACAGAAAAATAGAATAAGCTCAGCGCAAGGAGGTGATCATTGCCAGGAGGGCCTGGGCATCAAGGATGCGTTTTAGGGAGGACGGATGTGCTAGCGGACTTCCTCTTTCGTTGGCCGTGTGATTGGGCAAACATTTTTTTCCAGTGGCCACTTGGCATTAGGGACATTCTGCAGTGACAGAGATGTTTTCCTCCTGCTTTCCACCCTGTGACTGAGTCCATGCCCTCGGCCTCATTGGCAATATGTTCTAATCCCAGGTACTAACTGGTTCTGATTTGCATACTGGGTACACTAAGAATACACTCAGATTATGCTAAGAACGTAAGAAAACCAAGGTGAAAAGATACATTAGTGTGCTAGGGCTGCCATAATAAGTACCACAGACTGGGGGCTTAAACAACAGAAATTATTTTCTCACAATTTTGGAGGCTGGAAGTCTGAGATCAAGCTGACAGCAGGGATGGTTCCTACTGAGGCCTCTCTCCTTGGCTTGTAGATGGCTGCCTTCTTTCTCCGCCTTCACATGGTCTTCCTATTCTATGTGTATATATCATAATTTCCTTTTCTTGTAAGGACACCAGTTATAATGGGTTAGAGCCCACCCTAATGAACTCACTTTAACTCAGTCATCTCCTTAAAGACCCTGTCTCCAAATACAGCCACATTCTGAGATACTGGGGTTAGGACTACAACATATGCATTTTGTGGGGGACACAATTCATCCCATAACAGAAGAGAAAGCTGAGGTAGACGTACATGTGGTCCTAATAAAGGGACCACATAAACAAGTCTTGCCTTACTATCTGTGTTTTGTCCATTTCTCTCAGCAGTGTGCTGGTAAGTGTTGGCCAACGAGCTACCTGATTTGTTGCATTTGCTGATTTCGATGGTGTAAGTTTTTCCAGTGTGGCCCATTTCAACCTACCAATGTCACTTATTGAACGTGGAATTGAGAAGAAACCTGTGCAATTAGCGTTCACGAACAGGCATGAGCTGGCTCCGGAACACCACTGATTTTAGAGAAGAAGACAGAAAAGGAAAGGGGGAGAAATCGAAGCACAGTTTTGGTAATTTTAAAGCTATTCCTATAAGGCTTGGTAATGGAAGGAGGGTCAAAAATTTTGATTAACATAAAGTATCTATAATTTTGTCATTTTGCTCTTATTTTATTTGTACAAGTAAGAATTTTACAGAAGTATGGAGAATGAGGACTGATGAAAGGAGATAATGATATAAAAGATGTTAAAAGAACCCACATTCATGATAATGTGGTAGTCTGGGAACACACACACACACACACACACACACACACGTGTCAGTGAGCTGGTAAGTGAGTAAGGAATAATCAGAAGCCAATTAAAAAAGAAAGCAAAAATTGAGACAAAATTTGGGGCACTGAGATAGGCTGGCTTTCTACTTGAGAGTATTTGATGAACAGAATGACCTTGAACTTTGATTCTCATAGCTCCATGGGAATGGGAGACAAAGTTCAAGATCTACCCAAGGATGGAGTCTAAAAAGGAAATCCCTGGTGGTACTCTAAAGCAGTAGTTCTTTCATATATATAGTTGGCAAAACAAGCTTTATTTGATTGGTAGAAGAGTGACACCATTAAGCTTCCAAAAACTTGGAGTAAATTTACAATGATTGCACATAAACTTATGGAGATATGTTTGATGGTCATGGCTGGAGCGGTGCTACTGGCATCTACTGGATAAAGGCCAGGGATACTGCTGACCACTTTACAATGCACAGGACAACCTCCCACAACAAAGAATTATCTGGTCCAAGCTGTCAGTAGTGATGAGGTTGAAAAACCCTGCTCCCAAGGGTTACTTTGTCAGTATAAGAGTGACCTTGAAATCAGACCATTTTCTCCCATTTCTTAGAATGCAAGGAAAAATTGTGTTTCTGAATCATGTTGCTCCAAATTAGCACCTCAAATTCATTCTAACTGAGGCTAGTTCATCTCATGCCATTTTATAGCGGTTCCAGGCAAGTTGTCCTCACAGGTGCTTGGCAGAAGCAAATCACCTTTCTCCTCTTTGGGCAAATCCATGCTCAACCTGGGTCTCAAGTAACTCACAGATATAAACTTCCCAGAAATATATACACATAGTAAAAACCACAAGAAAATAATATATCAGGAGAGAAAGCCAGCAGAGAGAAGAGAATCAGATCCCCACATACTTCAGTTGTTGAAATCAAAACATAGAGAATACAAAATAAGGATAGTTAAACATTTAAAGAAATAAAACAAGGGAATGAAAATGTGATTAAGGAATAAGAGATTATAAATAATGACTGAGCAGATTTGAAAAGTAAACAAATAGAACTTTAAAAATGAAAAACAGAATGATTGATATTAAAAACGCAATGGAAAGCAATTAGACACAGCTGACGAGAGTTAATAAACTAAAAAGCAGGTCTAAAAACTCCCACAGTGAAGCATAGAGATGAAGGTATGGAAAAGAAGAAAGAGTGATGAAGAGATGTGGAGGATGCACTGAGAAGGTCCAACATATGGCTAATCAGAGTTTCTGAAAGAGAAGGGAGAGAAAACGGTGCAGAGGCCATATTTAAAGACATACTGGCCAGCCATGTCCCACAGCTCATGAAAGATGCCAATCCACAGACTGAGAAAGCTGAGTACATCTCAGGTAAGATGGATAAATAAAAGGATATCTTACATAGACCCATCACAGTGAAGCAGAAGAACACCAGGAACACAATCTTTAAAAAAAATCCAGAGGGAATTAGATTACCTTCGAAAGAATGATAATGAGACCAACCACTGTCTTTTCAATAGGAACAACAGAAGCCCGAACAAGGTGGAATGGTATCGTCACTATCCTGTGAGAAAATAACTATCAACCTAGAGCAATGTACCCAGTAAAACACCTTTCAAGAAACCGAGAGACTTCACTATCAGTAAACCGCTTGAGTAAAGGAAATTCTGAAAGATGGACTTTGAGTAGAAGGAATGTGGCCCAGATGGAAGACACGAGATGCAAGAACTGTGTGCAGCTAAACAAATACGGGCTGAGTGAAACGATAAAACAATATTAACAATTCCCCTGAGCTGAGAAAGATAAATAAGACCACGTATAAAATAGCACTCATGTGTGGAGGTGTGAGGAGAATTAGCGTTCTAAGATCTTGTATTGTTTGAGGGGAGAGTAAGGATACTCATTAGTTATACACTTGGTAAATTAGCGTGCGTGTTACAATCTCTAGGGTCACCATTAAAATGATAAAAACGAGATGCATAATTTCTAAACTAATAAAGGCAAAAGGAAGGACCCATGTACAAAAAGTTTAAAAAAAAATTAAACGGAAATGTATATTGTTTAGGGATTCAAACGTGATAAAATTAGAAAGAAAAATGAGAATGAAGGATCATGGTCACCTGGCAGGGAGTGGAAGGAATCACGAGATCAGGGAGGGACACACAGGGCACCGACTTCAAAGGTAACTGAAAAAAATTGTTCTTAAACTGGGTGATGGTTACATGATCATCAAATTGTTATTATTTACATCTTAAACGTAATTCATAATCTTTTGTATCTAGTCACATTTGATTACAAAAACAACAGACTATCAGGAGAAAAGGAGAACACTATTCCCATGAAACACTTCCCATTTTTTGTAACGCTGATAACACGCCCAGGAGTCGGAGACTTACGTCAACGGCTCTCCTTCTAAGCCCCTCGTAGGCGGAATCCACAGTCTGTCCTTCCGTCTGCAGTGGCATCTCACTTAGCACTTTGACGGAGAAGGTGTTCCACACAGGCTGCGGTGTTTAATTAATTTATATAAAGAGGCTCTAACTATCAGGACAACTGTACTTAGAAATTAAAGGAACACTTCATTATTCACAAATAATTTAAATAAAGGCTTCTTTTGGCAATGCTTAAAATCGTGTCTTTCATCTCTTTAGGGGGTTGTTCTTGATTTGGGCTCCCTCCCCTGGAAGCAGATCTTTAGATCAAGATTCAAGGGATAAGTAGTATATTTGGGGGGTGATCCCAGGAAATACTGGCAGAGCCATGGGGAAGGGAAGGGAACCAAAACGGGAGGAGTTATGGGGCCAGCCACGAGGTGGGGTAACCCCCCAGGGGCCTCTAGTGGAAAGTGAGGAGCAGGCCTCAGAGTTAGCGGAGCCACGCTGGGTGTTTGTCAGCTCTGCCCCCTGCAGGAGGTGCACTGCCTCCGGGCTTTGCCTCTTCAGAGCTTCTGGCCCAGCCCTGCCCCTGGCTGGATACAGAGCCCCCCAGGCAGAGAGCTGGCGTGTTTGCCTGCTTCAGCTTGTGAACAGGAAATCTAGGGCAGGGGACAACACCAACAGGACAGCTGCAGCATCTGCTAGAGCAGGGAGACCTTCTGGGTAGAAAGCTGAGACACACGAGCATCCGCAGGCAGGCAGGCATGGTGGAATTCAGATCTGAGGAACAACTCAGAGACTTGAGATGGCAAAAGGGGCTGGAAATACAGGGGCAACTGCAGTGAGTGCCGTGGTCTCAGCGTCAGTAAGTGGACAGGGGTGCATGGACACAGGTAGGGCTGTGACAGCTGTGACAGCAATTGGGGCTTGTCTGAACAGGGAGGTGGAGGCTTAAGGGCATCACACATGCAAGCATTCTCCATATGGCAAGGGTAAAAAGATCAACAGTGAGCTGAAGTCGCCATGAAGGAAGGTCGGCTTTCTCATGCAGGGCAGATGTGTAAAAGGAGCTGAGGCATGTCACTCACCAGGGTGAGTCCAGCAGATGTGGTTTCATTTCTAAAAGGCAAAAATAGATCGACTGAAACACACTATACAGGATAGGCAAAGACGTGGCAAGCAGAATAGAAAAAAAAGCAGGCTACAGTATGAAAATCAAATACAGGAAAATTCACAGGAAGAGGCATCGAATGAGGCAACTCGTATTATGAAGGGAGTGAATGGACATTTGTTGGTTGCTTTTCCAGAACCTATTCCCCCAATGTTATTCTGATTCTCTCTTGAGGAAATGATCATGTCCCCATTATTAGCCGTGGGTCTTAAGGTAGTAATGCCCCACTTTCAGCTTTGGGATCGGCACCAAAATAATAGAGACCCTCCGAAAGACAGAGTAGCAAGAGGGAGAGGAACAAAACCTCTGTGGCGTCATGCGGGGCTGCAGGGTCAAGCCTCACCTACAATCTGTGTGTTAGAACCAGTACATTCCACTCACTGTTTAAATAAGTGGGAGTCGGGTTTCCTATCACTTGCAATGTAAAGAGTTTTTTTTACTAACACCAAGGGTATATATAGCACACAATTAAGGTAAAATTGTCATCATCTTCATTAACTAAATAAAATCTGTCATTGAAATATATGAAGACAAAACTCCAGACATGCAGGAGAAAACATATAGAAATAAAACTGTAATGGAAGACTGTAAAACTCCTTTAGGGACCAAATAGGAAACCAAAGAGATCATGTGGCAATCTCAATTATACAATTAACAAGGTGGATCTAATAGATATATTAGCAACAAAGGAACAAGACAAAGAAACAAAAACTCATAGGCACAGACAATAGTTTAGTGGTTATCAGAGGTTAAGTGGGTAAGCGGGGAGGGGTGGTAGATGAGGGTAAAGGGGGTCAAATAGATGGTGATGGAAGGAGAACTGACTCTGGGTGGTGAGCACACAATGTGATATATAGATGATGGATTATAGAATTGTACACTTGAAACCTATGTAATTTTACTAACCATTGTCACCCCAATACATTTAAATTAATAAAATAATAGATATATTAACTTTGCACAGTGTACCTTTTCAAGTGCCCATGGTACATTTATATATATTCACAATTCAACCACAACAAAAACTTGATGTGTTCCCTGAAGAAGAGAAAGCACCACGCCCTCTGCCGAGTATGTTAGGAGCTAATAACAGAGGTGGATAAGAACCCAACCCCCAAACCTCCAAGCCCAACAAAAACCCTTCTTTCTAACCCATTCTCTGAATCAAAAAGGAACTAAAACTTGCAACTATAGATAGAATACCTAGAAAATAACTACAATAAAAAATACAACTTTAAAACTGTTGAGATATAGTTGAAGTTGGACTCTAAGGGCGTTTTCTATTAAGCAGTTTATTAAATAAAAAATAAAAAAGACATAACTCAAGTATCCAATTCAAGTAATAAAGAGAATCTGTACTTTTTGCTCAATTTTGCCATGAACCTGAAACTGCTCTAAAAAATAGTCCATTATCAAAACAGTTCATAAATCTTAGGGAAATTAAATGAAAAGCTGAGACATGAAATTAAATATTAATAAATTAGAAAATGGTATATAACTCATAAATAAGAGATAGTTCTTGGGGCAAGGGTTGGGGGAGGGAGGAATCAATGCATTGTATTAATCCATTAAAGAGCTTAGTCAAGAACTCAGAGAGAAAGCCCAAATATACAAAACTAGGATTCACACAGAGAAACTAAGCATAGATATTGAAAAAATGTGTAGGACTTTAAGACAGTATGTTACTTGATTTTATGCTAATCAACTTAAATATAAGAAAGAAAGAAATGATTTCCAAGGAAAATGTCCAAAATCATAATCAATGGAAAGATAACTAGAAAATCCAAATGATAACCAAGGAAAGGAGTGAGGAAGTTGTTTAAGAAGTCTCAGCCTGCAAAGTTTCCAGACCCAGACGGTTTCATGGGCAATTCATTCAAACCTTCAAGGAACAGATAATTCCTATGCTTCGTTAGCTCTTTCAGAGCACAGAGAAATAATGAAACCTCTAAAAATCTTGTTAGAAAGACAGAAATTGTAAAAGAGACAAACCAACCAGCCTACTGACAGACCAACACCACTCCAGTGTCACTCAATACCTGGGTCAAAATCCGAATCCTCTATGGAAATATAGTCTATGGGATATTAAAGGACTTAGGACCAAGAGGATCTTAGTAGAGCAGTAAACATGACTTACTATTAAGAAATCTATTCATATTTTCCACCATATATTATCAATAGATACCAAAAATTCATTTACTGAGTTTCAATTTCTACTCCTTATTTTTAAAATCCATGCTAAAATAGAAATAAATGGCCACCACTTAGATATAATGTTATGTGTGTGTGTGGCATGTGTGTGTATTTTATCACATAAAACAATAGCCATTATTCTGCTTAATAATAAAACACTATAAGTAACGCCCATTAAAGTCAATAAAAGGCAGAAGCGCTGGTTATTATCACTATTATTCTAATTTGACAGTTCTCACCAAATTCCCATGCAGCAAGCTTCCAGCAGCTCATACTCCCATCGACTCGTTAACCTACACTCATCTGCACACTACAGATTTCACCCTTTTAAGTCGATGCCAACCTGATATCGAAAATAATATTTTACAGTAGTGTTAATTATCATTTCCTTACATGTTAGTGTGCTGAATTTTTACATGTTTAAAAGCCATTTGTACTTTTGTGAATAGCCTATTTAAGCCCTTTGCCTGTTTTCCTGTTAGATATTCTTTGCTCGATTTGTTGGATTTGTAAATTCACAATAATCCTTTGTCATATATCTCTCCAGTATTTTTCTCAGTTTGTCGTTAATCTTGTTGCTGCTGTCTTTTGACATGAAGAAATTTAAGTGTTCTTATATAAGAGAATATTCAATCTTATCTCTACATGTTTCTGGCCTTGGTGTTTACATTGAGAAGGACTATTTCAAGAGCATAAAAAAAAAATTCCCCACTGTTTTATTCTAATGGTTTTATAGTTATAATTACAATTTTACATTGAGCCCTCGGGTGCACCTGTAATTTATTTGGGTGTAAGGACCGAGGTAGGGATACAAATAACGACCAAGTTTTCCCATATCCATGGACTCAGTAATCCATCTGTCACGCGCCAGTTTCAGGCATCGTCCTTAAGTACTATTTTCATTTGTAACCTCAGGGCTGCTGGAGTACATTCTATTCTGTTTCACTTGTCTGATTATTGTTGGGCCGTCCATATGGGTTTTTTATTTTTATTTTGTTACTATTATTATTAGTTTCAGGTGTCCAAAAGAATGTAATACTTATACATTTCACCCCTCACAAAGCGATAACTCCCCTCCCCCAATCTATTGCCCCTCTGACATCATATATATATATATATATATATATATATATATGTATCTATTACAATTCCATTGACTCTATTCCCTATGCTGTACTCCATATCCCATGACTATGTATATGTTCAATTATAGTTGACATACAATATTATTCAGCTTCAGCTTCAGGTCTACAGGGCAGTGGTCAGGCCTCTTCACCGTCCATGAAGTGGTCTCCCTAATAAGACAAGTGCCCATCTGACGCCCTACAAAATCTTTCTAACAGTATTGATTGTTTTAGAAACCAGAACTAGAGGCTCTAATATTTGCCAGGTCAAGTCTCCATTATTCTTTTATTTCAGATTTTTTTCTTGTTATCCTCACAAGTTAGTTCTTCCACATGAGCTCTAGAATTATTTGTCAAGTTCCAAAAACAAGTTCTTTTGGCATTATGATTGAGACTCTATTGAATTCTAGTTCAATTTAGAAAGAAATACTGAGTATTTCTACCTAAGAATAAAATATGTTTATCATCAAAATCATTTTTATGTCCCTCAGTGGGTTTTATAATTATATTCATGTGCATCCGATGCATTCTTCACTGATTTTATTCTTAGGTGTGTTATATTTTTGGCATTCTTATGGATTTTCCATTATATTTCTTTAAATCATATTTTGAAAAAGGTTATTGACTATATATTAAGAGCTATCTCTATATTAATTTTAATTGGTAACCTACATGGTAATATATATAACATAATATTATGAAAAATAACTTTATATTCTAAAAATATTATAGTAAGTAGAATGGCATTGTTTTACATTTTTGCAAATCTCTTTAATATCTGGGTTAATGCAAGACAGCTTGATTCTCTGATCTGCTCTGCATTCAATCTACTGTATTGCCACATATCATTTAGCCTCTGGAAAACTATATTAGATGCTAGTAAAAAAATGAGAATGAAAAAAAATCAATAACGTCATTATGGCATAATATTCTTAGGGACCTCCAGGAGCCCCCAAAACACACTTTGAGAACCACCACTCATGACCACTATTGTTAACAGTAACCAGGCTAGAACATGTAGTTTGAAAAAGAATTCTGGTGATTGCATGCCTACATAGTGCTAGACCGTCTGTCTTCAGAACAACCCTTCAGGGTAGCCACTGCTATCTCCTGCCTCCTCTTCCTGCCCCCAATTTAGAGATGAGCAAACCGAGACAGAGAAACTCAGCCATGTCCCCAAAGTCATGCACTAGGAGACAATGCTGCTAGAACGCAAACCCAAGTCGATCTAACTTCAAAGCTCAAACCCTTCACATCATCCCTGTCTCTCAGCATCTTTTATTAAAAACAGTTTCATTAAAAACGCCGGATGAAGGTGAGTGAAATGACAGCAATTTCTTTGATCTCCTCACTGAGTGCTTTGTTAAATGCAAAATGCTATTATGGTTCTTTGTGTGACCGGGACCTGAGCCCTGGCCCGGCCACTGGCTACGCAGGACACCCAAAGCTTCTCCACGTGCTGGGATGCCATTAACTCTGACAAATGGCTCAGAACATGCTTTTAACATATTGCCTCACACACTTTGGCATAAGGACGATTATTCTGTAATAAATGAAAGGCTCACATCCTCTCGTGAAGAATAGACGGCAGTGGTAGATCAATTTCTTAAAAAGATTTTTTCTTTATTACTGTCAAGGGGTTAGATCTAGGATAGTGTAGCATACAGATAATAAAGGTGAAATACAGGATACTTTGCAGATAACTACTATCCACTTTCTTTTTCCTGACAGTTATGGAGGGAAAGGAGAACCACAGATGTCTGATAAGACCCAGAGACATCCTTTCAGTATGTGTTTTAAGAGATAGGAACAAGTGAGAGTAGAGTAGAAAGAGACATAGAAAAAAATTAGGGGGATAAAGGAAAAAACTGAACCATCCTGTATTTTACGGGTGGTTTCTGATGACTGCACTTCTGTGGACAGTATCTGAGATGTATTTATTCTCTCCGGGGATTCCTTGCTGGGCTCAAGTTGACGTCTGGAGCTATGTATAGCACCTGTGAAAGGATCCGTTGGCAAATTAATTCCATGGTTTTGTCTTCATTCATAATACATCTCTGCAAATAACCATTGGAATTTAGACGAGGAAACAACAAAATGGTCTTGGCTGTGGGTCTAATGAAAACGGGAACGTTCGCCTGTTCTGAAGTCATCCCCGATCACTTTCTCATCTTTTCCCATTGAGGTGGTTCCCGCATTTAGGATTATCAACAGTGAAAAATGAAAACAAAGACGCCACAGTGCAATTTCTCAAAAGTCTTTATGGGAACATTATCCATACGAAAATAGGGGAAAAAATCATCATAAAAATATTAAAAACAAAGGAAAAAGGAAAAACCCAAACTACTCCACATTGGCCTAGCCTGGAGCACACAGTAAAAGTCTTTCATGAGCGATCCCAAGGAACTGTGGGCAGATTCAACTTTTTGACGGAACTATTGTATTTCAAGGTCGCACGTTAAGGCTCCCGAAACCTTCACCCCAGGAAAGCCGACCTAAGACACCCTTAGCTATTGAGCTCACTGAGAGAGAAGTCAGCAAAGCCAAAAAATGTGGGGGCTCAAGCAGGTCATAACTGATGAGCCCACCAACTTTTCGGTCTGTTTGAAGGTCTGGGAATTATGTTCATTTTAAGTTCAGGTAAAAATTTGTTACTTTTCTGTTTTGATCTGTAAATGATCAGTATACTGTTTGAAAGAAAGGTTAAGTGCGAGTATAGATTACAAAGAAACTATGAAACAGAGCACATGAAAATAAATGTATATAAATATGACTGAGTAAATAGAGAGAGAAAGGAAAACAATTATCCATAATCTCACTATCTTAAAACTACTATTTGTAGCATTTTAATTTTTCCCCTTCTGATATTTTTTTTCTCCTATGTGTATGTGTATGCATAGACTCTCTTTTTAAGAAGCGGTCATAGTCATCTTCTGATATAGTTTATGTCTTGTTTTTCTAAAATTTAGCATTATAACATAAGCATTCACATAATCTTAATAATCTATTCAGTGGCTATACCATAAATGATTATTCTCTTATGACTATAAATGTATGTTGTATCTAAATATTTTGTGTGTGTGTGTTTGTATAGAATATTATCACGCATACTGCTTTCCCTTTTTTTCTCTCTCTTGTTTTTTTTTTTTAATCTTTGTTTCCTTTTATCCCTAATGCCCACTTCTCCATTTCTTACTTTCTTCACTGAGTACCAAGGTTAAGATCTACCCACATTGCTTCTAACTGCAGCCAACACCCATGGCAACCACTACACAGGCACCAACATCCACTCGCCCAGGCTGGGGTTCCGGACTGCCTCCGAGTCCCCACATGACCATGTATGGGGTATATCCACGGTGAGATTGCTGGATCATATGGGTTATGATACATGGCTGAGAAGAGCAAAGATTATTCTCACAATAGCTGTGTGACTTTCTACATTCTTACCAGTAGTACATGAAAATTTCATATCTTCACATCCCTTTCAACACTTGGGGTCCTCCCACTTGCTAATTTTTGTCAGTGTCATAGATGTAAAGTGATATCTCATGGCTAGTTTAATAGTCACGCTCTGATTCATAATACATTTGAATGTCTTTTATTCTGCCTGCTAGCCTTTTGGTATTCCTCTCCTGAGGAATTGCCTTTTCATATTGTTCCCTCATTTTTCTATCAAGGCGGTCTTCCTCTTTTGATTTGCAGGACTTCCTTGAATATTTCAGATACCTCTTGTTGGTTCTGGAAACTGCAAATAACTTTTACTCTCATCTTTCTTTAATCTTTGTCTGTAGTGTCTTTCATGGACCAGAAATCCTTACTTTTGACGTAATTAAATTCATCCATCTTATGCTTTATGTTTTGTGCTATTGAAGTTTCATTTAGAAAGTCATTCCCTTCTCCTAGATCATAAACACACTCTCCTATACTTTTTTGTATGGACTTCATCATTTCATATTTCATAATTAGGTTTTGATTCATCTGGAGTTCACTTCTGAATCCACAAATAGATAGAAATCTGATTTTGTTTCTTCCACATACAGTGAGCAAGTTTTTCTAACCCTATCCATTAAAATAATCTAGTCTGATTTGTGGTGTCACCTTTGTCATTTTTACGTTCTCATATATATAATGGATCTGTCTCTATTCCATTAGTCCATTGCTGCTTGTTTACTAATATCATACTTTATTTCTTTGTAGCAGACTCAAACAAATGTTAAAACTTCTTTTTTTTAGTTACTTTAGGTAATTATGGTTTTCCCCACCCCCCATTTACATGTCAGAGTAAATGTATTAAACTCCTATTAAAAAATGCCAGAGGGAACTCTGACTGGGGATTACTCTGAATTTACAAGTATATAGTAATTTGGGAGCAAGTGACATCTTTATAATATTAAGCCATCCTATGCAAGAGCATGAAAGTCACTCTGTTTATGCAATTTATGATCTACGTACTTTCATGGAGTTTTAAAGTTTTCTCCATAAAACCCTGGTATATTCTTTGTTAATTCCTTAGCTGCATTAAGTTTTTTTGCTATTGCAAATAGTATCTTATTTTTTTAAATTATATTTTCTAGTTGGCTATTGCTGGTGTCTTCTAATCTAGCAAACTTGCTGAACTCTTTTATTAGTTCTTTTATCAATTATTTTTCTAAATGTATTGAAGTGATCATATAGTTTTCTTCTTTATTTGATTTGATATGGTGAACACATTGACTTTCAAATATTATATCAACCTTGCATTCCTGAAATAAACCCTTGGTTAGTTTATTAATTACTGGCTTATCATTTGAATATTGCTGGATTTAATTTACTAGTATTTTGTCAAGAATTTTGCATCTATATTAATGAGATATACTATATTTTCTTTTCTTGTAAATGTTTTTGCCTGGTTTTGATACCAGTGTAATTCTAGCCTCGTAAAATGAGTTGGAAAGTATTCCTTCTTTTGCTGTTTTCTTTGTGTACAATTGGTATTATTCCTTTCTTAAAAGTTGGATAAAAGTCACCAATTCAGTCACCTAAACCTAGAGTTGTGTTTGTGGAATACTTTTGGATTACAAATTTAATTTTAAAAATTTATATAGGGCTGCATAGATTTTCTATTTTTTCTTGTTATAGTTTTGGTAATTTTTGTCTTTCAAGGAAGGGTTTTTATCTTTTTAGCTAAATTTTCAAAATTATTGGTTTAAAGTTGTTCAGAACATTACTTTACTATCTCTTTTAATACCTGTAGGATCTGTAATGATGTCCTCTCTCCTCTCTTTCATTCCTGATATTGATAGTATGTCTTCTCTCTTTTTACTTGATCAATACAGCTAGAGTTTTTAAAACCATTTTATAATTTTACTGATATTTTCAAAGTAGTTTTTGGCTTCATTGATTTTTTCCCTACTATTTGTTGTCCATTTTATTGATTTCCATTTATATCTTTATAATTTCTTTCTATTTACTTTGTATTTAATTTCCTTTTCTTGTTCTATACTCTTAAAAGGGAAATGTAGAGTAGGAAGATTAGAATTAACTCCTTCTAAAGGAAGCAGTTAAAGTTATACACTTTCTTCTAACCACTGCTTTAACTTCAACCCCAAAAGTTTGATATGTTGCATTTTCATTATCTTTCAGTTTGGGATATTTTCTAATTTCTCTTGATTATTTTTTTGTCTCATGAATCATATTGTTTAATTTCAAACTATTGGGTTGTTGGAAAAGTCATTACGTATTTTTTTCTATGTTTTTCATTGCAAAAATGTGTCATGACTTTTCCAACAACCCAATATTTGAGTATTTAAAAATATCATTTATATTGATTTATAATATAATTCTATAACAGCCAGAGAACATAATATATGCAATTTCAAATTTAGCAAGACCCTTTTTGGTGAATGTTCCATGTACACTTATATTTTGAAGTTGTTGGATGAAGTTTGTCATAAATATTCATTGTTTGTTAATAATGCTATTCTCTATTTGTCTGACTTTATTTATGTCTACTGGTCCATCAATTACTGAGAATTGAGAGTTGAAATAATTAACTATATATTTTTTTCCTACTTCTTCCTACAGTTACTTTATTTTTTAATATGTTCTTATACTCTGTGATTAGGTGCAAATACATTTAGGATTGTTATGTCTTCCTGATTGGTGGACCCTTTTATCATTAAAAATCTCCATCTTTATCTCTTGCAGTACTCCTTGTCTTTATTTAATTCTATGCCTGATATTAATAGAGCCACCATAGTTTTTCTATAATTTAGAATATATAGTTAAGATTATGGTACATCTTTTTCTAT
>NW_017731566.1:1723782-1729109 GCF_001890085.2 Hipposideros armiger | reverse complement strand
GGGGGTGATGGAAGGAGAAGAGCAGCCTTTGCAGGGGGAAGTTACCCAGAAAAGGGGGTGATGCTGTCTCCTGTGGGTAGGGAGTTTGCCTGACTCTCAGCTTTGGGGAAAATGAGTGGCCTTCCCTGAAATTTTGTTCAGGGTCTAAGAATGTAAACTCCCGCCTCTGGATGGTTTGAGCCCTTAGACTGGGGGCTGGGTAACGTCTAACAGAAAACAGATTTCTCAAGAAACCACATCTTGCCCCTGGCCCCACCCAGGAAGTGTGAGGTTTCCTCACAGCTCTGGAGAACACCACAGAGGAAAAACCACAGGAAAGATGCATTAGGCTGGAGACCTGCTATGTGTAGCTAATCTCTGCTTTTAGGTGTCTGATGCCAGTGTCGTCTGACTCCAGCAATGCCTGCTGCATATTTATGCTCTCGCTTTCCTTTCTGACCTTGAAAGTGCATGGAAACAGTTTCCTCTGCTGGTCTTCTGAGCTTCGGCAGTGAAGTCCATCCATGGCAAGGAGAAATGCTGGCCATTCAAACGTTGTGCTGGAAAGCTCTGTGGCAAATCAAATTCCCTCCCTATCTGAAATGGAAAGCACATCTAAGTGGGCCTTTTAGGCTGTCCACGAGTGGAAGTGAATGCCCTGCGTGCTTTGTTCTGGGTTCTCCAAACAGCTCAAGGCCATGTGATCAGGACAACCAGTGTGCTGGTGAGGGCCCACTGCAGAGACTCTGAGGGGAACATCCAAACCAATCTTGAAAAAGAACAAAGATGGAGCATATGCACTACCTGATTACAAGACTTATTGGAAAGCTACAGTCATCAATACAGTGTGATATTGCTGTAAAGATAGACCAAGAGATCAACGGAATGGAACAGAGTCCAGAAATCAACCCATATACGTGGTCAATTGCTTTTCAACAAAGGCATTTTAATGGGAACAGGCAATTTATTGGGAAAAAGATAGAGATGCTCGAGCATTTGGATTTCCATATTAAAAAAAAAATGAACCCCAACCTTTACCTCACGCCATATACAAGAATTAACATGAAATAGATCATATAGCTAAATGTAAGAGCTAAGATTATAAAACTTCTAGGTCCTTTGCATTTCCATATAAATTTTAGAGTCAGTGTTCCAGTTTCAACCTGCCTTTCTGCACGATGATGGGCCTGGGCATTTTGGGTTCACCTGGACACCTAGGAAAAGTGGGGAGTATAGCTCCTCTGCTGCATAAAATGATGGGCAGGGAAGATGCCTTCTCTCTCTCTCTCTCTCTTTCTCTCTCTAACTCTCTTTCCCTGAACCCCTACCCCTAATTTGTTTAATTATTCAAGGAATACTTCTGGCAATTAAAATTCTGCTATATGGTCCTAGGTTATGTCAAGCATGTCTTCATGCCTGAATCTCTTTCTCTCATCTGGATGTCAGCAGTCAGGATTGGCAGTATAGATGAAGACTGTGGAACACTGGTTTTAATGGGTGAGAAGACTCCCTGGCATGTCTCGAGTAAATTGTGCCACCATCATGCAGAACGGGATTAATGTCTGTTTTATAAATTAGGCGCAAATGGTATCAATTTTCTGCAAAGTGTAACAGCAGTGTCACCCAGTTACATCTCTGCTGTGTCAAGTAGCATTACTATCTTTACTGTTCTAGCTTTTCCTCTGAAGTACAGGGACAGGGCTTTCTGTGACTGGGTCCCAGAGAGCCCTGTTTCAGAGCCTAGCCTAGAGCAAAGAAACACAGAAGCCAACCCCATCGTCCTACAGGATACAGGGCTGGTCTAGGGGCAAGATGTGAGGGGCCTAGAGCACAAAATTGAATAGCCAGTGGATGCCCCCTGAGAGTGAACAGCATGGGAAATTTTTACTCACTCCCCTCACCTAAGTCCTGGCCCTGCAGGACAGCTAGCTGGGGAATGTTTCAAAGACGAATGCGTATCCTAGTCCTCAAGGACTCTCATTTTCAGCCTAGTGCATTTCCTATATTGCCCCCATTTCACAGATAAGAAAACTAAGGCTTAGAGAGGCTAGGGCATGGGGCTGAGGTCCTGCAGACAACATGTGTAACAGCCAGGATTTGAACCCAGGCAGCCTCATGTCATAGCCCATACACATAGCAGAGACAAATTTTTCTTTTTGTTCAAGAGACTCATGTTAAAGAATGAGTGGAACTATTTCAGCTCTTTTTCTTGGAAACGTTTTGATATTTCAGTTTACATGTGTTGAAAAGGTATAGCTCAGCGCAGNGGGGGAAGAAACAAGCAAAAAATCAAATCAGAAATTTGTGATTGTTTCTCTTTAGAACTCTGTCCTGAAGATGTGCTCACTGGATAATTAAGTGCTCTAGTGATAATCAGGAGCATTCAAATGCTGGAACAGAAAGATGAGATTTCATTATTTTCCAATAACCTGTAGTCTTTAGGCTGTGGTGCTGCTCAGATCAATATTTTTATCTCTGCGAGGGCAGTGCACATTCATTTTGCTACACGTCCAGCATTTCCAAAGAGGCTGTTGTTTAACACAAATAAAGTCGGCCCCATACTTTGTTACTATAACGAATTCTCCTTTAAGAGGCACTCAGTACTAGGGAAATCACAAACTTCCGTTTTAACCAGCATGATTTCCAGCAGTTTTAATGAATGATTTTTTTAAGGAAAAAATGTCATCCTGATGACCAACAGTTGTGTTTATCATCTCTGCCAAAAAACAGTAAAGACCTAACTGCAATTCAGGTAAACAATTTCCGTGAATTACTAATAACAGTTACACGACTGACTAAGCAGTCTCAGCAACACAACAGTTGTGTGTAAGCTATAATTTGCGTTAAAAATAGTCATCTCATGACACAAACCCTGAGACCATACTAACTGCTAACTTTTATGCAAGAGATATGGTTTGTTACATATACAATGTGTGCTATCCTATAAGGAACCTAATCTTACAATTAAGGCTTATCACAGAATTCATATATATCAAACATTTTCATTTAACTTCAAAATTTAGCTTCTCAGCTCTCAACCTAATGTGGGAATAATGTTTTTTAAATTCACAGTTGTAACACAGTGCAGACTGACCTTTTTAAAGGAGTTTGCTAAATGATTAGAAGAGTATAGTTTTTAAATTCAGGTTTCAAGAAACATATTGGATCAGAAATTGAAATGGTGTTTACAAAACTCCCTGAATAGTGTTCAAGTTTTCTACATGAAATAGGTTCTTTTCAGATTTTTGAAATCTGAAAGAGGAAGATTTAGTTGTTCTTTTCTAATTATGTATTTGCGTGCCTCTGACTTTTGTTCACTCTGCTCTGTGAACAATGAAAGGCCATATTAATGTGACACTTGGTAGGACAATGGCCGAGGTCCCTCTTGGTAGCTGAAAATCTAGATCATGAATCTTGATGGAGAAACATGTCATTCCATAAATATGTAAGATGTCCTTAAGCTGAGAGATCTATCATGTTGGCCTTATTTGTCAGATGCTGAGATGCAAGGCCACTATCCTGAGACTCTGGGGGTCCCAGCGTAGGCTCCCTTCTGGAAAGAAGACTTTCACAGAAAGTTGGCCCAAGGACTGTTTACTTCCTGGGTGTGTTGTCAAAAGAACACCCCGCAAAAGTGAAAGACAAAGAAGCATGATTTAAACTGTACAAAGAGAAAACCCCAGCAACGGATACCATCGACCGCTCTAATCTCTTTGATGGGTGAGGCTGCAAAACTTGGGGAGGAGATTGGTTTAGATGGTCTTAGCTTGGGAGTGAACGACACTTCATCTTCACTCTGTAAAATTTCACCCCTTGCTATTAGATATGAATACAAATCAGAGGCCAGAGCTGACAATTTGGGCTTAGAATACTTTCTCCATTGGTCCTATGTGGTGCCTGCCTCCCCAATATTTAAGCCTTTTTGAGATAACATGTACAAAATGTGCAGCATACATTTTTAAAGCTTGTCTTCTATGAAAATGATTACACAGTATACCAAATAACTACACTTTATGGTTCTCTGGGAAAACAGGAGGAATCAAATTATTCATGAAGTCAGATTCCACATGGTTATCAATGGGCTGTAGGAGACAAAGTGACAGGTAAAAATGGTGCCCGTCAGCACCAAGTAGATAATGTGACCTTAAGTTCCTTTACACTCTTTACACTCCAGAATTTGAGCCTGTCTTCTACGCTGCAAAACAGAAAGGCCAGGAGAATATGCAGTGCCCATAACTGAATTATGTTTAGAGAAATGATACTCTTAGCCACCATTTGCATTTGGGAATGTGTAAGGGAATATTTATCAGGGAGGTGGAGGTGGGTGAAGAAAATCTGGAAAAATAAATTGTAGAGAAAAAAAATAAGTTAAAAAAAAAAAGACAGACAAACCAGTCATCTATATTCTGAAGAAAGATTGTATCTATTTTGCTTTTTATTAATGAATGTTGGATATAACAGTTGTAATTTAGACCAACTTTCAACAGATTTTGCTTTGTTGGATACTTCGGTCTTAAAATGTTAGAATAGGGAGGGTCCCTGGAGTTGTATAGCTCACTGTTCCCCTCGAGGCAGGAGTTTCTTATAGAAGGACTCCAATAAATAGCTACCCAGAAGCCACTGGAACCTCCTGTGGGACCAACACTTCTCTCCTTCCCGAGGCAGCCTATGTAACTATTACTGGTAGAAAAGTCTCCCTCGTTTGGAAGGCAAGTTCCCTCTCTGTGTCATGTTCCCTCTCGATGCAGCCACACCCACTTTTTTTTTTTTTTTTTTTTTTAAGCTGAGCCATCCTGCCACCTGTTGGCAGCTCAGGGGCTGCTCAGCTCGGGCCAGGAATCGAACCGCTGTTGCTCAGAGCTCAAACTCTTTGAGCGAGCTCTTAACCAACTGAGCCACTCAGCCAGCCCCAGCCACACCCACTTTAATGACAGAGAGCAGCTTTTAATGGATGACCCTTCAACTCTGAAAGAGTTTATGAGATGACCCTTCAACCTTGGGAGAGGGGATGCCAACACCTTCAGCACCCCTTCTCCAGGCGAACGAGGGTTTCACACACCTTTCTCTTAGAAAGCATACTAAGGTGAACAAAAATGGTTCTTAACCTCATGTGGGTCATTGTTACCTTGGAAAATCAGATGCAAGAGAGCTGGTCTTTTCTCTGACCTAGCTGTCATGGTCATCATCATCGGAAGAGCTATCTACCCATCTCTCATTAATATAGCATCTTATTCTTTGGAATTAACTGTGATGCTGCTGGAGAATCACAATAATCAATGAAGGGGCAATTTTATTCTCATTTTGGAGATGGAGAAACCAAGACTCTGAGAAGATAAAAGACTTGCCCA
>NW_017731566.1:1718349-1719477 GCF_001890085.2 Hipposideros armiger | reverse complement strand
TCTGATCCAAACATGTGAGCAGGTGTGAAGGGACAGCGATAGAGCCACAGAACCACAGGGAGGAGGAAGAGGAGGTCATGATGCTGTCTCCATATACACACCCACCCCTACCTTCCAGAAGGTTCCCTGGAGACAATGGCTGGTGCTTCACTGCCGCTGCCCACAGCCCTTGTCACCCAACCCCATGGATGGACTGTGCAGACGGGGTAAAAAAAAATCCCAGTGGCAGTTCAATTAGCACAGAAAAATGTTTCAAACCTTATTCCCATCCCATCAGTCTGTCCTGTCTCCCATTCTCACCCAGGTCAACCGCCTGATGGCTTAGGAAACGTCACACACTGCCTGGCACAGTTATGTCATCATGTTCCTGACCAGTGACATCAAGCTAGTTCACGGGGCAGCAGATCCTCACTCACCAGACCCCATCACTTGGGGTTTGTGATAATCTCAACAATAACCGGGCTGAAGCTCAATTTTGTCCATTCCTGGAGGGGGTGTGCTAAGAAAATCTCCAGGGAAAGAAAGCTGTCGGAAAAGATAATAGGTGACTTTCAAGTGGCTTTGGGGGAAAAAAGCCCATTTGTCTATAAAACATAGCTTATCTATTCATTAAAGTTCTTTGCCTAAGAGTTCTGGACAGGTGATATTTTTTTGGAGTAATTATAAGTACTTGAAAATAATAAAGCTCTATTTCTTTAATAATACACTACTGATGAGAGACACCATGCTATCATGGAGGGAAGTATTGTCTGGGCTCCCTTACTAACTTGCTGTGTGGCCTTGGGAAATTCGCTTCTCCAGGCCTTGGTTTCCTTATCTAGACATTGAAGGGGTGAAGGTGATCTCTGAGCATCTTTCAGCTTTAATACTTGATGAATTCATGTGCTTTCCTTCAAACCCCAGCCTGAGCCCCGGCACCCATCCATTAGACTGAAGAGCAGAGTTGCCTGCGTGATGGCCTGACCCAGCACTGCCTCAGGAAGCATCCTCAGCGTTCTGACTTGACTCAAGCCCCTGTTTTCTGTCTGTCCACAGTGTCACTGCAGTCCTCATGCACACAAGCCCCTGGTCAAACCTCAGCTTCAGCCTCGCTGGGGAATGTTGGCCTGTGTCTTTAAGGTGCCCTTG
>NW_017731566.1:1706372-1717689 GCF_001890085.2 Hipposideros armiger | reverse complement strand
GGATAAGTGTGTTCAAAATGAGGGGGAGTTTTTTGAGGGGGATTAACGGCAATGTGTTTTTTTACTGTAATAATTTTTTTTTAAATTTAAACATTCACCGTATTTTTTTTATCACACCTCATATATAAAGTCCAACCAAAGAGGTGGCAAGGAGATACACCCAAATGCTCATGGTGGGCGTCTTTCAGTGGCGAGACCATGGCTGGTATTCTTCTTTACTCTTTTACGTTTTCTATATCTTCCAAATTTCCTACATGGAGCTTTAATAACAGTGGAAAATAATTATGGAGTTTTAAAAGAAAAAATATGGAAGCAAAGTTAAGGGCTGTCACAACTCCCTATATATCAGATATTTGTATCTGCCAGCTTCCTCAGTGACACTCCAGCAAAATATTCAAGTCAGCTGGAGAGTATTTCCAATCAGTTTATTTTAATTAACTTTTAATTTGGGTAAGTTGAGATTTAAAGAAAAATTGCAAAGATAGAACAGAGTTTCCATTTACCCTTCACCCAGATTCCATAAATCGACATCTTACATAAACGTCGCATCTGTCAAAATTAAGAAGTTATCACAGCATTACTATAAACCAAGTCACAGAAGGTAATTGGACTTCACTGACATTCTTTTTTTCTTCCAGGATCTAATCTGGGGTACCACATTGCTTTTAGCCAATTAGCTTTAAAAGATTCCTTGTCCAAGGTACAAAGATCGTTAATTTTATCTACCTCATAGGGTCACTGTGAGAATTAACTGATAAAAGCCTGTAGGAAAAAGCTTTGCAAACTGAAAAGTGCTATGCCATACTGGAAGGTGATGATGATGGTACAGACTTTCCACTGGGGAGACCCATAGGTGGAACGGGAGGAGAAACGGTAACAGAAATGTGCATTTGTCCACCGTCTTGTACTTCTGCAAGCATTTGGGAGTCTCGTCTGCTGATACAAAACTATCACACATGGCTTATTACACGTCAAGCACTGTGGAAAGGGCGTATTAGTGTCTTAGGGCTTCTGAAAAAAGTGCTGCAAACTGGGTGGCTCCTAACAAGAGATATTTATTGTCTCGCAGTTCTGCAGGCTGGTTGTGCAAAATGAAGGAGTCAGCAGGGTTGGGTCCTTCTCAGAGGCTCTGAGGGAGAATCGGTCCCGTGCCCCTCTCCTAGCTCCTGGGGGTGCCCGCAATCCCTGGCAATGCCCCTGCCATCACAGGTGCCCCGCCTTCCCTGTCTCTCTCTTCATCTAAATTTCCCACTTTTTATAAGGACACCAGGCATTGGATCAGGGTGCACCCTACTCCAGTATGACCTCATTTTAACTCAATTTCCAAACAAGGTCACATTCACAGGTTTTGGGTGGACCTGAATTTTGGGGGGGCACTAGTCAACCCAGTATAAAACTCTAATTTTTAACTCATTTCACATGAGTCATCAACTTTATGAGGCAGATAGTTTTTTCAACCCCAAATTACACGGAGAAAAACTGAGGTTTAGAAAGGTAAATAGCTCGTCCAAAGTCCGATAGCTTTCTTTAAGCGGCTGTGCTCAAGCCTGGTCTCTCAAGCTCCATACCCTTCATTCACACTATTCCAGTGTTTCTCAAACTGGGGTTCAAGCTCATATTCTTGGGTTGCCTCCAAGTTTCAAAAATAATTTAAAAAGTTTGTTCTTTCATTCTGATACTACTCTTCTAAAAATCCACATCAGCATATCGTGGAACCTTGCCATGGAACCAGATACTGCCCCCTGTGTCCTCCTGGCAACTGTGGCTCCAGTGGAGGTCGGGTCAGGACCAGCTCCGAGTAAACAGAGGACTGACTGCATACGTAAAGAGTGCCTCTCACCAGGCAAAGCCCAAATGATGCCATGGCTGCCGGACACACACGTTTCTCTGGAGTTGAAGTGAGAAAAGCTCTCAAGACAGAGGAAGATGAGGACAGCATCATCATGAGACGTCAGGACTCAGGGAACTCCCCAGACTCAGTGTGGGAGCAGCCGGGAGGAGAGTAACAAGCAAGAAGCAATTTAATTCTGGCACAAAAACATCATCTGTCTCTTTAGATCCATGCTTTTAATTGGACTTTTATAGGTTTTATGGTTTTGTATGTATCTGATCTTTAAATTTGTTTTGGCATTTAAAGACGTTTAAGAGCTATAAACATAAGGAAATTATACCTAATTTATGTTTGCACATATTTGAGTAATATTATAACACAAAGAATTAAGGTCAAGCCACAAATTCATGAGCTTTTTCTCTAGTGAGAGAAAGCCTTCGTCTGCTCCCTCTTGCCTCCTGTGTTTCTGTAGCCAGCACTCTGCTTTAGCAGGATGGAAACCTGGTCTCCAGGAAGGCCCAACTGTGTCACATGGGTGATTTGAGAGACAGTTGAGAGGACCTACCAACCAGTCAGGACTCTGAGCTATAAGCGGCAGAAAACTCAATCCAAACTGGCTGAAAACGTAAAGGGAATTTATGGGTACATGCTACTAGATAAATCAGGGGTAAAATCCACTTTAGGCTGGTTTGGATCAGGGGTCTGGATAGGAGACCAGGACTTGGGTTATTGCTTCCTCTTAGCACTCCCACTTCTCAGGTCACCTTTATCCCAGGGTCCCAAGATGGCCATTAGTAGGTCCCAGGACTTGGTGGTGTTTCTCCATTCAAGTCCAGTGAGGACATGGCAGCCAGAGAAAACACATCCTCTTGGGTCCAACTGGGCTGTATGCCCATCTCCTAAGCATCCCTAGACCCAGGGAAAGAGGTAAGCACGTTGGTGTCTAGGTCATGTGCTCACCCCAGAGCTAGGGGTGTAGCCAACATCACCAGAAGCACATGGACTGGAAGTGGTGGTCCCCAGAAGGAAGTTGAGAGAGGCTATTGATAAAAAGAGTAAACAGATGATGGACACCAACATAAATGGACGATGTCTAGGAGACAAAACACAGCAGCTGAGATTGCAAGCTGTTACCTAAGTTCTTATCTAAACTCTGTCACTTTTCTTGCTGTGTTACCTTGAGCAGTTGTTTAACTTTTCAGTAGCTCAACATCTTCAGTTGTCAAATGGGGACTGTGATAATATCTATATCATAGTGTTTGGGGGTTTTGTGGCGGTAAAAATTAAATCACTTAAAATGATTAGCCCAGCATCCGGGATATAGACATCCTCACCAAATGTTAACTCTTATTCATAGTAGTTTAACTTGTCCCAAAACACAGAGGCGGATTAAGACCCTGACCAGTTACCTTGAGAATCTTTACTGATCAGCAGGGAAAATTAAAAATAAAATCAAGCCTTCCCTATCCTGAAAATCTTCCCCTCACTTCACCTCTCCCTGACAGCTGCAAACCTTTGCTTTCCTCCTTCCTTTGCCATGCAGCCTTCAGGAGTTTTCTGCATGTGCCATGTCTCTGTGCACCTCCCTACCTCTGTCCTTGATGACAACGTGACTTCTGCTTCTCAGCACCATGGACAGTAGTCACCTTTAGAACACTGGGGACCTACTATTTGAATCCTCATCTGTCTTCCTTAGCTCCTGCTGTCAGGATGCAACACCATAGCAGGGGGGCTTAGACAACAGACATTTATTTCCTCACAGTTCTGGAGGCTGGAAGTGCAAGATTAAGGTGCCAGCAGGGATGGTTCCTGGTGAGAACTCTCTTCCTGGTTTGCAGATGGCCAACTTCTGTGTCCTCACATGGCCTTTCCTTTATATATGCTCTTTTTATAAAGTGTCTCTTCCTCCTCTTATAAGGACACCAATCATATAGGATCAGGGTCCCATTCTTAAAACCTCATTTAACCTTAAGTACCTCCGGAAAGGCTCTGCCTCCAAATATAATCACATTGAGGGTTGACGCTTCAACACGTGGATTTGGGGGGACACATTTCAGTCCACAACACCATCCTACCTACACTGACAACTTCCTGTCCACCATCCACCACCTGGCTTTCAGCACCATGCTCTTCTGCCTCTGCGCCTGCCCCTCTGATAGTTCTTCTCTAGCACCTTTTAACTTTGCTTCTGGTGTTCTCCTTTGCTCTCCTGCTGTCTCATTCTAAGGGGTCATCAATCTCCAGAGATCCGTGTGCTCATGACACCCAGGTCTCCACCTCTAACCCTCAACTTTCTTCTCAGCTCCTGTCCCATATTTCGTATTTCCTATACCAGTCATTCTTTTTTAAGATTTTATTGGGGAATTGAGGGAGGGGAATAGTGTTGGGGAATCAGGGAAGGGGAACAGGCAAGTTGCTGTCCTTTTGCTCTTCGTCTAGTTGTGGAGGACCTCGCTTCAGTGGCCCATGTTGGTATTATCATTGCGCACTTCCCGGGTGAGGCAGATCGGTTACCGGCCATTGGATGGCCGCTCACGGCGGCTGCCAGCTGCTCACGCTGGCTCAGTAGCTTACAAAAGCCCAGGGCCGGCCGAGTGGCGCGATGGTTAAGAACTGGCTTGGGACGCCAGAGGGCCCGGGTTCGGATCCCACATATGAGGGCCAGTGACACTGCCCTCTACAGCTAAGATGCTGAACAACAGCTCAACCTGGAGCTGGGCTGCAGAGAGTCGCCGGTGACGGCATAGGCTTCAGCCCCTGTGGCAGTGGGTTGCCATGGGCTACCATGTGTGTAGCCAGCAGCCAGCGTGAGTGGCCAGCAGCCACCGTGAGCGGCGTCCAGAAGCCGGTGACTGATCTGCCTCACCCAGGAAGAGCACAATGATGGTGCCAACTTGGGCCAGTGAAGCAACGTCCTCCACAACTAGACTGAAGAAAAAAACGACAGCAACTTGTCTGTTCCCCTTCCCCCAATTCCCCAGCACTTTTCCCATCCCCTCAATTCCCCAATAAAAATCTTAAAAAAATAATAATAATAAAATAAAAAAATAAATTATATCCCCAATAAAGAGCTATGGGCCTAAGACATTGGCTAGGTCAAACCAGATATTAAAATTCATTGTCACTTGCAAAAGGTGCTTTGCAATTGAAAATAAAATCTCCCCTCACCACATCCAACTTTTTAAAGCTCATGTGCTACCTGTTGGAGATTATTGCAATATTTTTACATTTCTCAATGATATTTACAAAAGCTCCGAATAAGAGATTTTCTTCCTCAGAGAGCCTGTTAAAGAGAAGGCAAGGTGGATCCCCGTCCTCCCTCCCATCCTCCCTTTCACTCATTTTCAGCCCAAGAAACCTCAGTGTAATTCTTCCTTCAATGAATAAGGTCATTTTAACACATTTGAGAAGACTGGGTGGATGGCCTTTTGACTTGTTTAGGATTTTTTTTAGCCGCGAGTCCCTTACATAGACAAATACTACAAAGAACAGCAAAGAAGCAACACGTACTCAGGATTGTTTGCCTCCAGATCCATTTGCTTATAAACAATTAGAGTCAGCAGAACTATAGAAATGATATTGTGCTCTATTCTAGCGAATGCGATGGTGAAGTTTGATGGAATAGAGAAGTCCATGGTCCAGTAAAAAATACCAAAAGCTCATCGTACCCCAGCAATACGTTTTCTTTCATGCAATTCTTGGGATTTGTATTGTTTATGATAAGACCATACTACTTTCAGTTCATTTATAAAGTCAGCTAACCAGTGGCCATGAGAAAAACAGTAGCATACAGGATTTGAAGAATTTCTTTGGTGGAAGCTATGTGGGTATTTTTGAACATCAGACACCAAACCCAGCAGATTAATTGACCACCTCTACAGAGCACGTAGATTTGAGGGAGAAAATGGAAGCTAGGGATTTGGATTATGTGGTCAAACCTAAAGCGTCTTTCCATCCTATCTCTTCCTCTCGCCTCAGTGGTTTTCTTAATCTGGGTGGGTAATTGAAGCAGCATGCGTTTTGCTGTCAGGACTGTGAAAATGAAGTGACTACAAGTTAGAATTCTCTCATCAGAAATAGGATTGTGCAGGGTCAGGCCATCTTTTAAGACATCACGAGACCTGTTCTGATCCCCAGGGCTTACATGTTTATTTAGCGTTCTTTAGGGTTTATTTAGAAGTGGAAGGGCCTGGTCCCACCTTTCAATGCCTGACTTTGCACATGGGGAATCTAAGGGCCAGTGTGACAGGTCTCAGCAAGTCATGTGGCTGCTCAGAGGTAGAAATGAGGTTGGACATGAGGTCTCCTGAGGCAGGTTCAGGATTCACCAGAGGGCAGAACTTGGACTTGGCAGGGCACTTGGGAGTTTAGGAGACCACAAAGAGGAGGGATCCAAAAATCTGAGTATAAACGTGTCTAAAGTTTTGGCTGGTTGCTGAACTATGCAAGCCTGTTCTTTTAACATTTGGAAGGTGGGTGCGAGGGCTTTGGGCACTGTTGGAGCTGGTGTCTGCTGTCTGATTTCCGGGCTCACCTTGTTGATAGGACAGGCTGCAGCCAGCTCCCGCCAGGTTCCTTCAGCTTCCCTGATCTCTGGTCCATGCCAGCATGAGACGTAGAAATAGCAAACAGACATAAACTGTCTCATGAGCTCCCAGAATTACACGAAGTCAAATCCCTTAGATAGATCGTGTATTCTCTATCATTCTTAGTCATTCTTGCTGTGGTTGTTTTTAATCACACCCTGACTGAAACACCATTCAAACAGAAAGCGTAAGAAAGCCGCAGTGACTATATTATCGTCAGATGACATAAATTTTAAGTCAAAGAGAATTACTAGAGACCAAGAAAGATCATTCATAATGGCAACAAGGTTATTACAACAGGAAGATACAATTATAAACGTAGGTTCAGGTAATAACAGAGCGACAAAATACACGAAGCAAAATGGACAAAACTAAAAGGAAAAATAGGTAAATCCATAATTACAGTTGGAGATTTCAATACCCTTTCAGTAGTGATAAAAATAAATCAGTAAAGATATAGAGAACTTGATCAGCACTATAAATCAATTAGCCTAGTAGACATTTCTTCCATCCCCTAAGAGCAGAATGAACATTTTTTTCAAGGGTTTTTGGAACATTTGCTAAGAAACCCATTTGCTGGGCCATAAAACGAGTCTTAATAAATTTAAAAAGACTGAAACAGTGTGGATTATGTTCTCTAATAACAGCAGAATTAAACTAGCAACCAATAACAGAATGATCTCTGGAGTATCTCCAAATATTTGGAAATAAAACAAACACTTCTAAATAACCCATGAATCAAGGAAGAAATTTCAAGAGAAATTAGAATATGTTTTGAGCTGAATGCAAATGAAAACACAACTTATCAAAATTAGTGAGATGCAGTTAAAGCAGTGCTAAAGGAAGATGAGTATCTTTAAATGCTTACATTAGAAAGCAAAATGTTCTAATATCAGTAATCTAAGTTTCCACTTTAAAAAGCTAGAAATAGATGAGCAAATTAAACCCAAAGTAAGTAGAAAACAGGAAATAATGAAGAGTGGAAATTAATGAAACAGAAAACAAAAAAACATGGACTAAATAATTGAAACCAAAAGCTTGTTTTTTGAAAATATCAATAAATTTAACAAACCCCTACCTAGACTGATCAAAGAGAGAAGACAAAAATGTATCAGTATTATGATGAATGAGACAAGAGATATCACAGGTATTAAAAAAACAATAAAGAATTATCATGAACAATTTTATGCCAATGAATATGACAACTTAGATGAAATGTACAAATTTCTTGAAAGACACACGTTACCAACATGAACTAAAGAAAAAAAAATAAAAACATGAATAAAGAAATTGAATTCTCAATTTAAATCAGATCTAGAAAGAAGATTCTAGACACTCATGAGTTTACTGGTGAGTTCTACCCGATATTTAAGGAAGAAATAATACCAATTCTATAGAAAGTCTTTCAGAAAATACAAGAAGAGGGAACACTTCCAACTCATTTTAAGGATTACCCTGATACCAATGCCAAAGACATTAGAAGAAAAAGAAAAAAAGGAATCTATGAGCCAATAACATGCATGAATATAGAAGTGAAAATTCTAAACAAATATTAGAAAATCAAATCCAGTAAAGAAAAAAAAATACACAACAGGAATGCAAGGTTTGTTTATTATTAGAAAAGTAATCACTATAAATCATATTAACAGAATAAGGAGAAGATCATATGATCATCAAGCAGAAAAAATATTTGATAAAATTCAGCACCCATTTCTTAAAACTCTCTGTTTTAAACCAGCAATAGAATGTAACTTCCTCAAACTGATATTTATGAGCACTTTCTTCCCTGAGATCAGGACTGGTCAAAGGATGCCCACTCTTACTACTTTTATTTAACATTGTCCTGGAAATCCTAGTAAGTGCAATAGGTTACACACACACACACACACACACACACACACACACACACACACACACAGATTGGAAAAGAGGAAGTAAAATCATTTCTATTCTCAGGACACATGATTGTGCATAGAAAATGATTCCTAGGGAATCTCCAAAAAATACTAGAATAATCAGTGACTTTAGTAAGATCCCAAAATACAAGGTCAGTCTAAGAGTCAATGACATTTCTATGTAGTAGCAATGAACAATTGGAAAATGAAACTTTACAATATCACTTGCAGTACTATAGAAAATGTGAAGTAATTCAGGATAAATTTAACAAAATATACGCAAGACCTGTACACCACAAAATATCAATGAGATAAATCTAAAAACATAAAGAAAAGGTGAGATACATGTGCATGGATTGGAAGTTTCAATAGTATGAAGATGTCAGTGTTCCCCAAATTGATCTATAGATTCAACAGAATTCTGATCAAATTCTTACCAGGTCTTTTTTGTAGAAACTGATAAGCTGATTCTAAAAAATACATATACATGGAAATTCAAAAGGACCTAGAACAGCCAAAATAATTATTTAAAAAAGAACAAAGTTGGAGGACTCAGAGTACCTAATCTCAGGCTTTAGTATAAAGTCACAGTAATCAAGGCAGCATGGTATTGGACAAGGATAAACATATAGACAGAGGCTCTTATTTATGTGGTTAATTGCTTTAGCATATCAGTAGCTTGTGTTTTTTCATTGCTGAGTAATAGTCCATTGAGTGGATAAAGCAAAAGACGGACAAATCTCAAAAACATCATGCTCAATGAAAGAAGTCAGACATAGAAGACTATAGGGTGCATGATTCCATTTATTTATATGAAATCCTAGAAAAGGTGAAATGTTAGCGACAAAAAGTAGGTTGCCAGGGGCCAGGGTTGGGGAAGGAGAGAGACTATAGCAGAGCACAAGAGAACTTTCAGAGTGGCAGAGGTGTTCTTTTGTGATAGTGGTGGAGGTCATGTGACTGTGTCCATTTGCCCAAACTCATCCAGTTGTAACTCAACATGGGTAAATTTTAATGTATGTAAAGTATACTCCCCAAATGTGATCCAAAAACATGAGAATAATTTCTGGACCCATAAGGACTGTAAGTAGGAAATTTACAAAAAAATTACATGTTCTCCTCCTTGTTGTACATACATAGTGTATCTCCTGGGAAGCGATGCTTGCGATCGTGAGATATCAGTCAGCCTGTTTGTCCCAGCATTACACAGGATGGCAGAGGGCTTTCCCCATGGGTCTTCCACACCCCTGTACAGCAATGGTGGCTATCTTTCCCCCGTTTCCCCCAAACTTCAAAGATCTTGGCTGAGAATGAGCTGTGTCCCCACATAGTTTCTCTCTTGTCTAGCATGATACCTTGAGGCAGGGCCAACCCAATGAGACGATTTTATTTTAGCAGCTTCCCAAGATATCTGATTTCACTGTCAATTCCTTCTTATCTACTCCAAGTCCCCAATGCTTCCTTTATCCCCCATTCCCTTCCTTTTCTTTTTTGAAAGCCAATGAAGCAAAGCTTATAACCATCTTCTGTAAAATAACCTTTCATACCCTTGAGGAGAATCATTCAATCACCCTCCACCCTTGCACACTGACATAAATACTTATGTTCGTGCTTTTCATATTTCCTTATATTTTTCCCAGAGAAAGGCTTCCTGGGCCTCTCTGGCTGAGAGCACACTGTGGGAAAAGGCATTGATTTTCAGGAGCCCAGGATGTGGGGAAGGGGTCTGCTACTTACTTATTCACTGTGTTCCCTCGGGCCAAGTGGCCTGAGCCTCAGTCTCTTCATCTGATTATTGGGCATCGTAATATCTATGAGAAGTGCTGCTTATGGGCAGGCGCTCACTAATTCACTTCCTCTACCCTTGCTCTCCAATCCAGAAACCTGTTGAGTCCCTTCATCCCTTGGAAAGTGCTACGACTGGACTTTACTTATCTAGTTAGACCAAGGGATTGCTTAGACTCTGTGTTTTTGAAAATTAATGAAGCAGGATAATCATACCTAGTATTGAGATCACCTTTGTTCTGTTATCTTAATTATATTTTATGAAGCTACTATAAAACTGTTAAGTAAGATTACTGCAAATTAATTAATATTTATTATACTCCAGGAAGCAAAGGAGAACCTTTATAAATTAGGTACAGTGACCTAAAGATAATTCTTCCTAAATTTACAGGGGACAGTGCCACTCATGCTGTTGATGTGTAGCTGAATGAACCCTCAATTTTCAGCCAACACGGGTGGGATCAGCAGGGACCTAGGATGAGCTAAGTGCTAAGAAGAAAGAATTCAGAATTCACTGAGAACCTTAGCCCACTGAAAGGTACAGTGCTTGAGATCATGCCTGAAAGGTGGCAATGACTGTTTTTTTTTTCTTTTTATTCCCTTACTTTTCTTTTAGTCTTGTCACCATCTTCCTAATTTGTTGTCCGTCCATTACTATTCTTTTAGGGAAAGGGAGCGGAGGGGGTGATCACTGTAGAGAGGGAATGAAAGGTATGAAAAAACTGGACTGAAAGCAGTTATTGACTTATCAATCAGACTTTGATTTTGTACTTCACCGATGTTCCACTTACCTGTTCTTGTTCTACACTACATGGCCTGGTGGTATCTGTAATTTGGTGACTTAATAAAGCAGAAATGTTTGGCATCCATACATACTTTAATTTGCATGATCTTATAGATGTCTTCCAGACATCTTTGCCAAACATGCTCTACCTACAGCCTCCATCTCACATATCATCACAGATTTTCTATTCAAGCTTGTTTCAGAATTAATTTACATTTAATTATCTAATAGAATATCTTGACCAATTCGAGGAGACAGTGGGTTGCTTACCTTATATCTAAAAGCCTAGCTTGTGCCTAAAATAGGCATGTGTGTGTGTGTGTGTGTTTATGTGCACATGTAAGTCATATATAAATATTTACACAGTACCATATGTAAAAACCATATTTCTAGTATTTGTTTACATGTTGGAATTTACCTACAATGTGGTATAGGG
>NW_017731566.1:1672827-1701947 GCF_001890085.2 Hipposideros armiger | reverse complement strand
GGGGGAAGGAGGAAGTGGAGGCCACAGAGGTTCCCCCTGAGGGAAGTGCTACTAGGGTGCACCAAACCCTAAGTCCAAGTTACCACCATTTCCTTCCCAGACTCTTAAGAGAAGCCTCCTAGCTGGGCTGCCCACATCCCACCTTGAACTTCCCCAATCCATTTTCTAGCCAAAAGCCAGGGTGATTGTTTTCAAACTGGAAATCCGATCATGTCTCCACCATCCATTCCCTTCTCCATTCCCCTTTGCACCTGGCATGAAGATCCAAGTTGTCACCAGGGCGAATGGGGTTTGTGTGAGCCCAGCCTCCCTTCTCCACTTGCTCCCACCCAAGCCTTCTTCCATCCCTCCCTCTCCTCCTGACCCTCCTGGGTCTTTGAGCATCTTCTACCTGGGAAGGTCCACACCCCTACCTTTCATTCCAATACATCCTTCAGAACTCAGCTCACATGGAATTCCTTCAGAAAAGCCTTGTCTGATGCTCAAGGTGACCTCAGGTGCCTGGGCACGTGTCCTTGGAGCTCCCTGTTCTTGTCTAGCCCTTACCACGGTTTCTCAGTTATGCCAAGACTCTGCAATCGTTGTGGTCCTTCTGCTTCTTACCAACTGGCCGATAGGTTCCCTAAGGAGTGCTCTAGCTCACTGCAGTCTCTCCAGGGCCTCGGAGAGTAGCAGAAACACAATATACATTAATGAATTCCTCATTATTAATTTAGAGGCCATCAAGCAGAAACCATACCCATAAGGAGTGGGCTCCTTAAGTATAGAATTTAATGCCAAATTCTTATCTAATTTTAAACAGCTCTTGTACTAAAATTTGGGGGAAAATGTCATAATGAGAGCCACATAGGGGGGTACATTTACATGTATTCACAGAAGTGGAGATGTGTGTAAAATGACATCCTCTGGAAAAATTCCCAAACTATTAATATTAACCCAAGATTAAAACTGAAAGTCATTTCCTCCGTGAGCTGCTTTGAGCAGCAAAGTAACACACAAGGGTGTGGCATCATCTCGGAGACCTCTGAGCTTTTTGTAACTTTGGAATAGAGAAAAGAAACTTCTCCAAGCAGGCAGTAAATGTGTCTGTAGCAACTGCTCTAACAAATTCATTTGCGGTTATAAGATGGTGCAATACAGACATGGAATTCATCCTATCTATCATTAGGGTGCTAATGAGAAAACATCACACACACAGCACCTAAAAGCTGCAATTGAAAGAATCACTGTATCCCCGGAAGAAGCTAGAAATGGAGTAATCAACATCAACAAAATCTATTGTTCCCAGGTTGCAAAATTGAGGGATTATTTCTACTGCAAGTCAGAATGAAACCTGCTTACATTTGTCAGCAAAATGATCACATTTTGCACCATTAACATTTGGCAAGACGGAGCACCCTCCATTAGCTAATCGGCAGATTCCCCAACCAGGGATTCAGAAAAACAAAGAGCAGCGTGGTGCTGACTCGTCCCCGCCGAGCCCAAACGAGCCAAAATGATGAGCTAAGGCTGCTTCAGGGTTACAACTCAGGTAGGGCTGCAGCCTGGTGGGAAAAACGGCATGGTTCATTAAAACAGGTTGGAATCTGGTGACTGCTGGGGAAAATGTCACCAGGATGCACTAAATATCAGGAGATACTTGGGTGGGGACCACTGGCACATTAAGATATGCATGGGGTAGTCATAGAAGTCTTGGGACATAGCCGTAAATAACATAAACACTCTTCATTAACTTACATCTCAACGATAGTGAGTTGGCACCAGAGGGTGGGTTCTAACGTCCTCGCTTGAGCCCGCATGACAGATGTCGCACGGGACCCCTCTTCATTCTCCCTCTTGGGTTTCTCCTGGGAATATGGCCACTTGACTATGTCCTCTAGCTTCCATCCATCTTGGCAAACTCTAGCAAATGGATTTCTCAGCTTAACCTGGCCCCTAATCCCAGCTGTTCTTCCTGGCTCAAAACTCATTGGTCATCTGGGATCTAAGGTTCACAGGTACCACCCACCTCTGGACCACTGGACATTCTCTCCAGGGAGAGACGCTCTCACAAGATGCCTGGTACGGGGACAGCTGTAGCTGGATGACAAACAGGGAAATCCTGATCCCACATGGCGCAGCTAATGACTTGCTGGAAACGATCCAACAGACCCACCGATAGTGCCGAGACGGAACACCAGCCATTGGACCCCACATTTTCCTTGGTAAGTGGATTTGTGGAGTTTTATAAATATGAATTTAAAAAACTATTTTGAAATATAAACACTCTAAGATTTATTATGAGAGGATCATAATTCAAAATTCCTGCTGACACATAATGGGTGCTCAAGTATTTATGGAATGAACAAATGAATGAATGAATGAATAAATGAATGAATGAAAACTGACCCCAAGATGAGACATGCCACCATGGTGTAAAGTAAGGCATTCCATCTTAATACTCAAACCGTCCTTCTGAGCAGAAACATGACAAACACCAATCCACATAGAGCAAATAAATGTACGGCTCTGGGAGCAGAGAGCTGTGACAAGTATTTGTTTTGTGCATAAAGATTAGTGATTGTGGAAACTGAGACTGTAACCATGTAAACAGCCCTTAGTCAGCAAACAGGGCCATTTAATATGTGCTAGTAGGACAGCTTACAATTGTCATGTTTGGGCTAAAATCTAAACTGGATTCTTCTAGCCCAGAAGACAACACTAATATACTTTTCCAATGTGACCCCTAGGCTGTGAGGAAACACCAGATTAATCTGAGCTCTAGACAATGATAATGCTCTTTTGCATTTCTATGGAGCTTTGAAAATGTACTTCTAGCCATTATTTCATCTGCACACACAGTATTTCTGGGTGGAGAGGAGGGAAGATATTGTCCTCTTGTAAAGACGGAAAACGGAAGCTCCAGGAAACCCACAGCTTGCCTTCAAATGGCTGAGGGGTCAAAGGTCAGTTGTCCAGAAGCCCCCCACTCCTCCTCTCAGCTTCTTCTGATTCTAACTGGACACCCAGTCCCATCAGGACTCCAGATTCTTCCCACCTCTGGCCACGTGTCCATCCGCTGCCTCTGTTCAGAAAATTGCCCTTACCTGCACCCACCCTTTCCCCCATATTCTGCAGGTTAAAAAATGCACATTGTACTTCACGTCTCAGCTTAAACTTTTCAGAGAGGCCTCCACAGGTCACCCCATCCACGTACGTCCTACTGTTTGTGTCTTTCTTAGAATTTATCAAAATTTGTAATGCTGTATTTATCTCTGTGCATAGTTACTTAATAATGCCTCCTTATCCCAGTAGCCCTAAGCGACACGTAGAGCACGGACCCTTTGTAATTTGCTCCCTGCTGTAACCTACTTCACTGTCGCCGGGACCGCACTGTCTGTTCATTAGCTCTGTCGCTAAGCCCCAAACCCAGCCCCTATTCCTGGATCTGTCTTGCAAACGCCCCTCCCCTTTGGCACCTGGTCCCAATAGGGGGCGCTAGAGACAGGCTGGGCTGGCGGCTGGAGGAGGGCGTGGGGGTTTGCTCCCTTCTTCCTGCTGGCTCTTCCTGCCGTTCCCTAGCCGTTTCTAGGGACTTTTGTTTCTTTCCACATTCCTGGAGGTTCTCATTGTGTCCCCTTAGCCACTCCCTAGCCCAGAGGTCTGGGTCTCAGGTCTGCAGTGTCTCACCAAGGACCCAGGTTCTGTAAGTAATAACACATAGAACAATCTCAGTGTTTCCCCAGCCTGGCTGGGTGGCGGCTGCTGCCTGCAGCTACCATCTGTGTTGCCCCCACGTCCCCTTTCTTCTGTTTGCCGGCGCTTGTCTAACCAGTTTTTCATACTGAATTTTCTCTGTTACCAACACTGAGGTAGCTTACTTCCCTGACTGGACCCCTGCTGGTACCATCCCCATAGCCGTCCTCATCAAGGTTAATATTTACTGCTTATTACACACCAAACACTGTTCCAAATGCTTGATGTGAATTCATCTAATTCTCCCGACCCTGTGAGGTAGTAGGTACCGCGGTTCCCCGAAACTTCACAAAAAGAAATGGAGGAACAGAGAGATTTGGTAAGTTGCCTAAGATTTCAGAGCCAGTAAGTAGCAGAGCCGGGATACTTTGAAATAAAGAATGAATAAATGAATGAATGAATCAATCAATCCATCAATCACCCGATCGACCCCTCTGTGTGAAGTAGCATCAAAGGCACTTGCCCTGCTGTGGGCTGACCCTGGGGCCACCTCTCCTGGCTTCCAGGCCCTTCAGTTTGGGTTGGTCTCCAGGCTGAACATTTCTGGGTGCTGCTGCTAACTTCATTCTCAGAGATGGGCCTGAATGAGACATAAACAGCTCCCTTCCCTAAATTTCCTTTTGCCTCTATTTCAGCACCGTGTTCGTCACACCGCGTGGGAGGCAGCGAGCATCAGGCAGGCGATGGGAACTCTGCCAGGGACGACCTGGGTGACACCTGCAGGGGTGTGGCTGTCTATCACACACCCCTGAGCTGCTCTTCCTTCTGCCTCACAGGATCCCGAGAGGCCACCAGGAAAGGCAGAGCACTTATTGGAGACATAATTTAGAGCGCTGAAGCTTCGAAATGTTGGTAGATGCCTAACACTCAAGAGGAATACCGCCTGTGGAGTGACGGTTATTGCGAGCTACCTGGTCGTGCGGGGCAGAGGGTGCTCTGGAGAAGAAGAGGTTTTCCTCCTCTCTGCAAGATAATTACTCCAATTTCCCTCACTCACGGGCTTGTTTAATGTTACAGCATCGCTACTGGGCCCGGAAAACACTCCCTCCAGAGCCCATCATTAACATCCCGAAAATGGAAAGCATAATCTCAAAACAAATAGATAAAATAATATTTTGCCAGGGTTTTATTTTTGCCTTGTGAAGGGGGGACGCTAAGCCGTTGTTCTCTCTCCTTTTTCTGTTGGAGTTCGGCATGCTGGCACAAAAGTGCTTTAGAGATAAAGGAAACGGAACCGAAAGGGGTGGGGAAGTGGGGAGAGTGCGTTGCTTTCCACCACCTTGGAGTTCTGGCATCATGCCCTTCGGAGAGAGGGGACAGCAGGCAAGCGCAGAGGGGAGCTCTGTTTTCGGAGGGGGCCCCAGCCTGCTGCACCTTGCCTAGGTGCTCCTGTGTGGTGGGTTGGCCTCTGGATGGCTCCCCATCCATTTTGCCTCCTGCATCCCCCAGCTCAGCATGTGGCATCTCTCAGCTACCCCCTCAAATAACCAACCACAATTTAATGCATCACACTCTTGGCCACAGGTGGGCTGAGTACTCACACCGTCCCTTCTCTGACCTTCAGGCTGGCGAATGGTTTGGAACCCAGTTTCTCAGCACCCAGACTGAGGGCTTGGAGCAGGCTTACCGCAGTGCCCAGGCCAGCTCGGTTCACCACCACCCTTAAAACAGGCAACGACAGCGGCTTTCCTCCCACCAGCTCACTCGCTATCTGCAGGGCATCGGTGCCAGCGGGCCCCGTGCTCACTGATGCCTCGGTTGCCATGGATTCATTGTTGGGCTTCCTGGTCCTGCCTTTGACCTTGGAGCCCGTGGATGCTTCATGCTCTGTCCTGTAGCCACAGCCCCTCCTCTGTGCAGGACACGGGCACTTGACACATCACTGACCCGCAGTAACTGTGGTTCGGCTGTCATCTTGAAGTAATGCATTTATTAATTTACTGGTACAGGAAGCCCGCACTATGAGACTTACTCAGAAACATGTTTTAGAACTATAATCCAGAAATGCGATTTAAATTTTAAATCAGTGCACTGAACAGTTAGTGCAATTGGAAGAAGGCTACGAGGTGGTGAATTTAAGAGCTGATGCTGGCCTTCACCTTGGTGTTCCAGTTCCCATCCCCAAATCCCTGGATGGTGGGTTGGGTGCATCGGAGGGTGTGGGGACCTTCTAGGGATGCAGAAAACTGGGTGCAGGAGACTTTCCTTAGGTGCAGAGGCCAGAGAGAGACCTGGGCTGATGGGGCCACAGGAACAGACCAACTGATGTAGAGGGTCGATTTAATTACATCTTCGGTGCTGTAGACTAATATGTTAGATGCCGAGTTAAAGAGTCCTCTCCGGAGAAACTCCCCTCCCTCCTGGCCACCCCACCCCCCACCTCCCACTCTCCCATTCCCAAAGCCTCTTCCACACACGCTTCAAGCTTTATTTCATCCACTTAATGCACTGTGCTCTGTGCTCAGGTACTTAAAATCTCCCATTACTATCACTCTGGCTCTTTTACGGCTTTTTTTATTTGCTCTATCATTTCACAGTCCAGTTGTTCTTTTCGGTCAGGTGGACTATAAAATACTCCGATAACAAGATCACAGTAGGAGCCGATGGCGGGCTCCATCCATAACGACCGCAGACTCTTCTATTGCTAGCGAATCCCAAATCAATGCTCTCAAAACGCCTCCATTCTCCTCCCACCCGAAGACCTGGTTTTTCTTACTCTTGTGTTGGCCGCTCTGAGGACACCTCTCTTCACACTAACCATTTTTCCTTTAGATAGTCCAGACTTTTCCACCCTTGCTTCTTAATTATCTCTCTTCTCTAAAGGTACTTGAATCTATTGCTATGCATTTCATATTATTTCTCTCTACACCGGTGTTCATAAACGTGAAATAAAACCGGCGATGGAGCTTGTCTCCTTGGAATGCCTTCATTGGCATGCTACCTTTGCTGTACCTTCCCGACAAACCGTCACGGGCTCGGTACCCACGTCAGGAGGGACACTGCCTAAGAGCATCGCCCCTGGGGTCAAACTGCCCGTGGGTCCCCATACTACCTGTTCTGTGACCTTGGGCTTCTCTGAGCCTCAGTTTCCCTTTTCATCTGTGAAATGAGGTAACAATCATCCCTCCCTTGGGAGACTGTGAGGCCAGATGATCCAAGGGAGTGCCTGGTGCAGAGAGCTCCTCACCGTGGGGTCGAGAGGCTTGTCCCTCTCCAGGGACACAGCTCCCGGAAGGACACAGTCCTCGCCGACCCTGTTCGAACCTCCATCTCAACCATGAATGGTGCAGCCACTATTCAAGACCCATCATTGCTGCTGCCCGTGCCAGGGCCAAACCTGTACCAGCCAAACGCACCTGGTCCTGAGTCGTTACCTCTGCCTGAGGAAGTGTGAGCAGTCACTCACTAATTCAGATCCAAGACAGCCGTTAGACTGTGTCACCTCATTCCATTAATCCAAATTTACTTCAAGTTTGTTTTCTAAAAACATCTCCATGGCTCCTAATATCAGCAGATATCCGGTATCAACTAGGCCAAATTCAAGAGTATTATTATCACTACCTTTCTTAAAAATTATTTTTAATTACCTGGACATATTAACTGCATACCAGTCTAAGGGCAAGGTGCCCAACAAGTACCTTTCACTTGTAGAACCCTGAGAGGTGGGTGTCATTTTCACCCATTTCACAGATAAGGAAACTGAGGCTGAGCGAGGCTAAAAGTCTTTGCAAGGTCACGCAGCTAGAAAGCAAGCGGCAGATGGGATGCAAGCTTACGCTTGCTTGACTCCCGCTGTCAGACACTCCCTTCCAAATCTGCCATCTGGGAGAGGGCTGTGCCTCTTAGGCTCCATCTGACACCACGTGGGCTCACGGAGGCTGGCCTCTCACTTCCCACAGCCACCTGGAGTCCCGATAGCACAGATCAGAGCAGTGCTGGAGGGTCCAGGATATCAGCTCTGTGTATGAAGGATGAAGTATTTATTATCTGCAATCATTCTTCACATTGAACTCCTGCCACGCTGATTACCGGCTGGAACATAATATGGCTCTATCTAATGACAGCAGTACATTCATATCGCATAAATCTCATTCTGCATAAAATTTGGGAACTTTTTCTTCTCAATTCATCCAACTAAAAATAATAATCTAAAATTGAGATTCTTCATTCTTCCATCTTATTTTTCTCCTACATACTTTATCTTTTTCTGAATAGAAAGAACCTTGAAAATAAGATGAATGGATTAATTTATCAGTAGGACATGAAATATACCTATTATCCCAGATAACTATATTTATTTATAATGTACCCCCATCCATCGCTAAAAATTGTTTGAGGTGACTTATGATAACAAATATACCGATGCTGAGATCCTTAAGACAAGTAAAAAGAATTGACGATCGCAGCTATGGAGAGGAACGTGTGGGATTTAGCCAAACGAGGTCCTCACAGGAGCGCGATGTCCAGTGGAAAGTCATTATAACAGTATCGGTCCTCTCCTCTGCCCTTTGTTAGCACATATCAGCTCCAGTCACTTTGCCTACACTGTTTCATGAAAGCCTTCCAACCAGCCTGCAGGTAGGTATTATTGTTCCTGGTTTCGAGAGGCAGTGACGCTCCAGTGATTATGGTAATTTGCTCAAAGCCCCGACCTCCACAGGCCCCAGAATGCTCTGTCTGCCTGCGGGACTGGCTTACACAAGCGGCACAAAACTGTACCCCGCAGTCGGCCTGCCCCCCCCCCCCCCCCCCCCCACATCTCAGGAAATCTCTCCTCCCAGACTGTGTCTCGTAGAACCCTTCTCCCCCGCCTCCACCTGGGCTTTGCACCAATCCATCGCCTCGGGTCCCTCGCTTACCTTCTGTCCACTCCTGGTCCCGCCCTGTTCTGGTCGGCCACACCCTGGCCTGGCCTGGCTCAGGAAGCTGGCGCTGCCTCCTCTGGCCACAGGGCGGCTCCGTGCTGGCTCCAGCCCCGCCCCTGACCCGTGCTACCTCCCAGCACGCAGACCACCCTCCTGTTGGCGTTCCATTGTTTTGAGCAGGCCTGGACCTGATCCTTCACCCACAGCCCAGCCAAAGCCTGATCTTACAGACTGAATGGATCCCCCCAAATTCATGTTGAAATGTGATGGTGTTAGGAGGAGGGGCATTTGGGAGGTGACTAGGGCATGAGGGTGGAGCCTTCACGAACGGGATTAGTGTCCTTATAAAAGAGCCCCCAGACAGCTCTCTTGCGCCCTCTGCCATGTGAGGACACGACGAGAAAATGGCTATCTGCAACCTGGAAGGGGGCTGTTTCCAGAACCCAACTCTGCCCATCAACAACTTCTAGCCTCTAGAGCAGTGAAAAATAAATATTTGTTGTCCGTAAGTTACCAGCCTGTGGCATTTTGTGACAGCGGCCCACACTAAGACCCCTGCCAACCCATCCTCTCGTCCATGAGGCCACCCACTCTGCACATTTGCCTCTGGGTGACTTGTGTCTTGGGAGAGCCCAGTGAACATGTATTGAATAACTGAATAGATCACTAAGTGATGGAAAGATGATGAACGGATGACTGGCAGAAGCCACAGGTGGCATATCAGACTCCTAAGATCACACCTCTGGATCCAAACCCAAGTCTCCGTCTCTATGGTTTGGGCTCTTCTCTCTGTACTCTGGCCTCCTTGGCGTTCTGTGCCCTCTTGGGCTGTCCACAAACATGCCAAAGCTCTGAGTGCATCGCACAGCCTCAGGCCATTGCCCATCTTGCATTTCACGAGGATGTGCCTCCTGGAGCTGGGCAGTGCTGCAGCCCTGTGCTGCCTTTGCCTCCTCCACATTCTGCAAAGCCTCCCTGGTAGCGGGACCGTTTAACCACCATGACTGCAGAAGGCTGGACATGCCCCAGTGCCCTGACACCTGCAACGAGGGTGGGTCCTGCTAAGGCACTGCCAGGCAGTCCTCAGTGGAAAGCCACAGGGCTTAGAGCAGGACCGAACTTCACTCTCTCCTCGTTTCCACAGCTGTGTCTGCCCTGGACAGCAACGATGGAATAGTCCATGAGAGCCACACTTGGCTGTCTTATGATGCGCACTCAATACATTGTTTTGATGGAAACACCACAAATCCATTTTGTGAAAAGCCAATGGTATTTGCACCCAAGAATTCAATAACAGGACATGAAACTCAGGGAAAGAAGTAATCAAATTGTCCATCCAGAGTGGAGTTAAAATTGTCATAAACATTGATCCTTCGTTGCAGGGAACAGAAATAATAAGCAGTTGCTGAAACTGCATAGCGGCAGAGATTTCATTCTCTAATTGTCAAAAAGCATTAAACATCAACTATTTATTTTGCCGCAGAGGAAGCGAGAACAGGCTCCAGTGCATCCCTTCACCAGAGGTTGTCCCTAATTGTCATGCACAGATTGCAACAGAGGTTACCGAGAAAAATTGTTTGCATTTATTAATCAAAAGAAGTCAAAGGCACACAAGATATCATCAAGGCTCCCTTGTGCTGGGGATAGGCTGACAACTAACATTCCTGATGAAGTGTTTGCAGAGTGTTTGCAATCTGTTCAGAGCCTTTTTTCTTTGCAGGTGCAACCCTTTCTATCGGAAACATCAAAGCAACAATCGAAAAATTAAACCTAGTAAACATCGCGATACAGGTTTCAATCTTCCATTTTTTAAGACAATGGGAGAGGTATAATTAATTTCAAAGCAATGTTGGTGTTCTTTCAAGTTTCATTTGTGCATATTAGCATTTCATTAGTTGCGTACAAAAAGCACTGCAGCTCCTCTCCCCCTCTCTTTTGCCCCTTTTGTTTTTTTAAAAATTGGAAAGTTGAACTACTCTGAGATGTCTTTTACTCCAAAGCATCCGCGCATAGATAATTATCTTGCTCAGCCTGTTTGATCAGTAGAATAAGTCAGAACTGCTGGAGTCAAGTCAGGAAGCAGAAAATAGGCTCAGGGAGAAAGAACTCCTTTCGGGCGACTGTAAGAACTTCAGAAGCAAATGCGGCCTCGCTAAATTTTGCTCTTGAATAATGCGTTTAATATACTCATGGTAAAAGCCTTTTAATATGTTGATTTACTTTAATTGGTTCTTTCCACCCCCACTCCATTCGGTTTTAAACTCCTTTCTGCGAAAAGATCAACTAAGTGACAATACAACCAGCATATATTATTTTGTTTGACCTCTAAATATTAGAAGTGTTTTTTTCTTACATTTTGTTTTTAACCAATAGTTGGCTTTTGGACATTATATTCTACCAGTGATAGTTCCTGCATCATCTGAATTAGATAATAAGAACCTTTCCCCTTATGGCCTGTTAATTTTATAAATCCTGACAGAAGATTGACTTTCTCACACAATAACAATACAACCCGTTATCGTGCTATAAAATGGCGTAAAATGACATCATTTGACGTAAATTCTGTGGTTAGTTTTTCTAGTAAATAAGAACAACGCTTAAGGTTTTGGTTGAAAATACTTACTAAGAAATATAAATTACTCAGTTGTTTTGCCCGATATTCAAGTATAACATACATAATCGTTCTATTTGCATTTAAAATCCTAATTTGTGGAGTAGGGATGAGGAGTGGGATCTTTGCTGAAAAAAAAATTCAGCGTGGGACACCAAATGGGCCTTAGCCCTGGTGGATTGCCTCAGCCATCCCCTCCTGGGAGAGCTGTATTTGACGCTTGTTCTATAGAAGTCAGGTTCAGCTGTCTATCTGATCAGTGCCAATCCCACAAGCACTTACTGAATTCTATTCGTGTCCAGCATCAGCCTTGGATCAAGCTATGGCACCAAGTGATTGCACAGCACTGAAATGTGCTCATGAACACCATGCCCCAACCCCGAGCGAGCACCCCTACCCAAAAGTGAGACTGGAGGAGCCATACTTTATTTTTAAGTTGCCCTTGACCACTAGAGAGTGCTTTAGAAGAGCTGGAACCGGAAATCCATAAATCTCTTATTTGGGTGACTCTAAAGCAATGACACAGGACTGCTAGCATGCCCCCCTACTCAGCGCTGAAAATGGCAGGAGGAACTGATATTGCGATATACTCTACAAAGTGTCATCAAAATAAGAACCATCAAAACAGCCATACATAGCCTGGACCCATTGTCACAGCATGGGAGACATACAGACTCGCACACATGTCCTTGTCTTTGTCTCTGGTTTTGGTATGTGCTGTTACTGTCTCTGCCATTGCGCCCCTCTGCTGGGCCTCCACTATAGAGATCCTTAACCACAGGGTTAGTCAGCAGCCTGGCAGGTTTGTAGGTCAGCCTCAGACCCCAGGGGAAAGAGAAGGAAGGCTCAGTGGGTGACTAGTCCATCTTGTCCTTGTGTTAAATCGGGTCCGTTTCTTTTGGTTGAAAATACTAATGAAATCTAAATGGGAACAAGGGACGGAGTTCGGTCATTAAGACAGGATGAGAAGTTTCAGGCTTCTCCACTTTATTGAGACAGGAAATGACTTTGAGTTTTCTTTTTAAAACCCGAAAACAGGGTTTGAGTTTTCCCAAGAGTGGTGTGAAAACGCCCTCTATTATTTTGTTACCTCTGGTCCCCTTGTTGGGGTCTTTACCGCCAAGCCCCACGTTGTCCAAACAGCATAAGGAAAGCGGAGGGAATCAGTGACGGAACTGGAGCCGTGTTTTTAAAAGCCCACTTTATCACTTTACTATAACTTCTGACCACGAGCAATACTACTCACTTCTCAGTTAGGGGAAGGCCAGTTTCTTACAAAATCGCAGACAAACCTAAAAGAAAAATCTTCAAAGGAGTAATTTTCCGTGCCTTCGGGAGGGTGTCACCTCCATGTCACCTGCGAGGCGGCCTAGGTACTCCTGACACTTGCTCTGCAGGCTCCTCAGACCCTGGGCCGCTCACATCTTCATCCAATATCCTGCTGAAACATCTGATGAGGTCACTTGGAAGGCACCAGTTTAAAGCTGTCAGCCTCTTGCAAGCAACTAGTTGTTGAAAACATACTCAGGTTCCCCAGCAATTTACTTGTCCCAGATGTCCTGGAGGCTGCGTTCTGATGCAGGCGACAGAAGGCAGGGTGCAGATTTTACAGCCGAAGGTCTGCTCCCTGGAGGGCTCTCAGCTGGAAGGGCATCTTCACCCTGTGAGGCTTCCCAGACAATGGGTTGTGCAGGCTTTCGTGCCTCCAGTAATGAAAGTTAAGTCCAGGGGAGCTCTGTTTATTTGCTAGGTCAATACTTTCAACAACTTCTTTTCAAAGACTTCCTTCAGAGAGGAGAGAAGTGGTCCCACTCAGATGCAGGGTTAAGGTGTCTTCAGTGAGAAATCTGTTTGTCTTTTGAGAGCCAAAGGCCCCTGTGCTGATCAAGAAACACAAAATCCATGTCATGTGGAGCACGGTGATAAGAACTCAAAGTGCAGCACTTCCAGAAACCTCACATGCCTACTGAGACTTGAAAACTCCTAAATTCTAGAGATTAAAATTGTCTATTCGAGTCAACTAGAAGAACGCAAAATTATTTTATTCCTTTTTCATGGTTCTCAAATGACTTGCTGTGTAACCAAAGCAGAGGGTGATCATTCATTCATTCATTTTACAGGAAACAGTTACTGAGTGCCTGCTATGTGGCAAGTCCTGTGCTAATTTCTATGTGTAGAGATGAAAGCTCATGGTCCTTCTTCTAAAGAGACACGCGTCTCGGCAGCAGCATGCAGTTGGGAAGACCCTTCATTGACAACAAGCATCAGTTGAGCTTCAGTGAAGGTCCCTGTCATGTGAGGCATTGGAAGGCTCTGGTAGACAAGTGAGACCCTCTCTGCCCTCACGGGGCGCACTATCAAGCTGAGACACAGCCGTGAAACACACGACTACACCGTTATTTAATGATGGCTGTGACCAGTGAGCCTGTGGAACAGACGCCGGTGCTCATGCAAGGAGTCAGGCAATGCTTTGTGAGGAAGTGACACAAATGCCGGCAAAGCAGGGCCACCAAAGGTTGTTTTAAGAATGATGCTTGTGGAAAACAATAAAGCATCAAAGTGACCGTTGCGTGAAAAATCAGGACTTCATTGAACGGCCACGGTTAGCGAACATTTGGTCCTGTCCAAAACGCCCATGACCCGTTAAGAAGGGTTGATATTGGCAATACAGCCACAACCCAATTATTGGATCAATAAAGCATGATGGTATTGTTTGTGTATTACTCCTGTAAATCAAAAATATAAATAAACATTATGGGCTATTTGAGCCCAGGGGTGTTTTCTAAGCATGGACATTTTTGACAGGACCAAATTTCAGGGACCTTTTGGCATGGACCAAATATCTCAGTAGACGTTTTGGGCAGGACCAAACGTCCAGCGAGGAATGGCATACATTTATTGTGTGGTTTGGTATTATCTTTGTGTTTCTTTCTATTTTGTAGACAGGCACCATCATCACTCCAGTGTGTTAAGCTTCTGAAAGTGTCCGTCTGGTGCTGGCCTGGTTCAGGGTGGGGGCCAGGGGAGGTGTGGCCACGGGGACCACTTTCAGATCCTGAGTGTGTCTCCAGGAGCTCGGGAGTTTTAGCAGCTGAGTGGGATGGTCAGATGTGCACTTTTAATACCCCTCTTCTTTTCTGTGTGTTTTGGGGGAAGGGGTTGGGAAAGGAGAGGAAATGCAAGGAGACTGGTAAGGCTGCACAGAAATAATGATTAACTTCTATTTGCCAAACGCTTCCTCTCGACATGGTCCAGTGGGAGCAAACAGGAAGGATCGCTCCTGCCTGGCAGGAAAGGGGTCAGGCTGGGTACAGGCAGGGGGCACTGCTCTGTTTGAAGGATGAATAATTAATTCCTTCGCAGGCCGATAGTCTGGGGCGGGCAGAGGGAGAGTGTGAACCTGAGGCACTATGGGGACAGGAAGTGACTCGGGAGGGTGGCCCAGGGGATACCTGGGGGGAGCATGGTCGGAACTGAGGCTGGTCAGTTTGGGAACTTAACTTCGAAGGAGAGCAGCACCTGAAGACTGTGAAGCGATGGAGGGTTCAGATTTGGTCAGAGGATTTGGATTGTGGGAAAGCTCATGTTAGTGGTCATACGGAGAAGATTGGGAGGGACATAGGACTGGCTGTCCCATGAGCCCTGTTGGAAGACCACTTCAGCTGATAACCAGGGCAGTGGCTGCGGGGCTGGAGCTGATGTGCCTGCCTTTCAAATTTCACCAGCACAAACATCTCCAATCGTAGCAAGAGGCACAGTTTTTCACAACTAGGACTAAGGCCTGGTTACAAAAGTGGGGACGGGTCACCTTTAACAAAGGACCTCGCTTCTCCGGCCCTCTCTCGCTGTCCTCTAAGCCTCTTGAGAGGGGTGTGTCACGTTCACTGCTGTATCCTCAAAGCCTAGTGTAGGATCAGGTATATAATTTTTACTTAAGAAAATGAAGCTCAGTCCTTCTGATGGGCAGAGTATGATGTTCCCAATGAAACACAAGCAATGTTTCCAGTGGTCATGACTATAATGCATAACAGATGCTTCTCTCCATGGCATAGTTCAGCCCAGAAAAGACTTCTGAGTGATGGTTCTGGGGGCCTGTTGCTCTCTTACTAAGGACTGATGGTGTCAAAAGGGAGATAATTTTAAGCAAAACCTTGATGGTTTTAAAACTCTAAATAATAAGTTGATGAAGTCTGACGTCATGATACCCTGTGACTTCCCAGGACAACCTGCAAAACCTCCAGCTTAGGATCCTAACATTCAAACAGCTTGATGCTAAGTCAGGCAAAAAGGGGCTTTGACAAGGTTGTTGTCACTCAAATTCCCACATGTGTCTGTGAAGATACTGCCAAGAGAACTTTGGTGAGAAGTCCGGGGTACGTACTTAATCCAATTAGCAACTCAAGTCCTTAACATGCTCTTGTGTCCAAAAATGCTTTTAAATTGCCAAGCTTTTAATAGAAAGATGAAAACAGAGATATTTTATTAAATATTTATCTCATTAATAAACACAAGATAATCACTGATTTTTATTTTGAATTAACTTTTCCATTTGGGTTCAATGCACATTTCAGAGATGTATTCTTTCCCTTGATGTGAGGAAACTTAATTACAAAAGCACAATTGGACTTCTACTCTGTAGGAAAATGGAGTAAATGAAATTGCTTCCCCCCCAAAGGTTGTTGCTATGAAGAAACACAATTGAACATGACAGTTCTCTGCTACCCGTTGTTTTTAGATGAAGTTTGGGGATTATATGCAATTATACAACAGTAAATTATCCATGACCATTCATGTTCAAGGACTTATTTTAAAAGTGAAATGAAAGCCTAAGCACAGAAGAAAACGAACCATGATAACAAGTGTCCTCTATACCTCTGTTGCATTGGTATAACAGATAGTGTTATATCTGCATTATCAGAAACCAGCATAAGGAAAAACGCACAGCAGAAAGCAAGCAGGCCTGCTGATTCGGTCTGTTGGAAAACTGTGTGGGCAAGGCAAGGCATGACATCCTTTATATCTCCTGTTCCTGCCCCAAAGAGCCCCCCTTCCACCTCATTATGTAGTTCCTCCTTCCTGACACGACGGCCAGATGACAAAGTGAAAGATGAGCGAATATGGCGTTTGGCAACTTGGCCCTGCGTCATGCCTGTGGACGAGTGGACGTGGCTGGCTCCTAGCTTGCCCCCCCCCCCACCTCCCAGCAGTTAGGGCTGCAGATGGCTTCCCTCAGCAAGAAGTGCGGCCCAGGAACGCTGCCTAAAGCCTCGCGGGCTGTGTACTGCACAACGGCAGGGGTGGGCGAGGGAGAGGAGGCCAAATCCACACAGATGCCAGTGAGCTGTGCAAAGTGGAGGCACTCCCCACTCCCTGAACCAGCCACCTCCGAGGGCTTCATCCGTGCCCGGCTCTGGCTGGCCTCTGGGACCTGGCCTGGGGTCTCTTATCTCCACTCACCCCAGCTGTATGAAGAGTCCAAAATCTAGGATGAGCGGGAATAACTGCCCTCGCAGACACACTGTTTGGGGTTGCCTGGCTGTTCTCTTCACATGCCGCCCCCACCCCCAACCAGTGGTGATTGGGTTCTTTGACATGCCTCCATCTCATTCTGGGGCGTGGACACAGCCAATCTGGTATGCTGCCCCATCTCCGACAAGCGTCTCCTGAGAAATATTTCAGGAAAGAATTTTATCTGATCACTACAGGCAAAGATCAAAGAAAACTAATTCCGCTGTGTTTGTTACAACAACATCAGTGAAAGAAGTCAAGAATATAGTCTCAGAAGGAGCACAAAGTATGCGATAAAGGCCAATACATAATTAATGAGCATCATGTCTCTAACACAGCGCTCTTCAAGCCCAGCACACAGTGTGTAATTATCCCTCACATCATCATAAAGTAGAGAGTGGGCAGATGCTACTTGCCTCTTCTAAATAAGGAAACGGGGGAAAAGCAAAATAATTTTTCCAAAGGAAACCACCTTGGAAAGTACAATGACACAAACCCAATCATTGTGAAACCCAGGTGTGATGCACGTCAAATGTCAGTAGAAATCTCCATCGCAAATTTCCACTAATCTAAGGTGATCGCTTGGTGTATCTGTTTTATGGCATTTGCTGTTGAGAATCCCAGCCCTGTCACACATTCGAACCAGTTTACAGTCATGAGAAAACCAGTCTTCAGGTGGCCCTGTGGTGTTGTGGGTGTCACATGGCTTCTATGCCAATGCCAGTTCTGCTCCTACTTAGCTCTTTGGTAAGGATTAATTAAATTAGTAGATAGGTAGTTGATAATGTTTGGAGGAATAGGTGTGCTTGGAATATGGTGAGCACTATACAAGCATTAGCTCTTTCTACAACATTATATTCACATTTCATTTTGACCCCAAAATGGAATGAATTATCGATCTTGATCACCCTTGTTATTCATCACAATTGATTTGAAACATCTCTGGTTTAAGAAAAAAATCAAACATATCCTCTAAGCTAGATGAGTTGAATGTATTCAACAGAATGATTCTACAAGTTCCAAAGGCAATGAAGGCATCATTAGAATATTCCAAAGGGGCCACAGATTCAATGTCCCCAGGCAGGACATATGAAAGTGAGAAGTTACCTCGTGTAAGATAATAGGAAACACATTTTAAGGAATGTTGACTGAACAAAGCATGCCTCCAGGTGTGCTCAGTGAATGCCCAGTTCCTGATGAATTAGTTCTAATATATTTATTTGCACCCTTTTGGTGTCTTTATCAAATCATTGCTTCTCTCTCACACCCATAAAAGAAAGTTTTCACATATTAAATTACATTCTATGTGCAGGCCTCCTTTCATCTTTATACTTTAAAAGAGCCTAAAACTGATTCTAGGTTGGAGGTGAATTTATGGAACCAATCCCCTTTTGGTTGAATGATGCTAATTATTCTAGCAAGTCCTCAGCCTGCAGTGGGTGAGATATATTTGTGCCTATTTATGTAAATCTATTTTGTGTTCTTGGGAATTGGGGTTTTTGTTTGTTCTCTTTTCTCCATTAGAGTGAAAATTCCTCCAGTGTAAGAACCACATCCCTCCTCAGCCTAATAATCAAGCATTTCTATTATAGTGCCCACTGCAGCCGCTGCTGAGCTAGGTGGATATGAAGAAATGTCAGAGCTCCCTCCACCATGCCTTTCGCTCCTGTAGTCTCAGGGGCAGCTCAGGTTCATTGAAATGGCCCACAGGACCACGAGTCTCCGGAGTATTTGCAGAGGGCTCCACGGTGTCAGACCTCTCCTAAGTGCTTCCTTACGCCTATTATTTCATTTGACCCTTCAGTAACCCTCAAAATCCTAGTATCACCCCCATTTTACAGATCCGGAAAACTGAGCAGAGGGAGAGCTAATGGCTTGTCAAGGTGACACAGCTGGCATATGCAGACTTAGGATAAGAACTATGCCCTGGTCCCCAGTCTGCATACTGCACATCACATGTGTGCAGAGGACCTGCAGCGAATGAAGCACTCCTGCAAATCGTGTGCAAACTCCTTGCCCTGCTGATCCAGGCACTTCCTATAATAGGTATTTTTGGACACACATCATAGTGATACAAGGGCAGGCTAATTGGGTATAGGTATCTGTTTTCCCTCCTGCCTGCAAGCCCTAGACATAGTAGGGAAATATATATATTTTTAAATACGAACTCTAAAACGTTGAGAAGGAAAAGAAATGTTAGTGGTTTCCTGGAGAAAAGGAAGCAGGTGGGATAGGATTTATGGAGAAATGAGAGTGGAGGGGATCATGGCCTCAGGAGACACTGCTCAGAAATCCACAAATCAAGTAGACAAAAATATAAGGGAGGCCACAGGATATTGGAATAGCGCAATTTATAAGCTTGATCTAATAGCGATATAGAATTTTCTAAACCAAAATAGAGAATAAGCATTCTCTTCAAACATCCATAAAGCACTCACAAAGGCTAAACATGAATTATGCTGAAAATAAAACCTCAATGAATTCCAAAAAGCACAAATCTTACAGTCCACCTTTACTGCCCGTATGGCGTTAAAATCTGAAACTAGTAATAAAGGATAGAAAATAAAAATGAAAAAAAAAAAACCTTTGGAAATGGGGGTAAAAATACATCTTCTTAACATGTCCTATAATTATTATTTGGAAATGAACGGCAAGTGCCATGTATATAAATAGTAGTAAAGAGGTAGTGAGGGCAATTTTGCTAGGGCAGTGGATGGAGATGCACTGAATGGACTGAGAAGCTATGTAGATGGAGCACCAATAGAACTCGAGAACAGATTAGACTGGTCCCCCGCCAGCCCCTCACAGCCTGGGGTCCACCCTTGCTTTTCCTGAGCAAGAGCTTGTCTGCCTTGTTCAGCACTGGATCCCAGCGCCTAGCACAGACCCAGACCCCAGTCAAGTGATTCACATATTTCTGGTGAAAATTTTCATTTAGGTCTGTCCACGCAGCACATAACCCGACCCAATGGGCTACTGACATTTAGTTACAATCCTCTCCCATCTCCAGCAAATACCATGCCTGGCCAAGCCTTGAGAGATGAAGACCATCTTACATTTACATAAGCTCCGAAACAGACAAAAGTCTTCAATGTAAATGATCTAGTTTTGATCCTTAAAACAAGATGACTATTACATTTCCATTTTTCAGATACTGAAACCTCAGCCCGGCTTGTCCAACATCACAGCTGGCAAGTGGCAGAGCTAAGATGTGGACTCAGTTACTGTAAATGAAGATTGAAGAGTCTATAAAAATAAGTAAACAGCCTAACATTTATTGACTCATTGAGTGCCTACTATGTGCTAAGCACTGTGCTGGTGCTTTTAAAAAGTTATTCCCTTATTCTGTCCTCACAAGGACTTTGCAAGGTATTTTATAATCTACATCCATTTTCTATACCAATGAGGAAACCAGATAGCAACCTGCCCAAGGTCACAGTACAGGAGCCAGAATATGAACCCAGGTCATGAGTTCAAGGCTTTTATGCTTTTTCAAAGGCACACTGTCCCTCATCAGACCCTTTGGTTTCAACTGAACCATCGTCAGGGCATGAGCAAGTAAAGATTTTAATGCAATTGAATCCTGGTCTGGATCTTTTCTTAAGGGGGGAGATGCTGCTTTTGTAATATGAAAGTGATGCTTTATAAACATGGAGCTAAGGGTCTGTTTGAGAAAGCAAAAGGCTATTGATTACTTAATAGCTGTGGTATAAATCACGCTGGACGCAACTCATCTATTACTCTTTAAGGAGCAAGAACCCAATATCTGGGAAAAGCTGAACAAACGACAGCACAGTGCATATTAGAATCCAGTTGGAAAGACCCACAATAACTGTGGTTTATAAATATTTCATAGGTTCAATGGTTATTTGAACTACAGTTCTCGTTTTTATAACCATCATCATCAGCCATTTTTAAGAGGAGACCTGGGGGAGCACCTTAAATTCTGATAGGTAACCACAGCAATATTATACAAGCACAGATCATATGGATTAATTTTATGTGAACTGTAGTCTCAAAGATATCAATTGATTGATTTAAAAAAATAGGGTTGGAGACAAAAGCAATTCTTGGGTACCTTCATATAGCAAAATGAATAGCTCTAATTACTGAGTGTGACACCCACTTTGAGTCCGCTACGAATTCTAGTACCATCAATTTTAAAGCTACTTAGTGCTCCCTATTTTAAAAGTGTTTGGAAGCTGGGATCAATGTCCAACTATACAAGAAAATTGTCTTGAGAGAGTAAACTGTACATTTCCATTTTTCAGAGGGAAATGAAAATACTGAGAATTTACATATATTGATAACAGGTTGGTAACTGACTGGACTCTCATTTACTCATTCTTTAACTCATTCATAAGTTCAAAAAGCATTTATGGGATAGCTACTAGGTACCTTTAAGATAATTGTTTTGGAGAAGGAGGTAAGATGTAGGTAAGCTGGAGGTAATATACTTCATTGATTAGTATCCCTTTACAGAAACTTAACTGAAATATAATTAACATATGATAAAGTGCCACGTGTTTAAAGTGTAAAATCTGATAAATTTTGACATATAGATACCTGTAAAATCATCATCGCAATGAAGAGAATGAACATATTCATCACCCCCAAACTTTCCTCATGTCTCCCGCCCGTCTCCACTCCACACCCCACACCATTCCCCCGCCCCCATTCCTCAGGTAACCACTGATCTCCTGTCGCTATAGGTTAGTGTGCATATTGTAGAATTTCATGAAATTGGAATCACACAGAATGTACGTGTTTTTTTTTTACCCAGCTTCTTAAACTCAGTATAATTATTTTAAGATTCATCCATGTTGTTGCATGTGTCAATAATTTATTCCTTTTATTTCGGGGTAGTATTCCAAGGTGAGGATATATCACAACTGATTTCCCATTCACTTGTTGAGTTATTTGTGTTGTTTCCAGTTTTGGTCTATTACAAATAAAGCTGTGAACATTTGTGTATGAGGCTTTGTGTGGATTTAAGATTTCATTTCTCTTAGAGAAACACATAGCAGTGCAATGACTGACTCATATGGTAACTCTATGTTTAATCTGTAAGAAGCTGTGGAACTGTATTCCAAACTGGTTGTACCATGTCACAGTCCCACCAGCAGTGAGGGTGCTGGTTGCTCCTCATCCTCTCCAACACTTCTTATGTGCAGTCTTTCCATGTTAGCCATATGGGACTTGCAAATATTTCTTCCAACTCTGTAGCTCATCTTTTTGTGCTCATACCAGTGCCTTTTGAAGAGCAGAGGACATATATAGTAGGATATTGTTCTTTGTTCTTTTAAAATCTCTGCCTTTAGAAGAGAGTATTTAATCCACCAGCATGTAATGTAATTACTGATGTGATTTGATTTACACCTACCATTTTGCTTTTTGTTTTCTATGTCTCATGGCTTTTTTGTTCCTCCGTTCCTTCTTTACTGCATTCTTCTGTATTGAGTAGGCATTTTATAGCATACCATACTAATTCCTTCATTGGTTTTTCAGCTGTTATTGAGTTATTTTCTTAGTGGTTGTTCGGAGGTTTACAATGCACATCTTACTTTATCATAATCTACTTCAGATTAATACTAATGTAATTTAATGAAAACAGAGAAACTTTTCTCCAATATAGCTCCATTCTCTCCTCCCTTCTTTGTGCTATTGTCAGCTATACATTTCATATATATATATATATATATATATATATATATATGTTAACATACTTGACAACGGTAGGTATTGTTTTTTATAATCTTTGGTTTTTAAAATAAATTAAGAGAAGAAAGAAGAAAAATGTGTGTATAGAGTCTTTTACATTAACCTACATCTTTGTCATGTAGGTACTCTTTATTTCTTCCCATGGATTTGAGTTACCATTTGGGGTCATTTCCTTGTTCCAATATATCTCCATTTCCTACCCCTTCCATTGTGCTATTATATTATTGTTATATACAGAGGGTGCCAAAAAATGTATACACATGTTAAGAAAGGAAAAAACTATTAAAATTGTAATACTAAATATATGCCAATAACAAAAGATGAAAACAAGTCACGTTTGACTTTTGCAATTACAAGAGGTGCTCTAAATGGTTACCATCAGCATCTAGACACTTCTGATGACGGCGAACTACTGCTTGAGCAGTGTTGACCAAAGTGTCCACTTGTATAAATTTTTTTGGCCTCCCCAGTATGTCACACAATAATATATAATAAGCTCAATAATTCAGTTTTATAATTGTTGTTTATGCAATTGTCTTTGAAATCAATTAACAGGAGAAAATGTATATTTATACACTTATAATTACCTTTACTGTGCCGCTTTATTTCTTTGTGTAAATTTGAGGTATAGTCTGTTGTCAATTCCTTTCAGCCTGAATAACTTCCTTTACTATTTCTTGAGCAAAGAGTTTTCTGTACTCTGCTTGAAATAAAGTCAGTCTGTCTGCCACACCCTGGCAGGACTACCACACCACAGAGGAAGGCAGCAGCCTTAGGCTAAAACTCCACAGGCTTCCACTCTTCCAAGGTCTGAATAACATTTCTCAACCTTTTGTCTGCCTGTAGTCAATTTATAGAGTTCCAAAATGATTATTTGTGACCATTTTGTCTAGTTTTATGTTGCTTTTTAGGGAGAGGACTTACTGAGATCCTCATTCAACCATTCAGCAGTCTAAAGCTACCATCTTATTGTTGTCTTTTAATTTGTTCCATCAGTTCTTGGTTCTCTTTTTCCCATTTGTATGCCCTCTTTTGAATTGTTTTTTAAAATTACATTTTATTTGCTTTGTTGGTTTATTAGCTATTAACCTTCATTGTGTTATTTTAGTGTTTGCTTTAGGGTTCATATTATACGTATTTAACTTATCCCAGTCTAGTTTAAAGTGATATTCTACTGCACCACATATGTCATAGGAACCTTACGAGGATATACTTCCATGATCAGCTGCCACTGGGAGACTTACACGAACACCTGTCCCTCCTCTCATAAGAAGCAAAAGCCTTCAGTCACTGGGAAGGAAGCCCTCCTATCCCCAGACTGCAGGCAGAGACCCACTGCTTGTGAGGGAGGACTAGAAGCATAACCTAACTATCTCTGAGGGGAGGGTAAAAACCTGACATCACTGGGTCCCAAAGACCCACCACAGATGCAAGACTGGTTGGCTGCCTTGGGATGGGGTGGATAGAACAATGAGGTGAGAAATCTGCTCTCCCAAGACCCAGTGCAGAGGGTCTGCTGAGACAGAGGCTGCATGTGGGGAACTGAGAACCCCTCTTGTCCGCCATGAGCCTCACACCACGTAACAGCAAATGGTGGTCTACTACTAGAGGAGAAGCAAGAGAAAGAGTGGGACCACTGAAAGCTAAGGGAGTAGCAAGAACATTGAGAAAAACCCACCAGCATCACAGACAACACAAAAGGAAAAAGGAAATGCCAGCTACCAGTGGAGGAAATTGAAGTCTGGGGCACCCCTAAGGTGACTACAGTAGCGGGCTAAAGAAAGTTTTGAGGCAGCAGAATGATGCCAGACGGAAATGGAGAGCTCCAGAAATAATAAAAATAAAGGTAAATGTAAAAAAAAAGAAGAAGAAGAATATACTTCCATTTCCCTTCTCCTGGGCTTTGTGCTATTGTCATACATTAAATTTCTGCATATATTATAAGCCCCATTATACTGTTACTTTTGATTTAAACAGATTATCTTTTAAAGAGAGTCAAATAATAAAAAAAAAATCTTCGTCTTTATCTATGTAGTTACCATCTCTGGTGCTCTTCATTTCTTTGGGTAGATCCATATTTCTATCTTGTATCATCCTCCTTCTTTCTGAAGGATTTCCTTTAACATTTCTTGTTGTTCAGGCCTACTGGTGATGAATTGTTTCAGCTTTTGTATTTATTGTTTTTATTTTGAAATATATGTTTGCTGGGTAAAGAATTCTAGGATGAGATGTTTTTCTTCTCCCCCTCCCCCATAAAGATATTGCTTCATTTTCTTACAACTTGCATTGTTTCCACCAAGAAATCTGCTGTCATCTGTATCTTTGTTCCTCTATGTGATATGTCTTTTTTTCTGTTTCTTATTAAGATTTTCTCTTATCACTTGTTTTAAATGATTTGATTATGATGTGCATTGGTGTAGATTTACGTTTCTTGAGCTTGGGTTTGTTGAGCTTCTACCATCTATGGGTTTATAGTTTGCATCAAATTTGGAAAGATTCTGGTCATTATTGCTGCAAATATGTTTCCATTCTTGCTCGTCTATTTTAGAGACTCCAATTACAAGTAAATTAAGCCACTTGAGATTGTCCCACAGCTCACTGATACACTATTCATTTTTTTCAGTATTTTTCCTCTATGTATTTAATTTTGAGTAGTTTCTTTCACTATGTTTTCAAGTTTACTAATCTTTTCTTTAGATGTCTAATTGATTCCATTGAGGGTATTTTTTATCTCTGATATTATAGTTTTCAACCCTAGTTGTTTGACATGTGTCATTCTTTATGTCTTTCATGTTTCCGTTTAACATGTTTATTCTTGTTTCTAGCTTCCTCATATGGAATATAAAATGTGGTCACAATAATTATTTTAATGTCCTTGTCCACTGATTCTATCACTGGTGTCATTTCTCAGTCATTTTCAGTTGACTGATTTTTCTCTTCACTGTGGCTTGTATTTTTCAGCTTCTTTGTAAGCCTGGTAATTTTTTATTACTTATTCATTCGTAACAATATTCTTGAGCTTTGAGCTGGGATCCAGTTCAGTTATTTAGAAACAGTTTGATCTTCTTTGGTTCTTGTTTTTAAGCTCTGTCGGTGGGTTTGCTAATCCCACTACTAAGGCCAGACCTGTAATTCACTCTACTACTCCGTGTGTTATGAGGTTTCCACTCTAGTTATTGGGAATGGGCACTATTGTCTCTAACCCTTTCGGGTGATTCTTTTCCCTCCCTTTGAGTAGTTTCCTCAGACAGATGTGCTGATCAGGTCTCAACTGGAAATTCTAGTGGGACCTGTGTAGCCCTCCAGAGCGCTCGTTTTTGTGCAGCTCTCTCCTTTGCGATGCTCTTCCCTGACTGTCTCTGAGCTGCCTTCATGTCTCATGATTCTCTGCTCTGCTCAGCTGCTCTCTGCCCGATTTCCCCTTCCTGTGCTGTGGCCTGGAAACTTTCTCCAGGCAGAAGGCTCGCACAATTACTAGACTCACCTCTTTAGCTCCCTGTCTCTCAAGAATCTCTTCCCTTCATTGGCTGATGCCCAGTGTCGTGGTAGCCACTGTTTCTAATAGTTTGTCTTGCATTTTAGTTGTTTCTGGTGGAACAACTAAATCTGTAAAACCTATTACTTCATCTCGGCCAGAAGCAGAAGTCTGATTCATATTCATTTGAAAGGGGTCTTGTTAGAACTTTTTATGCAATACCCATAATGGATATGGCACCATGTGTTTTGTGCCTTTTTGTTCTGTTTTGTTTTGTTTTGAGGAGAGGCAGTAGGGAAAGGAGGTAGAATGCAAAAGTGGTAAGACATGATTCCCCTCAAGGAACTTACAATCTCCTTGGGAAGACACAATGTGTTCACTGAGGAAAGATAATTAACACGACAAAGAAGATAAGGACCCAGAAACATTTATTCAGCTAATATATACTGAGAGCGTGTGAAGCAGCACAGTGAACCAGGCAGAGACAACCCCTCTTGAAGCTCACCTTTTAGTGGGAAAACAGACAATAAGCAGGGAAATAACACTAAACTAAGAGCAATGAAAGAAGGTTTAATGGGATAAAGGGACCGAGAATGACTGGGTGCTATTTTAAAAAGGGAAGCCTTTCTGAGGCGGGGTCACTTGGAGTGGAGATCTGAATTCCATGAAGCAACTAGTAAGAACAACTGACCCACAGATTTCAAAGGAAGAGATTCTCCTTCCAACTGGGGTTGTCAAGGAAGACTCATGAAGGTTACATTTGAATTTCCACAAGATTTTCATAAAGAACGACCCGCTGCTGTGGGGACAATGATAAGAAAGAGAAAGTTGTTTTTGTAGGACAGAGGACAAAGATACTTGCCCGGAGCAGAGGATTCCAGGAAATGGGTAAATTAAATAACTAGGAGAGAATCTTAGGGCCCAACTACAGAAGGCCTGACTAGACAGGCTAGAGAGTTTGGTCTTGGTTTTGCTGGAATTGGGCAGGAAGTGAGGCAGTTTGAAGATGACCACCCAAGCTTCCGAGCACACAGGATAAATGAGCAGCGTGGCGCAAGAATGGAGGGACAGCCAGGAGCCTGCCCAGCAGTGGCATGTGGGTGGGCATGAGGGATGTAGAGTAGGGACGGGAAAGTACAACGCAGTTCAGAGGAAGAAATCAGCAGGACTTGGATGCTTGGTGAGCTGTTGGGTAGCCAGGGGCTAAGGGTTCCATGATATCAACAGTGCTCAAATTCATTGTAAAGGCTTAAACTCAGGGACCACAGAGTCAGATGGCAATAGAGTCTTTCCACAAAGAAACGCCCAACTTAAAAATATCAGACTGTTGGTTTTTAAACTAGTTTTTTGCTGTGCCTTCTCTTAATCCATGGATAGGAGGACAGTGATGCCAACCAGCTCTTGTGCTAAAACAGACTTTATTTTCAAGTGAACAGCTCAAACGTAGCATCTTTAAAAATCTGAACTATCTCACTTCCCCTGCCAGCTAAAGGCATTGCATTAAAAAAAAAAATCACCATTTTCAGAAAGTCTTTTCAGTTTCCCCATCAGGACAGAGATTTCTGAAAAGACAGAGACAAGCTTCTTTAGACATCACATAAAGCAAACTGTGCTCGAGGGACAATTGCAAATGAACGAAGGGAAGAAGCAGCCAAATGAAATGCAACAAACAACTGTCATCTTCCAAATGGTCAATCAAAAGCTGGAACAACTTGAATATAACAGAAGTCTATTATGATGAAAATAATGATCTCGGGACAAGGGATACTTAATGATTTGCAAATTTAAGTACAAAATAAATAGTTACCCATGTCCAACTGGTAACTTCCAAGTTCTAACCATTTTGTATGGCTGAGAGTGTTACCTGGAACCGTGGGGGCACTTTTTAAAGTGAGAGAAGAAACAAATAATTCGTCTTCATTTTAATTTTGATATGACTGCAGAATACAGTGACACGCTGGAAATAAGAATGATACACCGAGGGGTATCATTTTTTTACATTCCAGAGTATCTCCCTGTTTGGGCAGAATGGTTCTCTTACTGAAATTGTTCACAAAGCCACCTATTATACTGTGAGAGGCACCCTCCAGGCACCATTGAAATTAATATGAAAGGAACAATCAAGAATGCCAAGTGCAGTGCATAAAACGCAGGTAGGTGGTGTGAGACAGATAAGCAGCCTAGAAGGTTTAAGTTGCAGAACCTGAAGCTGCAGAAAGATGTGCTATACAATTTACATTACAACCAGCCACCGTTTTAGAATGGGTAATGAAAAGCTCATAGAGTTAAGTATGGAGTCCATAAAAAAAAAACAACCCACAAAAAGCTTTGCAGCACAAGGGAACTAAATGATGGGTAAATAGACAAAGAAGATAATCAGAGAGCAGGGGGAGAAAGCTGGACTTGCTTTCACAAAATTCCTCTGGTTTTGGCAGCTTCACCTGCACATCACACATAGCATTGTGCCTGCAGTTGGATTATTTCAAAAGAGCATTTCTCAACCTTGGAACTAGAGGCATTTGGGGCCAGATAATTCTCTGTTGCGGGGGTGTCCCAGTGCATTATACGATGTTTGGCAGCATCCCTGGCCTCGACCCACTGGATGCCAATAACACCTACTCAGTTATATAACCAAAAATGTCCCCAGAGATTCCCAAAGTCCTCTGCCTCTGGGAGAGGGGTGGTGTGGAAGGGTATGTGTGTGTGTGTGTGTGGGGGGGGGTCAGGAGCAGAAATTTCCCCCATTTGAGAACCACTACCTTAAAGGAAAGCAACAATATAAACTAGTCAATGATTTCCCCCTTGTAATCGTATGAACTTCACCCTTTAAAGAGCATTAATTATAATAAAATGCTAATTCTGCTCAAAAAGTCCTATTGTACACCAAATTCATCTGGAGGGTAACCTAACAGTAGTTTTAAATAACCAATTTACATGAGTTCTACAAAGTCTCTTTGCTGATTTCTCCTTCAATCTACCTTAAAACAATTAGGAAAAGTGTGTGGTCTCCTATCCATTTAAATAACGAGTGATACTTTCTTTGTTACAAAACTAAACCACAGACTGGTACCCTCCTAAGATACAATGGGAAATAGTTCAACATTTTCTCCACTTGATGAGCTATAAAAAGAAATCCAGGTATAGTTTGTGTGTGTGTGTGTGTGTGTGTGTGTGTGTGTGTGTGTGTGAGAGAGAGAGAGAGAGA
>NW_017731566.1:1656517-1672727 GCF_001890085.2 Hipposideros armiger | reverse complement strand
TTTCTAGCAATTGACTCTTCAAAAACTGCACACCGTCTGCAGGGTTAACGCCATAAGTTAAATTAGTTTCCACTGTATCTTTTCCTAACCTGGAAATAGAGTCAGATTATCAACTCCATGAGTGCAGGGTCCCATCCTACGTTCCTTTTTCACCACTGCAGCCACAAGACCCAGCCAGTGGCTGGCTGATAGCAAACTCCCAGCAAGTGTTCCCTGGACGAATGAATGAGGACAGAAACACCAACTTTCAAACTCATAGATTAGGATGTCAGCTCAACAACTCTGTGGTTGGCAGATGGTGTGTAGTAGGTGGTCAGTGAATGTTTGTGGAACTCATCTAAATGCGAGCTCTGTGCCTGTATCTTTTAGGCAGCAAAGCCTACCTGACCGAGGCCAAGGCAGGTGTGCTGCCTGGATCTGGTGACCACACTCCTCTCTTCAGCTGTGTCCAAGTGTCACATAAGGACGTGTTCCACCATGAAAACCCAAATCAAGACATCTTAGGTAGAAAGAGTTCAATATGCGCTTTGCAAAAGGACATTGTCACCCCCTTTGACAGATGAGGGGGCAAATTTTATCCCTCAGCATTATGATCCTGTTACTAGAGAATTCCTGAAGTGCCACGAAGCCACCCATGCACAGGATGGGACACTATCGGCCATGCTGCAGCCAAGGTAAGGGATTAGGAATGTTCTGCGCAAATTAAATCATCACAGGCATCAAGGAGTTTATCCTCATCTTAAATGGCATTGTCTCTCATATTGAAACTTTAACGACTCATCTAAAGTGAAAAAGCAAGAAATGTGCCAGAAAGCAGAGCTGCTGGAGGAATAGTGATGTGGCTCTTGGGGAAGGCACTGAGATTCTCTCGAAGAACAAGGAGAGACCCAGAGGGCAGCACACTGGGATATGCCTTCAGCTGGTGGAAGGACAGTGCCGGGAAGCTCCCGGGAATGGTAATGAAAGGCAATAAGATACCGCTCTAAAAATCCAGCAGAAGAGCAAGACGGTAAGTAGATCGCAGCAATGCTTCAATAACCAACCGTTAGATTAGTATAGGCATGGCGAGAAAACACAACTAAAAATTATTCAGTCATACCAAATGCTTGCAGGGAACCTAGGCCAAGAAAGCAATCAAAATCAAACAGAAGCAAGGTGTGTTTCTATAATTCAGCAGTTCAAAAACGTTGAGAAATGCATTGCAAAAAGTAATTCAAGGGTTTCTATGTCCAGTTTAAGAAAAAAAAAATGAAACCATTGCTAATATGAAGAACACATCGAATGCAATTAAGTCAAGAGGTCTGCCACATAATATCGTACAACCAAACAACGCAAATCACATAGATGTGTGTTGTATTTTATGACTGCATCCTGGAATTCTCACATGGAGTGTGGCCTCTTGAATTAATTACACTCAATGTTTCCTGTTATAAAAAGAAGATTCATGACTCATAGAGGCCATAAATGAAATATGGCATACAGGTAGTAATTACTCGAATTGCATTCTTGAATCTTTGAAGATAAATTAGCCAACAATGAGAATTTGATAGCTAATGCTGTAATTAGTTGCAGATACAACACAGTGACCTATATAACTTACTATTTCTTAAAAATCTAAAATTTACACAGGTTAATAGCATAAAAGATCCTTCACTGTTACTCATGGCAGAAATGCAGTTCTATAAATGCACTAGGGTGGCCTTCTTATAATAATTGCTTAACTCTTCATATAGAGGTAGAATTACTCATATTAATTCTTTGACTAGGCAAGACTCTGATTCAACTAACATTCACGGAGCATTACCGTGTGCTAGGCGCTCAGGCAAATGGCATCTTAGTCTATCTCCATCGTTCCTACATGGTTAGATACCCTCCCATTCCACAAATGAGGGGATGGGAATGGGCGTGTGGTGCTAATGTGGCTTTCCCAGGCCACATGTAGCTGCCCTTCATGCCCGCTCATCACTGGGCAGGGTTGGGTTGTGTCATAAGGAGACCCTCTCAAAGCACTCTTTGAGGGCTGGTCTTCGGGATATATATTTTTGCCTACCAAGCACCCTTTCTTCTGAGAAACCACCTCTCCCTGCCTCTCTAATCATCTTGCTGGGTCTATGGTGTTTGAATGGAGCTGACTCCTGAATCCCAGTCCAGGAAGAAACATGTGGCCCAGGCTGGCTGCTCGGAGCACAGGATTAGAACCTAGTCCCTGGGTTCTCATGGGCCTGAACTGCAGCAGACTCTCTGCTCCGTGTCAGATAAGTCTGAGAAACGGCCAACACTGGGAAACGAGAGCTGGAGAGAGACAGTGTTATCAACATCATTTTAAGTGTGCCCTGAAGCCAACTCTCTCTTAAGATGCTGTTGTTAACTAAACCCCTTCTCTCGTGCTGAGCAGTACTGTCCAGGTATTTTGTAGTGTGCCCCTCGATTTTGGTTTGGCTGATCCTTTTCTCATAGTTAGACTGGGTTAGGGTTTTTAGGAGGCAGACCACAGAGGTTAAGTACATTGTATCAAGGCTATATGATTTATCACTGGTGATGCTGTGAATGTCTTTTAATCAAAGATCAATGAGAACACACTTGTAGTTAAATATGTGGAGCCTGTAAACCCCTGCAGGGAGGGAGAACACACACCATGGGGCCCTGGGGGTGTCTCAGTGGGAGGAAGGGTATTAGAAAGAACCTATCACAACCATGGGTTTTGGTGGGATGATTTGGGGGTGGGTGTAAATAATGAGGTGTTTCCTCTAGATTGCAATGCTGTCAGAAGCAGAGTAATCTTATAACTGGTATCTCAATAAAGCTCATCTACAGGGAGAGGAGGCTAGCATGAGTTTCCCCACTGCCAAAATCATAACTTTGTTGAAAAGCTGACCCCAAAATAGAAGATCACTCAGACATAAGATGTATACCTTACAAAATAAGACATAATTGGGGCTGGCAAAGTGGCTCAGTTGGTTAAGAGTTGGCTTGGGAGTGCGAGCTCTGAGCAGCAGGGCCACCGGTTCAGTTCCCATATGGGCCAGTGATGCTGCGCCCTCTACAGCTAAGATGGTGAACAACAGCTCGACCTGGAGCTGGGCTGCTGTGAGTGGCTGGCAACAGCATGGGCTGCAGTGGGGCTGCAGTGGGCTGCCGTGACCTACTGTGAGTGGCCAGCAGCCAGAGTGAGTGGCCAGCAGCTGGCATGAGCTGCCGTGAGCAGCCATCCAATGGCCAGCAACTGATCTGCCTCACCGGGGAAGAGTGCAATGATAATACCAACATGGGCCAGTGAAGCAACGTCCTCCACAACTAGACTGAAGAACAAAAAAAGGACAGCAACTTGTCTGTTCCCCTTTCCCGATTCCCCAATGCTGTTTCCCTCCCCCAATTCCCCAATAAAATCTTTAAAAAATAAAAAAGACATAATTACATTATCTGGTTAGACTAACTAGAATTACTAAATGAGTAGGTTCTCTGCTGCAGAACGCAGTCAGGAAGGCATGCGGGTGGGCATGCTGCTCGCTTTTAAGTGAACGTCCTTTGTAGAGTCTGGCTTTTCCCCCTCTAGGTGGGCACACTATTGCTGAACACCCTATACAAAAGACCACTGTCTGAGCATGGCTGGGAACTGTGTGTCATCTGGCTACGACCTGGACGCTTTACATCCATAAAATCAGAATTTGGACTTTGAACTATTTCTTTTTATGTTTGTTCTTTTCCTTTTCCAAGGGCGAATATGGTACATCTCTGGCCCACAACGTGTCAATCCGTATCTATATTTATTATCTACATATCGATAGATACAGCTATCGAAGGCTTATCTATGGGGAAGCGAAGCTAGCACAAGAAAGAAGCTCTCGTAGTCAAGAGTTGCAGTCACTCACTGTGGAAGGGGTCGGGAAGGAGTGCTTGGTATTTTGGGGGCGACATAGTGACCTTGTGTTTGTCTGTGCTTAGACAAAAGCATGAAGTCGTCTTGCTTTGTCTCATTTTATCATGGTCTCAGAATAACTGAAGTTAGTGGTTTGTGAGATTGTGTCTAATCAGAGAACAACATGGGCTGGTTGTGAGAGCCAGACGCACTTCTGAATGTCAGGGCGTGTTCTCCCTCACCGCTAACCTTGGTCACCAGGCTTGCCAAGCTCCCCCACTGTGCAGTGACTTTCCTGCCTCTTTCCCCACTGTCCTTTTTGACAGGACGCCACAAAGAGGAGTGGCAGTTATGCTCCACCTCCTCGTGAGGTTATCCTTGAACTTTAAAATCTCTTTTCCACTTAAGCTGGTTTGAGTTGGGCTGTCCTTATTTCACATCCTTTTATTAATGAAAACTTTATAACAAAGTCACCAAGGAGATTTCTTTGAAAACAGATTACAGAAGACAATAGCCAGACAGATGAACTGGGTTCTAGGTTTTTCCAGGCACCCTGCTGGCTGCGTCTCATGTAGCAACTAAGAACCGAATGTACTTTGGGGACTCTGGGGGTCCGCCATGCTCCAGATGGGAACTTAGTCTGCAGATCAACCTGAACAGAAAACCAAGCGCTACTCAGCATGTCTGGCTAGAAAGAATAAAATGCCATGCTAGTGGGTGAAGGGCCTCTAACAAATGAATGGAGCAGTATTCTGGCCCTGAGCTGTGACGATCTGAAGAAAACAGGTTGCTTTGAAAAAAAAGGGGGGGGGAAGAAGGAGAGCTTTTGTTCTGCACTAGAAAAGATAGAGTTCTTTCACTTTAGCAGTCAGTTTCTATTCACCACAAACATTCTCCAGTGCAGGAAAATCAATAAAGACGATAAATAAATGGCAATCCATTGAGGGCTGCTTGCTAAGTGATTAAATGTTTCAAACCCCAAATACTTGCAGGCTTCAGGGACACAAATCTGAATGAACATATGTAAATGGAATTAATGCTCAAATAATTTTCTAGTTACTTAGCACAAATGCGCAATTATTAATACTGCCATAATTTATGTTTGAATATTTATCCCCACTTTCCTAAGCATAAAACGTTTAATCTACTTTTCTGACCTAATTTGAAAATAGACGTGGGAATCTTTTTAATCATCTAATGCTTTTTTCTGGAAAGAGGAAGAAGACCGGGGGGAATAAAACGCTTGCAGGGACGCTTGACCGATGGTAAGATGGGATCATTTCTGACGATGTCCCCACTTCCCCCATCAGAAAGGACAGCAGTCTACCCAAATCCATGACGATTCTGGTGCTGAAATATCCGTGTATATTTCATTCTTGTTGCATGGGCCCTGATCATGCAAACAAGGGTTTTTAACAGGTGATTTATAAGAAGACGGGCTCTCTGACTTATGATGAGTTGCCTGGAGGAGGGATGCGGTACAACAATGATGTATCTGAGTGTTCTGACACATGAAGATTGAGAGGAACGTTTACACCTGAGCCAAGAAGCTGTTTGCCGTTTGCTCTGACTCCCTCCTAGTGAGCACCGGGTGGGCGGGCCCCAAGGCTGCCTTCTCTGCCGTCTGCATCCTGCTTTGCTCCAGCGGGGGTCAGGCCCTGTTTATCACTCCCTGCCGGCAGTCACACTGACTGGGCTTGAGAGTTATGGTCCTTTAGATGCTACCCAAGTGTTTCCTAAACGTTGCTCCAGAACAGAAAAGACCCGGTGTGCAGCTTCTTCACCTCTGTCCCCCTTCCCTGCCATCCACACTGGAAGGGGAACAAGGGGACACGGAGAAGGGCTGAGAGACAGGGAGGCGGTTCTTAGGTCCGCACCCTTTTGCTGAGAAAGCAGGCTTGGGTTTGAATCCCAGTGCTGCCACTCACTCACGGGGTGATGTTGGAAGCTCTATTTTATCACCTGTTAAAGAAGGAAGGAGGGAAGGAAGGAACGAGGGAGTGGGGATGAAAAGACAGAAGAGGGAAAGGGGGGAAAGTGAGAAGGAAGGAATGAAGGTGAGAGGGGGGGAGGAGGGAAGAGAAGTAACCTGGGAAGTTTCTAAACTTCCTTCTGAACTCCAGATGCTAAGGTTCTGAAATCCCCAAATACTGCAACGCTTGTTTGCTGTGCCTTCCGTTCTTCTCCGAGGTCCTGCCTGCTGCATCTGTCCCCCTTTCTGACCTTGTGGTGGCCACGGTTCTGCTCTCCAGGAAGGTCCAGCAAGGTTAGCACCCAGGATTTTCACTGTACAATCCTCCAAAGTCCCAGCCACCTAGGGACTGGAGGACGTGAGCCGGGGGTGAATGCCAAGAGATGAATGTTTGAAGTTTAATGAAAATTAAACTATTTTCAGGGAATATTCAGGGAATATTGTTAACATTGATTTTAATATTAGATAATAGAGATCCAGGTAAGAATAGAAAAACTATAAAACGTTGGTTTGGTTATAAAAAGTAAATAAAACTCATTTATGTTAAACCCAAATTAATATCTGATTACTACACAGAATCTTGTTATTCCTGAAATATATGTTAAATTGTTTAAATATTTTAGAATATGTATTTATTTTTGAATTAGGCATTTCATTCACTTTGTCCAAAATACTGAAGTGTCGAAGGGTATACAATGAAAAGCCTCCCTCTTAGGTTCTTCCTCGGGCTTCCAGCTCCTCTCCCCAAAAACAAACAAGTTTCTCGTTTCTCAGTAGCCTTGTTTGTAAAAGGAAACACAGTGATTAACTATATAGATTATCCTTCCTCCCTTTAACACAAATGATAACCCACCATAAGTTTTAGGCATTTTATATCATTTAAACAAAGATTAGCAGGTCATGTGGGCTCGGCCCTCATAACTGTCTGCTCACTAACTTTAAAAACCTTGGGCATGGTTTGATTGTCACTGACTATATTTGTTTATTTATATAGTAAATACCTACACTGAGCTTACGCTACGCCAAGCATTGTTCTAAACACTTCATACGTGTGAACTCATTTGATGCTCATCTATCCTGTGATTTATTAAAGGTATCCGAAAGACAGCTTATTTAATCAATAGTTCTCAGGGGAGTGGTACCGCCCCCTAGGGGGCATTTTCGAAATTGGCAGAGGTATTTTTTGGTTGTTATGGTGATTGATGGGCACCACCTGTAGGTATTTAGTTAAGAGGTCCTGCAATAGATTGGATGGTCTCACATGACAAATCATTATCCTGTTTTTGGTACAACTTCTAAAAGTCCCGTAGCACATTCAGGTAGGTAAGCAGCCTGTTGATGATGATCTGGGCCTGAAACCTAACTCTGTTCAATATATAAGCACAAAATACCTTTTGCATGGTTTTCATATACACTGAAATTTCCCGGAAGGCAACATTGATGTGAATTGAGGGGAGACTATTTTGTTTCATTGGGCACTTTGTGACGAGTTCTTCCCTATTTTAGAAAATCGTACCGCTGGCAGCGCTCCCTCCTGTGGGACTTGAGTCACAAAGGCAGCACTCGTGCATCAGAGCAGATCACGTCCTCGCTACCTCATCGGTTTACATCACCAAGGGTCTCAGGCTCATTTTCTCTCTCCAACCATGATTTGGAATCAAGAGACTTAGCGATGAGTGTCAAGATACACTTTCAAACACCTATCAAACTTGTGCAGTTGAACAGACCATGACCAATACCCAAAATGAGTCACCCAAGAGCTGTGGGACGTGTGTGGCTATCATCTTAGGACTAACAAAGTGTCTTGCACTGCCCCTGAGAGTGCCTTACGCCTGGGCAAGTCAGAACTTGGGACTTGGTACGGGCAGGTCTTCTAAAAGCCAGGGTATGGAGGGGGTGGGGCTATCTAAGTCTATATCCCTGGCAAGAGCTGGCCTGGGAAGAAAAGGCCCAACATCCAGAGCAGGTGGAGTGGAAAAAAAGGGAACGGTGACCATGGAATCAGGAAGCGGAGCCTGAAAAGATACTTGGAGAAAGTGAGGGCAGAAACGGAGGGCAAAGACCTTTACGATGGCCCGAAGTGGAGCCAGGGGATAAGAGGGAGCTGCAAGGACCCTGGGGTGGTTTCCCTCCGAGGACCCTCCTGGGACCTCAAACCAGCCACAGGAAATGCACACAGCCCCTCACTCTAACTTAGCTGAAGCCAAGATAAAAGACTTCACAACCTGGTTTGGCAGGTGTGATGGTGACTTCATTACCTTCCTCTGCCTGAACAATATTACTGCTTGAATTTGACAAAGCAATGGAGACAGAGGAATCGAATTGTTAGCCTAGAAAGACTTAGGCAACATGTTGACTCTTTGGGGATTTAAAGGTAGGACGGCCATTTAGTCAGGACTGCATGTACATTTTTGGTAAACTTAACTCCAAAACATCAGACTATTTTCCTTCAGTATATTTTCCTTCAATCAGTGTCAGATTGAAGCTGAGGTTAGCTTCCCATTTTGCTGTCAGGTGGGAAGAGCTGGATGACTAGAGAACCTGTGGAACGGAGGAGGGTCGTGTGCAGCACAAGCATTTAAAGAAGCAACTCAGCAGTAGCTTTATTGTGCGTTCAATGTTTTGCGGGATGAAAGTTAAAAATACATCATTAAATCTAACTTTTGGTAAACTATGCACACTATTGGTGTCAGTAGTCAGCGTTGGCTTTCAAGACAACTGGAAAACTCTTTCAACCAAATAGGTTGTGCATTCCCCTCCCCCCGCAGCCTTCCCGTCTTCCTTTGTTTTCTTTCTTAGTTTCTCCAGTTCTTACTGTAACATCGCTGGCTGTGTTTTGTGTCTCAGCACCTACATCTGATTTAGTGCTGAGTCCCCAAACACCTTCCTCTGAGTCTACTCTATTTGTCCCTCCCTTGATGTCCTCACTGCTGCTCTTCCAGTGTAGGGCCTGAGTGATCTGTTTCCTTCCTTGTCGCCCAGCCTGAATGCCCCTGACAGATTCGTCTTCCCCAGTGTTCGGCAGTGGCTCTGCCATTTGACTACTCCCCCTTGCCTACTCTATCAAGACGGAGTCTCCCTGTACTTTTCAACTTCTTCCAAAATCTATTTCTACACTTATTTCTCACACTCACTTCCATACTTTACTCTCACATCAATCCCTTACCCAGTTCTACTGATGCTGCCACTGAAATATCTCCCATCCACTTTTCTCTGTTTCCTCTGCCATCACTCTAGGCCAAGCCGCCATAATCCCTCACCTGTGTTTGCATGCCAATGGGTACCACTGCTTTCTCACTTTCCTCCGTAATTCCTCAATGTTCTGAAGAGTAAATTCTTAAAAATGTACATTAGGCCATGTCCCTTGCTTAAAACCACTCAATGGTTTCCTGCTGAATTTAAAAGCAAAACTTAACATAGTCTATAAGTCCCTGCATAATCTGTTCTCTGCTCACCTCTCAAGCCTCAAATTATGCTATTCTTTTCCCCACTCACGATTTTCTAGTTCTATAAACAACCACCCTCTCTACCCATATGTCCCATAAACGTTCTGAGCTCTCACCTTCCTTATGCCTTCACTATTTCCTTTGCTTTGAAGTCTTCTAAGCCCCCGCCCCTTACCTTTCACCTGGTAGACGGCTTCTTATTCTTTAGGTCTCAGCTTAAATGATAGCATTGCCAGAAATATAAATATTCTCAAGGACATTAACTAAAATGGAGTCACCTTGCCAGATGGACTCATGTCTTATTAGGGAGACCACTTCATAGTCAGTATAGAGGCTTGACCACCGCACTGTAGTTCTGAAGCTGATGTTGAATAATATTGTATGTCAACTGTAATTATATATACATATAGTCACGGGACATGGAGCAGAGTGTGGGAATGGAGTCAATGAAATTGTAATAGATAAGTATGATATTGGGGGTGGGAAGGCAGTAGACGGGGTAGGGGGATTGTTTCTGTGTGAAGGGTGAAAAGGATAACTATTGCATTGTTGTGTACACCTGAAACTAACAATTAAAAAAAAAAGAACTGCAAATAAATAAATAAATAAATAAATTGAAGTTTAATATTAAAAAAATTTAAATGGAGTCCCCATGAAACTCAGGAGCAACAGGGAGATGATAAAACACATGAATGATATGAAAAGGGGGCTGGAAAATAGAGGAATGAAATGGAGGGCAAAATAAATTCCACTGTAGAACTAATCAGTTCATTACAGACAATAACAAGAAAAGCTGGCTTTGTACAAAGCTGAGTCAGAGACATGGAGAAGAGATTTGTGAAAGTCTAACACAGTGCAAAAAGAAACAAGACTAAAAGGATAGATGGTAGGTATGATGACAGATATGGAGATTGGATAGCAGAGATCAATATACAAATAACCACTGTCCTGGATCAGAGAATATCCAAATAGGAACAAAAAAATATATTCAGAGGATAATAGAAAAAAAAGCTTTCCTTAAGTGAAAACCGGAATCTGCCTATAATAGTCAGGTTCTTCAGGGAAACAAAACAAATAGGATAGATGGATAGAACTCTATCTATAGAGATTTATTATAGGGAATGGCTTATGTGTTTAGGAGGCTGGAAAGTCCCATGACCTTCTCTGCAGTCTGGAGAACCAGGAAAGCTGTTGCTATACAGTTGACTCTTGAACAACTTGGGGGTTAGGGGCACTGACCCCCATACGCAGTCAAAAATCTGCCTATAATTCTTGCCTCCCCCAAAAGTTAACCACTAATAGCCCACTGTTGACCAGAAGCCTTACAGAGAGCATAAAGTCAATTAACACATATTTTGTACATTATATGTGTTATAGGCTGTACACTTACAATAAAATAAACTAGAGAAAAGAGAATGTTATTAAGAAAATCAAAAGAAAAAAATACATTTGCAGTATTTATTGAAAACAATCCATGTATAAGTAAACCCATGTTGTTCAAGAGTCAACTAATTCAGCCTGGGTGTAAAGGCCTGAGAATTGGGGGCTGACGGTAAGTCCCAGCCTCAGCCTGAGGGTCCAAGAACCAGGGGCAGGAGAAGATGGATGTCCCAGCTCAAGCAGAGACAGTGCATGTGCCCTCCTGCCATGTTTCTGTGCTTCTCAGGCCCTCACCAGATTGGATGATGCCCGCTGGCATGGGCGAGGGCAACCTTCTTTACTCAGTCTACCGATTCATAAGCTAGTCTCTGCCAGAAACACCCTCACAGACACTCCCAGAAATCCTGTTTGCCAGCTACCTGGGCATCCTTAGTCCAGACAAGCTGACACATAACATTAACCATCATACTTGCCATCAAATAGGCTCATCAAATTCCATGAACAAACAATGATCAGCAACAGGAAGGCGCATCTTGGGAGAATTTACTGAACTTTGGAAACTCTGAACATTCCACACAGCTGAGAAGACAGGACAAGTCTCTCTGAATGGGAAAAATTAAGCTGGCCTCAGGGTTCAGCTCACCAATATTCAACGCTAACAGGCAATGGCACAACCTTTACAGGTTCTGAGGAAAAAGATAAGCCACTCAAGACTATGTGCAGCCAAATTGTCATTCATATATTACAACGCAAAGACCTTCACAAGTGTGCAAGAACTAAAGAGAGATATTGCCCTTATATGTGAATCAGAAAAGTTGACTTAATGAAGAAATCTAGTGAACTCAGAAAGGATATAAAATAGGATCGCCATTTTTCTAAAGGATTAGAGGTGAGCACTGGACCCACATAAATAAATAACTATGGTAATTATGTTATTGCAAACAGAATGAAAATTTTAAAAGACTTTTACAAAACTTGTTATTACAAGTAGAATGTAAATGTTTTGTTCAAAATGAAAATATAATAATAATAGACTGGGATTTAAAAAGATGTACCAGTGAAATATACCACAATATACAAACAAATTAGAAAGAAAAAGAGTGAAGCAAGCAAAAGAAATGTACTTCCTTATAACATTTCATTCACTTATAATGTTTTCTTTCCTAAATTGATAAGTGGAGAAAGATTTTGAAATATAGCTTGACGTTGTAAAGGAAGCCATTAGCTAGAAATAAAAAGACTATGTATTTTTCATACGCCTTCCAAAACAATAAACAATCAAAACGAGCCAAAATATATGGTGAAAGAAAAAACACAAAGAAAAAAATCAAGGACCACAAAGCCCAGAAAACATTAAATAGGTTTACAAAATTGAAATGAAACATAGCTATTATCAGAATCAAGGCAAGTAGGATAAAAAATTAACGCCATCTATATGTTCTCGGGGACAAAATTTAAAAGTACAGGAATGACCAAAGATCTAGCAGGCAGCTGCAAATAAAAGGAAAGCCAGATTTGCAATATTAACATTAGACAAAGTTGAGTTCAAGGAGAAAAGCATTATAATGCTGAGCTATAAAATTCATCATGAAAATGTTTCATTCATCTATATACACCAAACAATATAGCATCAAAATAGATAAAGTAAAAATGACAGGAAATAAAAGGATAAACTATTTGAAACAAAAAGAGTAAGGGGAGCCTTGAGCACACTTTTCTTAGTTACTAATGACTTCCATAGATTAAAAATAAGTAAATAAATAGACAAAAGAAGAAACCCCACAGGATCTAATATAATTAATAGTAATTTCTTTTCAAGTATCCATATATTTTGCCAACATTGGTTAACAAAAGCTCAGTATCTTCTAAGGAAACATAAATGGCACAGGTTTTATGACTATCATTCAATAAAATTAATATTAAATGGCAAAGGAGAAATAAAAAAAAATCTCCACTACTTGTAAATGCACAAACGTGTCCTAAATTGTTCTTATACTGAAGAAGACATTAAAACCATAAATGTAAAGAAGCTGAAAATAACAACAAAACAACACAAATCATGTTAAATCTCAAAGCTGTACTCAGATGAAGACATCAATTTCACTTTATTTTACTACAAATCATTAAGAAATAAAAGAAATGAATTAGGCATCCAAATCAAGTACTTAGAAAAATAACAACAAAATAAACACAAACAGTAAATGTAAGGAATTAGTAAAGATAAATGCAGATAGAAATGAATTCACAAACAAAACTGGCAGAATTGATATAAGAGCTGCCTCTTCGAGAGACAAGAAAAGGAAAAAGAAAAACAACCTAAAGTAAAATAAATAAACTACTTGTTGGATTCATCAAAAGAAAGCACAAAAACTCAAAATTAGAAATAAGAATTTTAAAATAATACATAGATACAAAGGGAGTTTAAAGAATTCAAAATAATATTTTGCACAACTCTAGCTAATACATTTGAAAAGCTGGATGAAAAGTCAATCATTATATTTCTGTCCCTCAGGTTCCCAGTCTCCCTTGCCAAGGGAATACCTGCTGGGGGATTTTGGGAAAGTGTCTACATGCTAGCTAAAGGACAAACATGGATGCACGGGCCCCTTCTCTATTTCAAACACAGATGCACTCTGGGAACTGCAGAAGTCTCCTTTGCTACCTTGAGAGAAAAGCTAAGAGCATCATAGACACAGCCTGGTTGAGCCATGGAACCATCTAAAATCCTCTACCTCCAGCCCTCTTGTTATTGGAGAAAGAGAAACTTTTTGTTTGAATCTCTGTTACTAAAGTTTTCTATTATTTGCAACAAAATGTATTTCTGACAGTAGCTATACTTTGTTACCATGACAAAACCAATGCCTTGTATTCATTTTAAAAACAGGCACAAAGCAAGGGTGCCTCTATTGCTACTTTCATTTATCATTATGCTACAAGTGTCTGCAAATGCAATCAGACAAGTGAACCAAATAAGAAATATAAACAATAAAAAGAAGGTAAATTATCACTATTTACATGCTACAACTGATAGAATACCCAAATGAATGAACTAAAACTATTATTAAAAATGCAATTTCATAAGATGGCTGGCTAAAAAAGTAATATAAAAATATCTTTACTATGTAAATACAGTCATTAACTAGTGACTATAATGAAAGAAAAGACCCCATTTAAAATAGCAACAAATTAATAAAATAACTAGAAGCACATTTGGAAAAACAGGGCTTAAAACTGTAAAAATTTACTTATTCTTCAAAGATAATGCTTAATATTTCATGTAAGCTTTTTCTCTATGAATTACAAATTCGATACAATCTTAACAAAATGAAAGCTAGAGTGGCAATGTTAAAGTAAACCAAAATGGAAGTCATGAAGAAAAATATCAAATGGAACAAAGGGTGATACTTAATCTTGTTAAAGGAGCAACCAACCAACAAAATAGTTATAAATTTTAATGTTTTGAATTGTGCAATGCCAAAACTTAGAAAATCAAAGCAATACTAACAAAAAACAAAATAGCAGTGAGATAATTTAACACAATTCTCTCAGAAATTAACAAATAAATGAAGACATAAGGGATTTCAATAATATAACTAACAATCCTAATTTAATGGATATATGAAGAAGTGTTATGGAAAATAGTCATTCTACTCAAAATCATATAAATCATTTCAAAATGTTTTTATAGTATACTGTAAAAAAAAAAATCTCAGTTCCCAAAGGTAGAAATCATAAATGCCATTTTCTCTGACTATAACTCAATTAAACTAGAAATTAATAATTCTAAAATTTGGACATTAAAAATTCTCTTCTATTTAACACTTAAAAAGAAAATAAAAATTAAATTATAGAATATTTTGAAACTGACAAAAATCAGGCATTACAAAATCAAAGTTATTGAGATGTGGCCAAAATACTATTAAAAGGAAAATGTATTGCCTTAAATGCATTTATGAGAAAACAATGATGGCTAAAAGTAATAAGTGACTAAGCATTTAACTCAAGAAGTTCAAAAAAGAACAATAACATTAAAAAAAAGGAAAAACTAATGTATTCATATCTTATCGGCCGAATAAAATTAGAAATTACTGAACTAGAAAGCAAAAAGGTAAACTTAACATAATAGTTGATTCTTCAAAATAGCTGATAAAATAGATAAATCTCTGGCAATTATAGCTGAAAAAAAAGAAAATATACATAAAATATGAGAAAAAAATATGAGTTATAAAGTCAAGGAAAAACATTTAATAAGAGAATAACTGCATACTTTCTTCTAAGATGTTTTAATAAATCTTATAAATTATATTAAAAGAAATTAACAGTTGCCAGGCAGAGGGGTGTATTGCCGCAATTGTCATTGCCCCCACCTGGTAGAGCTCAGCTTTGCTCAGAAGGTCTCTCTTCACTCCATTTTTGCCTCAATAAAGTTATTCTCATTAGCAAAAACACACAAGCATTTAAATTTTTTTACACTAGTCCCCATTTATCTGCAGGGGATATGTTTCAAGACACCCAGTGGATGCCTGAAACCTCGGACAGTACCAAACCCTATATACGAGGTATGATAATTAAGTTCGAGAACTCATCCTAGAAAAAGTGCTACATACCTCACTGCTGAATATCACTACGGTCACCTTCGAAGTACTCCCCTTGGGAAGCTAGGCACCGACATCAGCACCTAGTCCACCCTTCAAAGCAATTTTGGAACTCTTTTTCTGGAATGGCCATCAGAGCTGTCATCGTATTACCCTTGATGTCCTGAACTTCATCAAAATGTCTTCCTGTCAATATTTCCTTTATCTTCAGGTAAAGAAGGAAGTCATTGGGGGCCAGATCAGGAAGGGAGGGTGTTCCAATAGTTATTTGTTTACTGGCTAAAAACTCCCTCACAGACAGTGCCGTGTGAGCTGGTGCATTGTCGTGATGCAAAGAGCCATGAATTGTTGGTGAAAAGTTCAGGTCGTTTTTGTCTAACTTTTTCACGCAGCCTTTTCAGCACTTCCAAACAGTAAACTTGGTTAAGTGTTTGTCCAGTTGGTGCACATTCATAATGAATAATCCCTCTGATACCAAAAAAAAAGGCTGGCGACATCATTGCAACATGCTTGCAAACTTAATTGTCAGACCTGGTATATATACATATCTATGATAAAGTTTAAATTGTAAATTAGGCACAGTAAGAGATTAACAACCATAACCAATAACAAAATAAAGCAATTGCAACATTATACTGTAATAAAAGTTGTGTGAATGTGGTTTCTCTCTCTCAGAATATCGTATTACACTGTCCTCACCTTTTCACTTAAAGGAAGCACTGTCCGTTTCTCTTCTTCACACCGAAATCACCAGCTTCACTACTTGTGCACTTCGGGGCCTTATTAAGTAAGATACGGGTGACTTGAACCCAAGCCCCAAGATACTGCAACAGAAGATCTGATAACCAAAATGGCTACTGATTGCTTAATGGGCGGGGAGCGTCTACAGTGTGGAGACGCCAAACACTGGTATGGCTCACGTTAAGGAGCGAGACAGCACGAGATATCATCATGCTACTCA
>NW_017731566.1:1645174-1652247 GCF_001890085.2 Hipposideros armiger | reverse complement strand
CTGATCTGCCTCGCCCGGGAAGAGCGCAATGATGGTGCCAACTTGGGCCAGTGAAGCAACGTCCTCCACAACTAGGCTGAAGAACAAAAGGACAGCAAGTTGTCTGTTTCCTTCCCCAAATTCCCCAGCGCTGTTCCCAGCCCCCAATTCCCCAATAAAAATCTTAAAGAAAAAAAAAAAAAGAAAATTCAAAACTGGGATTAGGAGAAAAGCTCCAAGGAAAGCTATCACAAATGTCCCCTACAAACTTGTCCCTCGTCCTTCACTCTGAGCAGGCTGAGGGTAGCATTAGCCAGGGACAATGCGTGGTGAATAGAGAGCTTGGGACAGGAAGTTGCCATTCCAACGGGAAACTTGGCAGGAGAACTGAAGGAGCCACAGCTTTGTGAAGTGAAGAAAGCCCACCAGCTGTGGAATACTGCGGGCAACCGCGCTGAGTGGAAGAACACTGGACTTGAGAGTCATACAATTCGGGTTGCTTCTCTCCGCTGATGATTGAGTCAGAAAATCAGACAACCTTCTTTGAGCCTCATTTTCTTCATCTGAAACATGGGATTAACGACACCTGTCTCACAGGGTTGCGGTAAAATGTTAAATTTATACATGTGTTTGGAACGCTTTGTAAATAGTAAGACAGTGAGCACGTGTAAATTGTTACCCTACCGTTTGTGGAACATGTTAGCCAGTAGGAGGCAGTAGTGGGACCATAACACTCAGCATCTGAAGACAATGCACCAGGATAGGGCTAGGGCTGTGGGGTAAAATACAGGATGCCCCGTTAAATTTGAATTTCAAATAAACAATGAATCCATTTTCAATATAAGCATGTCCCATGCTAACTGAGCACAAGTTAACATTAACTTTTTTCTATTGTTTCTCCTCTTTTCAAATAAGTTAGGCACATCTCCCAATTATTTCAAAAGTTCTGTGAGAACAGGATCATATATTTATCTTGGATCCTCCAGAATGCTCGAACACTGTCATGCATGTAACAGGTACTAACCAGATGATGATGAGACCAAGAGCTTGGTTTGGGTGTCCTTAGTGTCCCTAGTATCTTCAAGTGCTCGACTACACATGCAAATACCTCTCACCTGGCTACCCTGGAAGCTTATAAATCAGCTAGTGCTCAGGAGCTCAAACACTGGTCCATTTTACGAGTTAAGGAAATAAGGTCTCAGGAACCTAGTATGATACAGAGCTAAGCTTGTTCCTATTTGCTTACCAGGTTTGACTTGAGCCACCTATACTTGGCTTCGAATCTTAAATTCCTTCTCTACTCTGAATGGTGCTGTATGGTTATGATTCACTAAGCGATAAATAGTACTTTTTAGACTGTCTGATTTATTTTTTTTTTTAAAGATAATTAGCACCTTTAAACATGGAAGCTAACTCAAGTTTGGCTGGGTTTTAGGCAGCATTTCCAAAATGCTGGCCTCTGTCATTCTTTTTACTTGGCTCTTTCTTGCTAAACTTTTCAATGAGGTTTTGGAGCTGCCACAAAATATCCCTGGGTTAAAAGAACATATTCAATCAGTGTTTGGTTAAAAGAAGGGAGAAAAAGCAAAGAATGTAAGAGTTACTCTACCCATAAACAAGACGATAATCTACACTCACGGAGCATAATCAGTGGTGTATTTTTTTTTTGAGGGAAGTTACAGAACTTTCTCTTGAATTTCTTGACGAAATGTACACTTGAATCACACACACACACACACACACACAATGTGACAAGGAAATACTTTGCATACTGAGTTGTGGCCATGGTTATGTTTAATTTCCAATTAAACAAAGAAATAGGCAGTTAGGAAACACTTTTCTTTTTTTTTAAACCACAGAGTTTCCTTGAAAGAAGAGTAGAATTTGCACTCTACCTTATTCATTAAAGCTAGAAACTGCCATCCCTTTAATGAGCAGCCCGAGGGTGGAGAAAGTGTCTTGAAAGGCTGTATTCCAAGGAGTGCTTGGCGTCCTCACTCACACATAATGTGGGATTACAATTGTGTGGGTTTTTCTCCCAGTGAATAGGAAGTGATCAAAGATTACATTGCCTGAGAAAGAAGTAAAATAGTGTAACATTGCATCAAGTTATAGCCAATGCCAATCATTACATGGATGAATGAACAAGCGCCTTTAAATAATGGTGTAGACGTGCTGTGGCATTCAAAATATAATCACCAACTTCAGTGGGGTTCAAATAAAAATGCAAAAGCATGTGCCCACTCACCGGGCCAGGACAGTGCAGTATAAGCATGTCTCTTTAAATAGATCTGTAAGCCACATCCTTCATTTACATCCTCTGTAAAACACTGGACTAGAGGAAGTAAATTAATTCATAAAGGCTGCTGTAGGAATTTTATCTCGGCAATGGGAGAGGCTTCGTACTAGGAGACTAGGAAAATTAGAGGCACAATCAGAAAAAAAATAATAAAGTAAAACGGACTTCCGTAATTGCAGTGTGATCACCTTTCCCTCTGTGAATGGACAGGAAAGGAAAACGTGGTATAGGAATTGAATTCATCATTGTGTGGATGGAGTTCCTGGCATATAATGGTAGACAGAGCTATTTACTGGAAAAAGTGTTGGTTTATTTACATGCTAAACAGCACCACCTTCTAGCTCCATCTGACTGACAAATAACAACAGCGCAGCAAGGAAGAGAAAGAAAAGGCAATCTTCCCCATTGCAGAGAGAGCTGGAACAGGGCAGACAGGGGTTGTCACAAATTCAAACATCTTGACCCCATCATAACAAAATGGAATGCCCAGCTTCTCCTAACATCTCTTTGCTGTTTCAGCAACAAGCATCATCATAGCAAGAAAACTTGACTCTGCATCCAGGAGGAGGGGTGGGGAGAAGAGGATCAATACTCGCCTTAATCTAGGAAATCTTCATAGTACAACAGCTTCAAAAGATGAGAAAAATAAAACTTAATCTTTGTCAGAGGACTCATCAGCAAGGCCAAATGCACCCTTGTGCTCTTGACTAAATAAAACAGAGGTAAAAAAAATATCTGGTTTGATGAACAAAGACTGGCCGATGAATAGAGGGAATTGTTTTAATACAGGAGATCGGAATAAAGAGATGAAAGGAGGCCAGAGCGTGATGCGCCCACAATTGCAATTGCTCCTCAGGGAGTGACAAGAATAAAATCGGAAGATTTTGCTGGGAGAGATACCGCCATTGATTCTAATCTGGTTGGCTATGCTAATCAAGACCCAGCCTTTGAGCGTCCTCTGAAAGTTTTCACATTCTTGACTTAGGAAATAATGCTTGAATTTGCGGTTGGTATATATAAATTCTGACAGACATCAAGAGGGGAGATGAGGCCACAGAGTAAGAAAAGAAAATATCCGGGATATTGCTCTTGTCTTGCCTTTTCCTTGCTATGCAAGTTTTGGCAAATAATTTTATCTCTGGGCAGCCACCTCTAAATTTTATGTGTTTATTTTATCCTAAATATTTGTGTTGAACAATAAAACACACTACCAGAAAAAAAAAAAGGCTCATTTTTTCCCCCTTAAAAACAGATAAGACTGGGTAGAGAGAACATTCATGTAAGAAACTATATTGACAGGATATTCATATTTTTATTTTCTCGTATTACATTTAGTTTACCGAGTGGGATAAAATCTATAAGGAGGTTATCTGTGTACCATTTACTTATATTACTTTAAAATTTTTAACAAGGCCAAAGATGAAATTGGACAAAGATGAAAAAATATGTTCCCGCGATTCTGTTTAAATTTTAGTTTAGTTGGCCCCAGGAGTGATAAGCTCATAGTGAAGCAGCGCTTGGGAAGGTGGTGATGCAAATGGCTGGAAAAGAGGAGGTTCGTTAGCTGCTTAGAAATTAGAACCAAGTATGTCAGGGAGGGGCTTCACGAATGGTGAGTACTCGCCAAGGATGTGTCCCATGAGGCTACAGGCCCCACGTGGCCATCTTGCCACCTAACCAGGGCTGGGCCTCAGCCAGGGAGATGGGCTGTTGCTGGGCTGTCATTACCAGCTGCCATTGCCCGCCTGCAATTGCCCAGCAGTCATCGTTCCCTGCTGTTACCTGGCACCCTTACTGGAAGACCATTGCTTGCTGCCATTATCCAGCAGCCATCATGTGTGTCCATCTCCAGAGCCCCAACCAGCAGCCACAGCCACTGATGCCCTCCTGCGAATAGAGCCGTGCAGTGTCCCTTTCTGAACCAGGAATCCTTTCCAGCTGTAGGACCCAGACTGAGGGCCCTGGCCACCGTCCCCTGAGGATTGCTCCTGGAGGAACATCGCCTTCAAGTCAGTCAGGCCCTGCCAGGATGTTTGGGCTTGAGGGGACAGCCTTCCTGGGAGGGACAGTGACTTCTCTCAGTGGGCAGAGGCTGAGGCTGAGTAAAGCCTTACCTCTTGAGCAGTTGTCTAAGGCACCAGTCTGTAAAAAGCCTGAGATAATTCTGGAATCCTTCTGGAATTCTAAAGAGATTCGGAGATTGTTTTATGCACCACAATGCTTCTTGCTTTTGGAGCTACAGGACATTTTTGAGATGCCGATTTGGGTAAGATTAACTGCCTACGGGGGTGGAATAACTATGAACCTCAGCTTTGCCCAAATTGCTGTGCCTGGCAGTCTGCCAATCACCCTCATCTGTGCGGATGGCCTTCTGCTCTCCCTTCCTACCCGCTTCACCTCTGCAGTGCCCCGTCTCACCTGTAAGTAAATGCAATACAGACATTCACAGGTCTGTGCTCCATGATGGAGGAAGAGAGCTTGGGGCTTAGTACAGTGTCACTCACACTGTACCCCAGCCCAGAGCTTTACTCCCCTGGGGTCAGTGGGGCAGCACCCAGGTCACCTTGATATCAGAGGTGTCTGCCCCTGAGAGCTTGGCATGGAGAAGGCAGGGCCCCGGAGCCGCCGGATGCCTCATCCAGAGGAGCTGGAAAGGAAGGGCTAATCGTACAGGGTTTTTCTGACTCTGTCAGGGGTAGAATTCGAGAAATCTGGCTTATGGCTGTCACTGTGGCTATTTTCTCCCCGGGCTGTATGGCCTGGGAAACGTGGTTGGCTGACGCTGCAGTGGCCCTGCAGAACCTGGACAGCTGACAGCCAAGTGCTGGCAGAGACTGCTGGTTTTGGAGGCATTTTGTAAACAGGCTCTGGCTTGTGGAACTGTTTGTGGAAAGTCTTACCATTCAGCCTCCGTGTAGACCCGGGACTTAGGTTTCAGGACCCTGGGCCAGCCCAAAGCAGCACACATTCCCGAGGTCCCACGAACCAGGTCGCCAGGCCATCTGAAGGGAAGAAGGACTCCTGTGAAGAAATCAACCAGACATTGAATTAATGAAATTTCAAAACCCATGCCAGACCTAAGTACAAATCAGGGACTAGAACTATGGCCTCAAAACAGGAAATGTTTTTTGGGTAAAAATATGGCACTTCCACCCTGGAAACCAAATTTCACCTTGGAATCTTCAAGTTCCAAGCTTTAAATATGAAAGTTACAAGCTTTCTACACTATTTCCAGCTCGGACTGATTATGCAAATAAGGTGGAGATTTATCAGTTTATTTCTGAAAGAAAATAATTTACATCATTTATATACCTGGCATAAGGTCAAATTTTTTATTATTTATTTATTTTTTTACATTTTTAGGAGAAGGCATTTCTGATGTAAATGAAAGTCCTGCAGAGAACCTCACAAGCTCTAGCCCTAAGAAAACTAGCCTGTGAGATGCAGCTGTAAGTAGCATGCCTGACAATGTTTTCTCAGGTTTGTATACATCATGTTCTTAACACCATGTTCCTAAAATTAGGGATTTCCAAACAGCAGGACTGAGACAAAAGTGGAGGGGCATGTTGGAATTTCCACGGTAAACTCCAGTGTGGCAAAGAAATATTATTCTACATACTTATTATTTTCATAATACGAGTTACAGACATTAAAGCTTGGCAAAATCTTTTTGGTTCGTGGGGGATATGCCAAGGTGAAAAAGGAAAAGTTGAAGTTAATTAAAATTAAAAATAAAGATGGAGAAATCATTTTAATAGTAAGCTGGTCTGAAGAAGTTAACTACTAAGAAGGAACATAGGTAGAGAAAATAATCATATGAAAGCATGATATGTGGTATAGACTGATGGAAACTTCCTGATATCTGAATTAAAAATCAGTCGGCATTGCATTAGAAAATGTCAACCACAGGCGATGAATGATAGACTGTAGATTTCTAAAATTAAGGCACTGAGATAATGAAATTCACCTATTCATCCCTATTTTTAGACCAAAATAAACTTAGATTTAAATTTGAAAGCAGACAAGTATTCAGATCCTTAATACTGTGATTTTATTCTGAATAATTGCCTTTTATTTTCAATGCCTATTGTGTCTTTACTGTACCTCATGTCACAATTTAATCTCTCTTTAAACTTAATTTAATGCCCAATTTAATCTCAATATGACAGCTAATAATTAAGAGAACTCATGTTGTGTAGCTTAATGTTTGGTTCCGTTGGTCATGTATCTGTGTCGTGTACGATATTGTTTCATACCATGCAATTTAATGAACAGCATCACTTGATATGTTTATTTATGAAGAACAAAAAAACCAACCAAGCCACCATCTTTTGAGAGCCAAACCCAGGTTTTCACGATGAAGCTGCAAACAGAAAAAGATGTTATAGGCTACTGAGGGCTACTTTTATTATTTGTACAAGACACGCACAAATGCACACAGCTATAGCCTATGTGTATTTTCCATGTGCAAATGTGAACATTATAAGCACAAATCTGAAACAATCGTTTTATAATTAGAGCGATTACCTGGATTAGTCATTTGTATCGGTGGTTTTTAAGGCTTCTTCCCCTTTTATTATTTTTTTTAAAGATTTGTTGAACTGGGGAATTGGGGGCATGGGAACAGTGCTGGGGAATTGGGGGAAGGGGAACAGACAAGTTGCTGTCCTTTTGGTCTTCAGTCTAGTTGTGGAGGACGTTGTCACTGGCCCTCATATGTGGGATCCGAACCGGGGCCCTCTGGCGTCCCAAGCCAGCTCTTAACCACCGCGCCACTTGGCCGGTCCTTCTTCCC
>NW_017731566.1:1639064-1644479 GCF_001890085.2 Hipposideros armiger | reverse complement strand
TGTGTGTGTGTGTGTGTGTGTGTGTATTGCATTTTTACAATGCGTGAAAATGTCATTCCATTTTACAGATGAGAAAACAGGAACTGAGATCAATTCATTTTCCCATTGCCACAGGACTATTGAGTTAATTAGATCTAGAATTTGAACTCAAACTTGCTGATTCCAGTGTTTTCCCCATTACTTCACACTGTTTGTGACAATAGAAAACATGCTCAGAGTCTCATCCCAAGTAGGATGAGATAGAATTTCTGTAAGGCATGAGTGTTTCTTAATGTTGTCCTTTTTTAGCAGACGTGATTGGCGATAGGTGGTCATGTGGGCCACGCTCCTGTGGCTTACCCAGATTGCTGATTGCAGAGCGTTGTGAGATGTATGTGGTCTCAAGCCTGTAAACCTGGCCCTTTCTCTCCCACTCGAGGAAGCAGACTGTATAGGACACAAGGGTGACATTATTTCCTGAATCTATTTTTATTTATGAGTAAGGTGGAAAGTGCACAAATTTCAGTACTTTAATTATTAGTGCAAACAATTGCTTTCTATCATCCTAGTTGAGAGACAGTATATCTATAGAAATAGAGTTTGTGATCAGTATCTTGAGAAATATTATTAGAATACAATAGTAGAGTTAAAAGTTACTTTGGTAAGAGAAGAGACCCAATAGGGGCCAATGAAAAAGGGGAAATTAAGAAAGAAAAATCAACTGCCTGGGTATAAGATGGGAAGTGTTTAGTGTAACTGGAATTAATGCAACAATCAGAATTATAACATTCAACACCAGTCAGTGATGAAGCACTTAATTCACATGTGACAAATACATGGAGTCCTGGTCAGGTGTTCACGACATGGGCTGTTCCCGTTTTACATTCCTTTCCTCTGAGGACCTGAAAGGATCCTGTGTGGAGTAAGACAGAGCCTCAGCCATCAGGGAAGTGCCAATCAAAACCACAGTGAGATACCACCTCACACCTGTCAGAATGGCTGTCATCAAAAAGACAAGAAATAACAAGTGTTAGCGAGGATATGGAGAAAAGGGAACCCTCATGCACTGTTGGCGGGGGTGTAAATCGGTGCAGCCATTATGAAAAATAGTATGGAGGTTCCTCAGAAAATTAAAAATAGAACTACCTTATAACCTAGCAATTCCACTTTTGGGTATTTATTCAAAGAAAACAGAAACATGAACTTGAAAAGATATATGCAACTCCACATTCATTGCAGTATTATTTACGATAGACAAAGTATGGGAGCAACCTATGTGTTTGTCAATGGATAAATGGATAAAGAAGTGGTGGTACATATATACCACGGAGTATTACTCAGCCATAAAAAAGAAGGAAATCTTGCCATTTGCGACAACATAGAGGGACTTACGTTATGCTAAGTTAAATGAGTCACATAGAGAGAGATAAATACCATATGATCTTACCTATATGTGGAATCTAAAAAAACAAAACCAAAAAACAAAACTTATAGATACAGAGAACAGATTGATGGTTGCCAGAGGCAAGGGGAAGGTGGAATGAAATGGGTGAAGGTGATCGAAAGATACAAACTTCTAATTAAAAAATAAGTCACGGGAATGTAATGTACAGCATGGTGACTATAGTTGATAATACTGTATTATATGTTTGAAAGGTGCTAAGAGAGCAGATTTAAAAGATCTTATCACAAGATTAAAAAATTGTAACTATGTGTGGTGATGGCTATTTAGACTTGTGGTGACCCTCTCCCAATATACACACATATTGAATCATTACATCATATATCTGAAACTAATATAATGTTATATGTCACTTACATCTGAATAAACAAAAGAGCATCACAACTTAAGATCTTTGAGAAAAAAATGGAGAATGATATGAGTGTGGGGAAGAGAAAGGTGAGGTTTCAATTGAACCATTTTGAGGAGAGAAACTGATAATGAATATGGAGCCATCTTGTCTCGGTGTCTTAAAGGGCAGAACAAGACATTTATATGACATACATTATTATGTTTTTCTTTTTTGACAAGAGAATTTTTCCAGGGAGGCAGACAAACTAAGGAGGGAGAGCAAGTGAAGCTGAGAAGCTCATTAAATACAGGGAAATGTCTCACTTATCGAAACAATTGAAGTTTGTTCTTGAAGGCAGAGGTAGGGACCAGCGATCCCCTTGGGATCTCTTCATATAGGTTTTAATGACTCCTCTGGCGAAGAGAATGCAAGGGAATTTTTAGCAGAGGAACTGCAGACATGCAGCAGTATCCTGTGAAATGGTAACAGATGCTGTAGGGAAATTCATTCTGTGTTCAAATCATTTGGGGAAGTACGCACTAAGTGTACAAAAGGCTTACAGGTGTCTTCCGGGCAAGATTTCTCAGAGCCCTTGCTATGTTCATATACATTGAAAAGCTCCGAGCCGCAGAGAACCGGAAGTATTTAACACACTTAGTTCAATGAAGAAGTCTTCCGCCTGGCTCTTCACACCTCACAGAACACTAGAGCTCTTGGGGGACACAGTTTGGGAAATGCTAGCATACAGCAGTGTTCTTAAACAGGTATGCATAGTCAGAAAACTGGCAGATACCCCCTCATGAATGAGAAAGTTCAGTCTGTCTGGGATGGAACTTAGTGACTTTGAGCCAGCCTTTCCCTCGCCGTCATCACACAGGCCTGGCGCTCTGGGTGGTGCTCTCCCAGCACAGCTGTCTTCCTTGCCCAGCACTACCTACCAATGCCCATCTGCCTTCCTGCCTTAATTGACTTTCCCCAGTTAGGATGTCTGTGCTGAGCACCTGTCAGACACAAACTGATCCCAGAGCTGGTGGCAGGAGAGGAAGGAGGAGGTGAAGGAGCCTGTCTTCAAGAAGCTTCCAGAACTGCACGCAGCCTCTGAACCCGAAGACTTGCCAGGGTTCCCTGCACGGACTCTCCTGAGCCTGTGCATGTTGTGTTTACTCTTCTCTTACAACTCTCAGCATATTTTGCTTTGCACAGTAGTTATTTTAACTTGAATACGGATTGAGCACATGCTCCATCCCTGCCAGGCAGCCAGTCTGGGCCCAGGAAAGGAGTCCTGCCTTCACAGACGTCAGCACGCAGGGTGAAAAGTAAATTTAGCAAGGTAGTCATCGACTGTGTTTTGACAAATCATGGGCAAATAAAACGGTATCTATTTAAAGGGTGCAGCATAACGACACGGACACATTGTGAGCCGATTACCACAATCAAGTTAATGAGCACATCCACCGCCTCCCATAGTCACCTTTGTCCCTTTAATATGGAATCCTTCACAGATTTGCTTGTCATCCTTGCAGGGGGCCATACTGATCACCGCATCATTCTAATTTTAGTATACGTGCTGCTGAAGTGAGCACGAGTCATTGACTGTCAACACAAGTCGAAGCCCCTGACCTAGGAGGAAATGCTGCATTTCCCTCCTCCACGGCCCCTCCCCGCCTCCAGTCCTATACAGGAAACAAAAGGTTCTTTCCCAATTCAGCGTCAAGTGCACATTTCTTTGTGCGTAGAAATGGGGCCATGTCTACAAGGCGCCCTGAACCTATTTTGAAGTGGAGCGATTGGCAGGAGAGGCAGGAAATTTCATATCAATGTGGCCCGCATATATATTGTTTTCGTTACCATCTTTTGGGATTACCCTTTATTTCTTAATTGTTTTCTTCCATACTTATTTTTTTCCACTTAAAGCTAATAACAGAATAAAATGAAAGTGGAAATATTAAAAAGAAAATAATTATCAGTATTACCCCTTAGAATTTTGCTTTATGAAAATATTTTAAAGCTATTACTCATGTTGAAGTTTTAGCATTCATTAATATATGCATTTTGTGCAAAATCAGCAAACTCCATATTCCCAGTTTGGCTGTTATACACACAAATTAATGAATGTACTTTAATGAATTTGATTAATATGCACAGTTTAAGATCCATTTTGTATTATTAGCACAGAAATGTTCCTCATTGAATGCTGCTGAGTCAGAAAGCTGTGTTTGCCTGCGAAGGCTGTTATACACACACACACACACACACACACACACACACACACTTCACAAATAATGTAAAGCTAAGATTTTCATAATTATCATAATTCACTCATTAAGAAATTAGCAAACTGTCGCAGCCATAAAAGGTTCTCTATGCATGGGATTTTCCATCTTTTGCCTGCACTCAAACATGCGGTGCCAGAGAGTTTTACATGGAAACCCGACTTCTGCATTTTATTAGCAAATTTTGCAAACTACAAACAGCTTGAGTGTTGTATAAATTTATAGTTGTACTTGTGCATTTGTGATGGTGGTTTTCGGCTTGCAAGTTTTATCGAAGAGCTTTTACTTGGAACTGCACAGAGCAATTCCAAAACCTCAAAACTAAAGGAAAATAAAATGGAAGTGCCTTTACAACTGAGTGATTTATACATTAAAGTATTTATTTTAAAACAAGATTAAAAATACTGCACTCCCAGACACATTCTCTCCTGGTGGAAGCCACTCGAATGGAAAATTTCATCTATTTTAAACTGATTTTTTGCCTGAATGACTCTTACATATTTTCCTAAAACCTAGTCATGTCAAATGATTTATTCTCCTTTAACAATGCTGTGCAAGTAGCCAAGAAGATTCGAGTGGTGAAGTGGTAGAAGGCAGTTGGCCAATTAGATGCTGTACTATATTTTGATTTTTTATGCTTACACACACTTATTCTTTTCCTACCTTCTGATCCCCTACTCAGCAGTACTTTCTTCTAGATGAGAATTTCTGCATATTTCTGTCCTAGGAATACTAAGCCGAATTTGAGCTACAGAATGCATTTTAGATCAAAATCCCACCCAAGGGTAAGGTGGGAAAACCCATTTTCCCATAGTTGAAGAGGTAATAGAGGGAGCTCAGGTGTGGCATATGATGGGCACACATATTTTCAGTGCCCTCCCCCTGGTTCACTTGCCCCCCTTCACAGTGCAAGGTCACCTGTGCCTCCACAGTGGCCCTAGTGATAGGGATGCCCTGCCTCTCATTAAAGATGACTGGTCTAAACAGAGCTACCTGGCTGCAATATACAAAGCCATTTTTCGGTTTGATAATTGATGCTTTCTCTTCAGACTTTTCTCTCTCTGAATTAAAAAATTATTTTTCGCTTCAACAATTGTTGTCATTGACTTATCCTCCTCTGTGGCAACATACATTGTTTTAGAAAAATGGGTTTTAAAGAAAACAAACAGCATGTAAAACCTCTTACAGAACCAACTGCTTGGCAGAAAAATTAATGAGAGTCTGTTATTCTCTGGGTGGGTTTATGTCATGATCTTAAAAGAAGATAAAGAATGTGGTGTACGTCTCAATTTATGATCTCAAGTAGTATGTAAGAAAGCTACAAAGGTAAATCTAAAGTTTGATATTTGCACTTCTCTCTGGCTGTAGCA
>NW_017731566.1:1596516-1638334 GCF_001890085.2 Hipposideros armiger | reverse complement strand
AGAAAACGGAGAAAGTGTAAGTCTCAAGCGTCTTCCTTTACAAAGCCTCATTTGGAATAAACAGGTCACCGAGAAACGAATTCTTTCTTGCCATCCTGACCCATGACATCCAGGGATCAGAAAGAAACACTCTGTCCATGCCGTTAACCGAATGCTACTGGGGCCTCTGTCTACTACTACCTATGGACTATTTGTATTTTTCCCAATTCCAAAATACTTGTTTAATTAAAATGAAATTACAATGGTCCCTACAAAGTCGTTTATCTCCTTCCAGCGGTCCAGAGATGTACTTTTAACTTGGTAAAGTCACTGGTTTATAATTTAAAGTTTAGTTACTGCACAACTTGTTTGCCTGTACATAGTAGCTAATTTGTAATGACAGAGGAGAAAGATAACTGAGTGCCACTAACTCTTGGGAAGTAAGCACAATTCATAGCATTCTGCCCCCAAACTGGGGAAAGGTAGGCTGTGCATATGTCGCTCAGGGTTCTGCTGTAAATAATAGGAGGCGTTTTCACTGTTTTAGGCAGAAAGGGATGCTATTCAGGGAGTTCAGAACTTAAACATGCATTAGCAGCTTTAGAAGTGCAGGCTTTCCACTAACCTCAAGGGATGACTCCCAGGACAATTTCGCAGCACCTGACTTCCAAGGGCACCAAATCAGGAAGCTGCAGCAGGAACTGCCACCTCCAGGATCACTGCAGATCTCTGGTTTTAGCTGCTTTCCAGGAATCAGGAGGCCACTGCTCCAGGAAGTCGCCACCTAGGCTGCAATCTGCTGAGGAAAAATTGCAGCCAGAACTCTTGACTTCAGGGTCATGTTGTGCCTGCAAAATCCATGGGAGAAAAATGGATGCCTCCTGCAGCACTGCTTCTCTCCCCACCGAACCAGCTCCACATTTACGTCTCAAGGGTACATCTGATTGGCCTGGCGAAACCTAGACTTTTTTTAGCTGCAAGGGGGTCTATAAAATGTAGGTGTTTTTTCTTTTTCCCCTAGTCTTTTAAACCCGGAAAGCATGCTACTAGATCAGCACAGAGTTCAGACAGTTTACCAAAACAAATCTACTCCAATACCCTTAGACCCTCTTTCTACTACAGATTAGCCACGCATAAAGTCCTTCATAGTTTTTAAAACTAGTGTTATCCCTTCTTTTATCTTTTTTGGGGTCTTACGCATAGTTATTTTAAAGTTGTTTTTTTGATGGCTCTATCAGTACCCTTTTGTCACAAATGAGTAGGTCTCCTGATGTGGTAAGAAGAGGAATGTTCCCCCTGCAAAGATGTTTACGTCCTAATCCTTAGAACCTGTGAATATGTTACATTACATGGAAAACGAGAATTAAGGTTGCAGATAGAAGGAAGGTTGTTAATCAGCTGACTTTAAGGCAGAGATTACCTTATCCAGGTGGGCCTGATATAATCACAAGCGTCCCGAAATGAGGGAGAGGGGAGCAGGAGAGAAGTTCAGTGTGTTGCGACCTGAGAAGGACTCGCCCACTGTAGCCGGCTTTAAAGATGGAGGAAGGCGCCACGAGCCAAGGAAAGCGGGGGCCTCTAGAAGCTGGAAAATGCAAGGTAGTGGACTCTCCCTCTCCCCTAGAACCCCCAGAAAGGAATAACCCCTTTCAGCACCGAGGTTTTAGCCCTGAGAGCCAGTTCAGACTTCTGATCTAGAAAACTGTAACAATAAACTTGTGTTGTTTGAAGCCACTATGTGTGTGGTAATTGCTTATGGCAGCAATAAGAAACGAATACAGCTGATATTGAAGATTGTGGGCGGCTTTTTTGTTCCTTTTTCTCGTGATCTTTGACATTTTAGCTTGCAGGTTCACCTTGAGTGGTGCTTCCCAACGCGCTCCCCTCCCACCCCTCACCCTATTCTCCCCTCACCCTGTCTACCTGCTTGTAGACATGAGGAAGTTCCCTGAGATCCCAGCTCTTAACCTGGTAATTCAGTGATCCTGGTGCTGTGCCAGGGCCAGCCAGTGGGCAGCTCAGTCCAAATGCTGCCAGCGCTACCTTCCACTACCGCTACAAGCAGGGAATGGCAACGAGAGCTTTTTCTGGCTCCTTTCCCTCATTAGAAAGCCTGAGCCAGCCCTCAGTTGTACGCAGAAGGGCCAGCGCTGGTCCCCGGCTGTCCATAGGACACTCCTGTCCAGGCAGCCCCACGAGAATCAGATCTCCACCACCCTGCCTGCTCTCGCGCTCCACGCACTGTAGGCCTCCAGCTCACGACACACCTTCTGCTTTGCAGCTGTGTTTCTGGCCCATCAGCGTGCTTGGCTCATTTTTTAGCATAGCCATACTTTTAAATTTATAACATACAGAGGGTGCCAAAGAAAATGTGTACACATTTGAAGAAAGGAAACCTGTATTAAAATTGGAATACTCAATATATACCGATAACACAAGATGAATACCAGTCACATTTGACTTCTGCAATTATAAGAGGTGCTCAAAGTGGTTCCCGTCAGTGTCCAGACACTTCTGATTACGGAGAACTGCTTGAGCAATGCTGACCAAAGTGTCCACTTGTAGACATTTTTTTGTCACCTCCCATATATTTAATATATAATTTAACTTGTAAAATACATATGAAATACTGGCTGCATGTTTTGTTATTGCTGTGTTTGGAGCAGAGGGGAGAAATTCCAAGTACTACCTTGATCACAAGACAGCCATATGTAGGAGATATGATTAATACTTCCCAGGTTTTCACCATGTTTTACTTGAAGGAAAGATACAGTGAGTGGTTAGATATTTCCATTGCCATCAGTGATTTTCTTTCTGCATTCCCAGGGATGTCACTTTCTCCAACAAATAATAACGTCTTGGCAAAGGCTTAGCTGGTTGAAAATTGTAAGAGAACGTTTCATTGTATTGCACCTTAAGGTTGTTGTTCCAGAAATTCATCTTAAAAGTTGCTATTTCAGGAAGCTGGCTCAGCTCCTCCGCTTTTTCTGTAGTCCATCAATTTTATAAATTGGCTAGGCGTTACTCAAGGATGATTGTTAGGGTCAGGACGAGGGAGGAACAGAACACCAGGTGTTACATTAAAAAAGGTGGCATAAGTCCCTGGTTTAGTCATGTGCTTTTAGAGTGTGGAAAATAGCTGTTCACAGTTAACAGCAGAAGTGCTCATTAAACTGATTTTCTGTTGGGAATGATTCCCCCCAAATGTCTCAGGCTATCAAGTAGCTAAAATTCTATCAGGATTATGATACCCACTGAGTTACAAGTTATAAGAAATGACACTTGAAATAAAGGCTTTGCAGGCAAATTAAAATAGTAATAATTTCAGTTAATGTAATGGTATCTTTTTTTAAATCCCTTAATATCATTCAGCCAAAATTACATATTTGGGGGAAAAAAATGAGCTACTAAAGAAGATTTCCTAATTGTATGTGATATGCCTGAAGGCATATTGCGGATGTAATTCAGATGCCTGGACACAGAGGAAGATGGCTCTGATGATGACATGTGCGACTGAGCTACATCGTAGTCACAACAGTCATAATGTAAAATTATTTCCCCGAAAAAGGACATGGGGAGTATGTGACAGCTTCCAGGGTGAGCGCTGGAGTCCTGGCTGCTCTCTGGACACATGCTGGCCTCTGCTCCGGAAGCCCCCAAACCTTGCAGATCAAATTCCAACATCTAACATCTCAGTATTTTGCAAGGGATGGCGCTGATTTTCCTGAAATTCAAATAAGCCTCTTGCTTTCTTTGTTTAGTTTAATCCGATGTGGTATTCTCTCAACCCGCTCATGTTGGCTCACCCTGTCTCATCCGCAGGCTAACAGAGCCCCAAAGCCTTTTCTTGAGATGAAAGGAAAATTACTTAAACAAGCATGAGTCTTGTTAACTATTTACAAATAGAAACAACTGTGTTAAGAAGCTTTTTTTTTGTTGTAAATTTACATTGTTGAGCTACCACTTGTTGTCTGTCAATTTATCAATTAAAGCATTTATATTTACCTTAATGGCCACGGGATCTTGCATAGAATTTTATATGTGATCTTGACAGATGACTAAAAATCAAAACTTTAGGGCACTGAATTCTGATTTGGGGTCTAACTCAAATGAGTGAATTTGGATTTTTTTTTTTTAATGCCTAGGCAGGGTTCCCGGATTAGACTGGCAAAGGCTTATGTAAGAGCAGGCCTCATGGTGGTCCCCTTCCCACCCAAACCCCATAGTTTCTCCTCCTGTCCTTGCTGGCTCAGGGGTCAGATACCATCACTTGTGCCATTTTGATTTTAGTCTTCCTGAAATAAAGGCTCAAAACCCACTTGAGCCACACTGGTGGAAGCTCTGCTTCCTCACTAGCCTTGGAGCTCAGGTTGGTGCTTTGTCCTCCAACTAGCTTGGTTCCCTTTCCATTTTGCCATGTTCCCCTTGTGCTGTGCTAAATGCAGTCCACTGGAGTGGCTGGAACAATGGGTCTCTCTGTTGTCACTGGTTGGCTTCTCGGGTAGCCACAGCTTCCAAATAGGCTTCTTGCCAGGTAAACCTGGGCTCACAGTCCAGTCTCCCTGCTAGGCCTGCGGTCTACTTATGCCTTCCTCCCCAAACCCTCAGGCCCAGCGTCATGATCGCTTTTCAGTTGGGTCTCGGCACTACCAAATACCAGCTGTGGTCTCTAGCCTGCCATTTGGCCAGGGGTGTCACTGGCTTGGGCTTAATACATCCAAGGGAGAGCCCAGAGATGGGAGAGCAAAGAGAAACAAGCAGTTGTTTTGATGGCCGTGGTCTAAAGTCCCTCCAACTATTTCCAGACACGTGGAGAGGAGGGACTCAATGTTCAGGATCAGTTCAGGGCTCAGGTCTTTCCAGAAGACAAAGGAAGGTGAAGACCCATTCCTAACTTCAGGGCAGGGTTTGTAAGACCTCCCCCTCACTGCAAGGCTGAGCAAGGTGTGTTTTCTAGAAGTATCTGTTGAAGAATGAAATCATTCTAGCTATGAGGCAGACATTGCTGGTGCTAGCAGGCATAAGCAGCATCAGACACTATATAAGAACCGAGCTGTCGTTTTCCAGATGACACTGTAATGCTTATGCCAAGTCCAAGAATGAGGCTAAGCTGGGGAGAGTACAGGCTATCCTCTGACCTCTTGTCATTTCATGATACCAGAGAATTGTCTTCCTGTCTTTATGCTCAGCATGAATTAAAGATGGCGTGATAATTCCTTCTCCCTTTAAAAGAGAAATCTATGCAGATATCTATGTCTTCAGGTTAACTTCTGTTGTCAAGCTCTGTGTGTGCAGCCTTCCATTTCCAATGGGGAAGGAAGGAAGAGGTATTTAAAGGTCATAGAGAGACCCTTGCACAAGGACTCTGAAGATCTAGGGTTTCATCTATCACTCATGAGCCCGTGCTCCTTAGTTCTCAATTTACCCCTCTGCAAAGAGGGCTGACAAGAAAAGACAGCTCTGCTGTCTTCCCAGTTTTGTGAGGAGGGGCAGATCAGAAAAGGGAGGCGCACACTTTCAGGAAGCCTACAGACATGTTTAAGAAATAAGGGAGCAGCAAACTACGCACCAGGGACCATGCGAGGCCCTGGAGATCGTACATGAAGAAGACACAGACCCCACCTCGTGAAGACCAATACTTTCAGCCATTAAGAGGCAAAGTCACAGCCCCCAAAGATATAACATTCTTATTATCATCTTCTTTTAGCGACTTTAATTCAGTGTCTAGTCCACTGTGGGGTTGCTTACTTCTAAGCAATGATCCATACGTTCTTTTTTCTCTCTACCTTTGCCTAATCCTTCTCTTGTCTCTTCCTCTTCCTACAGACCTGGTGCTTGGGGGAAATGGACAGCCGTTACTGGGAAACATGTCAAGGTTGATGAAAAAAAGAGAAAACAGACCTTCTCCTGCCTCACAACATCTATCTCTAAATTTCACAGGGCAAGCCCTCATTTCTATTTTCAGAAAATGCTAGGACAGGGATGGGAGTTGACCTCCCCAGGGTACATATCAAGAAGATCATGATTTGAGACCTTAGAGAAGCACTTAGTTATTAATAAAAGACAGCTCCGACATTCTAGAAATATGTTGGGAATGCCCACCAAGGTCTCCCTACCTCTTACATCCCCGAATTCATTGTGTAATTTATTGTTGTTTGTTATGTGGATACCCTCCACTGAATAGTGAGCAAAAGAGATTTTTTTTTTCAGTAAGTCAATTTAAAAAAAAAAATTCCTGTGCATTCTAACCTATTTGGTCTCCCACTATGGCCTTTAATTTGAAAGAAAATGAAGAATTATTATAGAATTGTGCCCAAAATAATGTAATGCAAAATGAACAGAGCTGTTTTATTTCTGCGAGTGGTGCAATATTTTCTCACAGTTGTGTTCTTGAAACACGAATCTGTGATAGTTTAAGAGCTGAATACATAATTTAATACAGCCCAAGGCCAGCATTAGCTAAAGCAGATGTTTGTGGAAGATGCATGTCTTTATTGGAGGGTTGAGCTGCCCTAATTTGGTCCCTTTCACTCTGCCTCACTTTCGATGCTCACCATATCTCACTCTTCTGCAAGGATGGAGACTGATAATGACCGCCCCGCAAGGTACTCTAGAAGGGCCCATTACAGAAATAAACATAAAGCTGTCCCAAATGCTGAAGGTGATTATCTTTGAGGGCTGGTTTACATGTCTGCTGTTGACATGTCCTTGAGTCCCTGAATCTCACAATGGGGAGACCCTTGGAAGGTCGCCAGCTCTCTTTGATGCCTGGATCTTTTACAGAGTCCCAGCCACAAGGTTAAACGCCTGCAGTGATGGGACATTTCAGAGCCACCCATTTGCTGTGGGACAACATAATCCTCACAAGGAAATGGTGTGAGGGTGGAGGCTAAGAGCACCCACTTTGGAATCCCAGCTCTGCCCTGTCCGCTGTGTGACCCAGAGCTAGTTAATATAACGCCTCCGTGTTTGTTTTCTCATGACACTTCCCTCATAGGGTTGTTTTGAGGGTCCAATCAGATAATAGATGTAAAACCCTTAACACGCCGTCTGGCATATTGTAAGGGCGAACTAAGTGGAAGCCATTATTTAAATTTAATTTCTAGGCAATGTCCTTTTCACTGGAATGTCCACCCATTGACTCTGGTTCTGCCCCCAGAGCTAGCTAGCTGCACAGAACAAACTTAATCTCTCTTCCACATGCCTATCCCCAGATATTTGAAAATGTTCATCGTTTTCGCCTCTTTTCCCTCCGTCCTTTGGAGTCTGCCACAATGACCCCTAATTACTTTCATTTCTCCAAATGTCCCAGGCTCCCTCTCATCCCCGGGCTTCTGAACGTTCTGGCTCCTCTTGGCCTGGGCTTCTTCCTTCATCACTCTTATGCCCCCTGGGGCCTGATCAAATCCAGCTTATCCGTCAGGTCTCAGCTAAGATCTCCCTTCTGCCTGCAAGCCTTCCCGGGCCCCCCAAGACTGGGGTGGGCACTCCTTTTTGTGCTCAGGTGCCCTGTAACTTTCCTATCTCAGTATTGTCACTGCTTCTTTTCTCTCCACCAGGCTATCACCTCCACAGGGGCAGAAGCCGGGTCGGTGCTGCCTATTGGTACATCCGCAGAGGCCACCATCATGCCTCACCCACACCAGGCACTCAGCAAACACTAAGGGAAACAACAAAGAAAGACTGATGTTGCCTGGTCCTGCCCATTGGTAGAAGCTTGTGTCTACTGGCCACCGCGGAGCCTCTGTTGGACACGTGGATGGATGGCAGTGGGTGGTTAGTAGTTGGAAAACAAAATTTGGAGTTCCTCAAAATGTACACTTTTCTGAAATTCCAACGACATGAAACATTAAGAGTCATTGAAAAAAGTGTTCTTCGTGATGGCAACCCAGTGTCCTTGAATGATGACAAATCTATTTTCCATAGTGAAAATGAGCACAGGTGACCCTCTCATGCAAAACTCTCAGAGCTGGTTCCCCTGTCCCTTTAGCCAAGACAGGGGATATTCATGCTTTGTTCCTTCCCTCTCCGTTCAAACACAGAGCAGATCTCACATCTCTTAAGTACTTGCTCAATTAAAATGCTGCATTCTGGACTTTTCTGGTTCTTTCCTGTCTTCCATGAAGGAAAACCCCTCTTTTACGTATATGTATCAACAATATGAGCAGGGCGTGCACTCTTAAAAAGTGATGACAAACGGATTGTTCAAAAGTTATATTCAAAGGCATCACTTTTGAAACCACAATTATTTCCTACTCTATTCCTCCCATATATATTTAAATAACTTCTTACCTCATTGTTATTTTAAAAAAGATAGGCTAGTCGCGATATATGAAAGAATTTTTTTCTGGCAACTTGAAAAGGTAGCAATTTACAATAAATGGGTAGTAAAGGTTTTACAATAAGGGCCCTGTAAGGAACCAAATATCTCAGCTGGAATAATGCTGTCAAGGAGAGGGCAGGTGGGGAGGTCATTTTTCTTAAATAAAATTCAGGGCCAGCTGTGGTTCAAATGAGGCAACTGCTGTGGGTCAGGGTAAGGAAGACAGGGTTGTGCGGAGACAGTAACAGCCATGGTGAACTGGACACTTCTCTGCCCATTTCCTCTCTGGGCTAAAGTGCACGGGAGAGGCCTTGATCTTGGCCGGCCAGCCCTAAACACAGCCTGTAAGAGAAAGATGAAGAGAAGAGAAACTGCAGGAGGGTGCTTGCTCCCGCAGAGCCAGAAGCAGCGGGGAGGGTTTTGGTGTGAGGAACAGCAGGACACCAGTGTCTGCAGGTGGGCAGGTAGAGTAATGCTGGTCTGTGCCCAGAGGCCATCAGAGGCTGGGACCTCCAGGCCGGACCCTATGCAGGCCCACAGCCAGTGGCTCAGCATGGCAGTCAGACCAGCCAGGCCTTCAGGGACACCTTAGTGACTCTGTACCAGGGATGCGTTGGCTGGAGGGGGAGATGTAGAAATCAATTCAAGGTTCTTTTGGACGATGACTTTTCCCTCTAAGGTCTTCAACGGGTCTAGTGACTGGCAGCTGTAGCTTAGTTACCAATGAAGTCGAGCTGCCCAAACTCAATAGCAGCATCTTCATCCAGCACTTTTATTCCCACCGAGTCAGCACAAAATCTGAGCTCTGTAGGACGTGCTGCCAATATTTTGTCTCCTTTTTCCTTTCCAAAAGCCACTTTTCAGGTTTCGTATTTGTGGATGTGTGTTCAAACGAAAGTCATCTGTCCAAAATGTTTCATCGAAAATGGTTTTTGTGTTTGTCTTTTCGTGGACAGGGAAATGTTTTATTTTCCTTTATTGTTTGTCTTCCTTCATCTGGCAGAGACCAAGGCCAGTGATTTAGAACAGAGAGGAAATTAATATCAGGGCTTTGTTTAACAGCGGCACGGCATCTGCCATCAGACAACTTTTACTTCCTCTCCGAGTAGCAGAGAAACTGTCTTTCCTCAACCGAAATGTCAAATGAACACACTCCATAAATAAGAACATGAATCTGACCTTTACCGGATGTCTTTATTCTTTAACGTTCTTCAAAGATACACACTCGAGAAAGTGAAGACTTACTGATCCCCAGCACGGAGGCTCTGTCATCTGTGTCTGTCAGCTGCCAGAGGCTTTCTTCTGCGGACAGAACGACTATGTCCGTCACAGTGGAGCACGGAGATTTATTCACCTAGCGGAGCAGAGATGAAATCATGTTTAAACTAAAAACACAAAATGGGTTGTTTCTGCCACAAACTTCCCACCAAAGTAGGAATCTTACTTCGTAAGTGGAACCAGACCCTCGCTCCATGCTCTGCCCAGCAGAAAAATTACATGGCTTTTACTTTAATGGCCTTTTAGGCTTGTCGCCAAAAGAAGTTCCAAAAAAAAAAAAAAAACTTTTCTGGTCCCAATTTGCCCTCTCAGCCCAGCTCTTTTGTAAGCAGGGAGCAGAGACGCTGGCGAGCATCCAAAGCCGGGCTCTGTGAAATGAAGCCAGAGGCCAAAGGACCACTCCACACGATTGAGAGGAGGAGGAGCCGCAGGACCACACTGAGTCAGCCTGCAACAGGAGGTGTCGGGACGGTGGGCACCGCTTAACTGGTGTGACTTGCCGGGTACGTGGGTCACTGTCCCTGTGCAGGTGAGCCCACCGCTGCCAAGGCGGGGCAGGAGGAGCACCTGGATGGAGTGCAGCTAGAGATGCGCAGGTGACGTTGCATTTTCAGCTGTTTCTGTGTTCAATAAACATGCATGGCTTTTTTTTTTCCTCTTTAAAGGTTTGGGGGTCTAGCTGAACATTTCACATCCCAGTCCTGAGCCATTCTTAGGGGTGAAGCAGAGAACACTTTTCTAATCCTTTACAGGCGTCTCCAGGCTACAGCGATTTCAGATGAAGAAACTCAGAATCCAGGGGGCAGCAGAGCGTAGGATCCCTCCTTGTCTGGCTAGACATAATCCAATAGCTCAGATTCCTCACTCTTAAAATAACAAAGATAATGAAGGACACGTAAGGACAGAAATAGCATCACAATTTGTCCAAAGTGGTGAGGGCCACTGGGAAGGGACCGGAAGAGTGGCAATTCTTCAGAGGAGGGCAGGGTTGCTTCTGGCCTGTGGTGGCCAAAATGGCTTCAAGGAGAAGCCTGCACCTGAGCAGGACCAGAAGGGTTCCTGGGCTGAGATCTGCAGGGGCTGCGGGAGGCATGCGTAACTGAGTTGAGGGGGCAAGGAGAACCATTTCCTTTCAACTTCCTCCTCTCAGATTGGTCCCTGAGGGAACTGAAAAACGCCTCAGCAGTGCTCGTGGCTGTGCCCCAGGCACTGACTTCCCCCTACAGCCAGCCAGGTTAAAAAAAAAAATTAAAGCTGACACAAAGAGACAAAAATAAAACAAAAGCTTAACATGATCTGGATAACGGGAACTTCACCAAACTATTTAAAACAAAAATGGGACTGCCCTGTAGTATTGGTGTGTCATTCGGCTGGGTTCTAAACCATGCCTGGACACACTCTGGGCCTCGACTTGGAGCTGCTGGAATGTTCCCTGTGTCTGAGAACCTCTCGGACACAATGGGAAGGTGAGCACTCAGCCCGGGAAGCCCCTGGAGATGGAGCTTTGTGAGACCGTTATCAAAATAAAAGATAAAGATTCCTGAGAAAAAGAGACCTGCGAGCACTGTGACAAAATGACACCTCGGGTTTCATATGAACAAATCCGAACCTGTGACTGGAATGTTCTCACAGTTATTTAAGTTCCCAGAGTGTGGCGAGTTTTCCTCCTCACCGTATCATTATGGTGGAAATGTAAGAAAATGAACACTGAGAAATGACAATCTCCTGAATGAGTGTCAGATAGCCAAAAATGTAAGAGTCCACACACGAGCTTTCCCAAGCCTTTCGAAACTAAGGCAGCCCAGTTAAATCGTGTTTATGATAGGCATAAAATAAAAATTAGTACAAAATATTAAATGTTTATGAGCACAGGCTCTGCTTCTAGTAATTTCCATTTTAGACGGGGTGCGTTAGCAATCAGAACTATAATTACTCTCCTTGATACTTTCCGTTCACTCCGTTTCACCTTCAGGCATTTCATGGCAAAAGACAACGGTGTCTTTAGTCACACTTGAAATATTAGACCTATGGTGAAGAAAACTCCCCCACAGAGGCCTTTTCCTCTTCTGTTCCCTCATCTCTGAATGGCGCATACATAGTAAGGTGGCAGGCAGGCTCAACCCCCAGAGGGGTGTCAGGGTGAGAAAAAGGGCATTTTTAAGGGCGGGGCGGTTGGGGAAAAACAGAGGTGGGTGATGGAGAGTGTCGGAGCCTGTGTGAATGGGAAGGGCATTCCCATTGGACTCTGATTAAATAAATACCCATGTTAAGGATGATGGGAGCTAAATTTCTGGTTGTCTGAGAAGGGAGTTACAAGTATGGTAAGAAGAAAGCTACAGCCCTGTGAGTGTTGGTGTGAACATATGACTTTAAATATAGAGAAATAGATATAGAAATAAATATCGATGAAAATGCGTGTTGCATCTGTACATATGCTCCCTGGTTCTGTCCACTTCAGTGGCACTGAGCACACCTAGCACCTAGATATTGGTTTCTAAATACTCTTCTTTACTAAAAGATGTGGGTTCCTTGGAGAAAGGGCCGATTCCATGGCTGACACAGAGAAAGAATAAAATGGTTTGGAATTCTTTTTGTGTACCCAAAGGAAGAAAATGCTTAAAGAATGATGAGGACATGCCAAAAAGGACCCAGGAACTAGACTGAAGGGGCTCTCACTGGCCAAATCAGGCACAATTTGAGGATCAAACTAAACAATTTTGGTAATGAATTATAACTCACTTTGAATAACATAGGAAGCCACGAGTCCACACTGATGTAAATATATGAACAGATGAATTGAAAGTACGCTGAATGCTTAGAAGGATGTTTACATAGTCTCAAAATACTTCCACATAAAATACTTACGAATTACAAATTAAAAAAAGAACTTCTGCAGTGGGGAAGCCTGGCAGATTCTACCTTCTCAAAGGATCAAAGTAGCAGCGTCAGCAACGGGACAAGCTGAGACTGCATGCCACCTGATAGGGTCCAAGAGCACAGCCAGCCTCGCGTCTGGGGTATATATAGTGTGAATTTATTCATGAGGAAATAGCAAACCCCAGTGGAGGGAAATTCCACAAAATAACTGGCCTGAGATCTTTACAGTGTCCATGTCATGATAACCAAGGAAAGATGAAAGAGAAATGACAATTAAACTCAACATAAGATTCTGAACTGGCTCCTCCCGCTATAAAAACATTATGGGGACAATTAGAAAACCTCGACTGCCATGTGAGGGGGAGACAGTAATATCATATCAATGTCAATTTTCTGATTTTTCAGTAGAATTTTATTTATGTTGGAGAACATCCTTGTTTGTAGGAACACATAGCACATACTAAATACATACACTAAACATTTGGGGCTGTGGGCATCATGTAGGCAACTTTCTCTGAAATGGTTCATAAAAAGAGCTTTTTGTACTACTGGCATTTTTCTGTAAGTTTGAGTCTTTTTTTAAAAAGCAGTTAATTATGTCTTTCTTCAATGAATGTTGACTTTCATGAAGAAATCGGCCAGGGTTAGCCTTGTTAGGAGTCACACAATCTGGCATTCTCAAATACACACGTGGATGAAAAGATGGAGTTTGGAAACATTAGGGATAATTGACTGTACAAACAATTCAATTTCTTTTCTTATTACTACAAATAGATACTCAATTTTCTTTGTTAATCTTATAGTCTCTCTGTTTGTCAGGGATCACTACATCGCAGAAGTTTTCAAGCTAGTGATTATGTCCAAATGAATGCGTCGTATCACACTCAAAATAATCTTCAGTAGAGGCATTAACACGATCTTTTTTGAAAAATGAGATACTAATGATGCAAATTATTTAATCACACCATTATTAATAGTCCTATCATCTTGATTGATAGAACTTCCAGTACAAACTCTCCTGGTTCATGGAACTTACGTACATGAGCCTTTGAGCTTGGTATGCCTACAAGTAAGAACTTTTTGGCCAGCAAATTGGCCAGCCATTTACCACCTTCTTCTTGATCTAAACTATCCTTTTTCTTAAAACCACATTATAGCTTATCAGCCTCAAGAAAATCTTTGGGTCACCCCCTTTTGGGAATTTTCCACACGTTTATTACTCTATTAAAAAAGTAAACAGTATATTTATATAAATAACTAATGAAGTAACATCTTTTCCAAGTGAAATGACTTTAATTCTTTGGTATGTTTGCATTACCTTGTATGTACTCATGTTATTAGCATAAACAATAGTTTTTACTATTAATAATTTCATTTTATTAAATATTTCTAAATAAACATACAAAGGAGCTTATTATACACATTTCTGAATCTTGCTTTTCAAACTCAAAAAACCTCATGAAATCCTTTCAAAACAACTGATATAACTTTAATTCATTTTAAAGTGCTACATAAAATTTCATGAGTGGATGTGCCATAATTTATTCTATTATTCTCCTACTGACAAGGGTTAATTTAATGTTCTGTTTTTGCTAAATAATGTATGACTATATCCTTTTATGCATGTCCTTATGTCCTTCTGTTTTTATTTCTGTGGATTAGATTCCTAGGGGTGGGATAGGTATGTCCAGATAGCACCCAAAAGAGGCCATGACAATTTATAAAGTATGCATATCCTTTTCTGCTCACCCCTAACAATATTAAGGATTAATATTGAGTTATTTAAACTTCTTTCTATTCCAATGGCTGTAAAGTGATTCACCCACTCATTTAGTAAACATTTATTGAGCACTTTCTACATACCAGGCACTATTGTTGGTGGCTGTATACAGCAGGAATGACAGAGGCAGTGGAGCAGGCAGTGCTATTTAAGACAGGTGCTCAGGAAAGACATTGCAGAGGTGGCATTTGAACAGAGACTTGAAGAAAGCGTGGAATTGGGTCATAGGAAGAGGGGACAGCTGGTGAAGGCTCTGAGGCTGACGAATGTTTGGCATGGCTTGTGGGAGGGACAGCAAGAGGCCAGTGTGGCTGGCCAGCATCTCCGCCCTCTTCACCTCAGGGCCCCTTAGAAGCCACCTGCACAGGTAGTACCCCTGAAACTCCCCGAGGGTCACATTACCAGGTGTCCCAGTAGGGGTATGCTGAGAACATACTGGAACCAGAAAGAGAGACTTCTTTCCGCCCCAGTTTTCCTCCAGTACCTCTACTGGCAAAAGTGGCACTAATTCCATTACAAATGTTTTACAATACTTTTTGTAATATTTTACATTACAAATATTTATACAAATATTTTTCAAAAATTCTTCATTACAAATACTTTCCCCAAATCACCATTTGTCTGTTGACTTTGTATAGAGCCCAACATGTCTTCTAAGAGTTTAAAAACTGTATCTAGTCATATATGTCTCTTTATTTTTAATCTATAATTTCTAAATTTCCAGGGGTGGTTAAGAATGCCTTTTCAGTCCCTAGATGGTCTGTGTACACCCCTAGATTTTCTTGAAATTTTTAGTTTTATTTTTTCACACTAAAATTTTTAATCCATCTGGATTATATTTTTTAATGTAATGTAAATAAGATCCAATTATATTTTCTTTCAGGCAGCCATTGTACTGACACTATTTATTAAACAATCCATCTTTTCCCCACTGAAATGAAACTTTGTCATCTGTTATATTTTTGTTACCTATTTGCTGGGATCGACTTTTGGATTCTCTGTTCGATTCTGCTCGTTTGTTTGTCTGTTCCTGACTCCACACTGACATGATTGCAGAGCTTTGTATCAGGACCTGTTCTTTTGTAAGGCGCGTGTGCTCACTGTTCTCTTTTACAACTTCCTTAGCTATTCTGGGGGCACTTACTTATTCTCCCATATAAGCTTTAATATCGTTCCATCCAATTTGGAAACAACTCATTGAGATTCTAATTAGAATTAGATTACTTTTATATATTAATTTGGGAGAATTGGCTTTTTATGATATTAAGTCTTCTAATCCAAGAAGAATATTTGCTCATATCATGCTTTATTTCATTCATTAAGAGTCTTTGGTTTTTTCTGTTTAGAGACTGCACTTTTTTTTGTTGTTGTTAAATTCATTTCTGAGTATTCGTGGCTTTTGTTACCATTGTGAATGAAATAATTTTCCAGTTTCTACTTCTAAGTGCTTGTGTCGGTGTCCCGGCCAGAAACACAAGATATACTCAAGTGGGGTATGAGAAGGGTTTAAGAAGGAAGTGTTTACAAGGTGCGGCCGGAGTCAGGGAAGTCCCCGCTGAGCGGGGCAGCGAGGGCTGGCAGGGAGCGGTCGACAGAACTTGGAGAGAAGGCTGCACTCTGCAGGCCAGGCCGGCCCGTAGGGGAGACAGCCATTGCCGGGCCACAGGCCGGCAGGAAGGGAGACACAGCCTGGCTCTGCCTCTCGCCACCCTCCCACCTTCCCACCTTCCCCAGTGCTTCCCATTGGCGGAATCCAGCTGGAAGGAAGTCCGTGCAGGTGAGCAGAGCAGGGAAGAGGGGCGGTGCATCAGGAAGGCAGATGAAGAGCCTTCAGCTCAAATTTAGAGTAGAGGAAAGCTACTGAGTTGTGTGCCTTCATCTTGTAATTAGGCCACCTTACTATTTATCTTGTTGATTCTAGTAACTTAAAAAAAATCAGATGAGTTTTGGGTTTTTTTGGTATGCAATTGTATTATTGTTAAAAACAGGTAATTCTCTCTCTTCTTTTGCAATGTTTATATCAATGACTTCATTTTCCTTTATATTTCGTTTACTAGGGTTGCCAGAACAAAGTATCATAAATCGAGTGACTTAAAGCACAGGACTGTATTGTCTCACAGGAAGTCCAAGATCAAGGAGTCATCAGGGTGGGTCCCTTCTGAAGCTGGGAGGGAGACTGTTCCAGGCCTCTCCCCCAGCGTCTGGGGGTTTGCTGGCCATCTTTGAGGCTCCCTGGCCTGTAGAAGCATCACCCTGATCTCTGCCTTCATGTTCCTGTGTCAGTCCTCCTGTGAGCATGTGCCTGTGTCCAAAATTCCCTTTTTATAAAGGTATCAGTCACATTGGATTAGGGTCACTCTAATGACTTCATCTTAACTTTGTCATCTGCAAAAACTCTATTTCCAAAATAAAGTCATGCTCACAGGTCCTGGGGATTAGGACTGCAACATCTTTTGGGAAATACGCAATTCAGGCCACAACACCTGTCATACTGCTTTTGCTAAAGCCTTTAAGACAATGCTCAATAATAGCATCAATGACAGGCATCACTATCTAATTTCTAATTTAATTGAAATTATTTAAAATTTTCCTTTTATAGGATATATTTGCTGTTGATTATTGGTAAATAGTCTTTATTAAATAATTTAGTAAAGAGTAGTTTCATAAATAATATAGTTATTAAATTATTTCCTTCTCATTCAGTGTAACTTAAAATGTTTATAAGGAATGAAATTACCACTACATTTTATCAGTTGCCTTTCTAACATCTGTTGATTTGATCAAATTATTTTACTCCTTTAATTTATTGATGTAATAGATTATGTTGATAGTTGTAGAGTTGTTGAATCTGTTTTGCCTTCCTATAAAAGACCCTTTTTGATAAAATATATTGTTATTCTTTGGATACAGTGATGTATTCTATTTGCTAATAATTTATTTAGAATTTTACATTGATTTTCATAAGTTAAATCAGCCCATAGTTGTCTTTTTTTGTCAATTCTTTATCAGGTTTTGTTATTAGACGTATGCAAGCTTTATAAATTTAATTGGGAAGATTTCATTCTTTATATCTGGCCTACAATAGTTTACATAATATTGGATTTATTTATCTGATCCTTAAAAGTTAGATAAAACTCAGCTGTGAGCTAATTTAGTTCTGTGTTTCTTAATTACACATCTATCTTTAAGCAGCTTTATAATTTTTTCTGTGGTAATTGGTCTATTTATAGTTTCTGCTTTTTATTGGGTCAATTTAGGTAATTTATATTTAATTTTGGTTTTTCCTCTACATTTTCCCTCATAATTTTTCTAAGCTGTCTTTCATCTGTGATTCCGTTTCTTTTCTCATTCTTGTTTTTGTGTATTTTTTGCTCTCTTGCTCCTTTTCCTTACTCAAACCTGAAAGAAATGTATCTTTTTTAGTGTTCTTTCCGAAGAAACATTTTAGATTAATTTTTCTTTCTACTGTCTGTTGCTATAGTTTTTATTTCATTAATTTCATCTTTTAAATTCATATATTTCCACTTTTTAGCTCCTTTTAATTTATTTTATAGTTCATTTTTAAATTTCTGGTTTCTTTGTTTTTATTATTTTATCTTTTATTTTTATTTTACCTTTTATTGTTTATTTTGCTATTTTATTTTTATTTCTTATTTTTTATCTTTGATAACTATTTAAACCTATAGATTTTTAAATCTATAGATTTAAAAAAGCTTTTAGGTGTGTACCATAGGTTTTTAGAATAAAGTGTTTTCTTCATTATTTTCTAAGTGGTTTGCTATTTTCTTTTAATTTTATATTTGACCTAATAATTAGCTAGGACTGTGGTTCTTTATTTAAAAGAGTTTAGGTCAATGTGTAATGATTTATTTATAATCTTTTTGAATTTAATGTAATAATATAGCCTTTAAAAGTCTGCTTTTTGATCCTATTATGCTGATGCTTACTTTTAATTTTTCATTATTATTTCCTCTTTCTCCTTTTAAAAATGCTCTTGTTTAGTCAAGTTGCTATTGGTTTCATTTTCCCATAGCTGGTGTAGAATTTTAACTAAACATTTCTATTCAATTAATAGTTATTGGATTTTCCCAAGAACTCTTAAACAGAAACGTATTTCTAAATTATTATTTTAAATCAAGATGCTAAATTATGTCCCCCACTGAGATGCACGATTTCCCTTTTCTTTTACTGTATCCCAATAAGGTAAAACAATTTTCAGTATGTTCCTGGTAATTCTTGGAAGTTTATTTTAGTGAAGTTTAGCATTGATTTATTAATTTTTTAAAAAAATTAACAAACACAAAACTACAAAAGAAATTGGAATTGTGATAGAAATTGAATTAAGCAGGTTTTGAGGAATAGTGGCATTTTTACAACATTGACTTTCCCGATCTGAAAACATGTTCTATTTACTATAGTGTGATATAACAGCCTTCAGAAAAGCTTTGTCGATATTTTCATACGAAAGTTATGCATATATCAAATTTATACCCCAAATTTTGTACTTTTAATTGCTATTATGAATGGGATCTCTGTTTCATTACATTCTAGTTGGTTGTTATTGTAATAAAGAAATTAAATGTTTTATATTCATCTTGTATCTATTTAGAAAGTTGCCAGCATACTAAATTTTCAAGTTGGTTATAATAGTTATTCATTTGATTCTCTTAGACTTTCTAGATAATTACATAATATATTAATAATGATGATTTCCAGTACTTATAGCTTTAATTTTCTTTTTCTTGTCCTATTGTACTAGCTAGATGTCCCACATAGTATAGGATAATGGTACTTAAAGAAGGAATTCTTGTTTCATTCCTAACTCCAGTCCAAGTATCTTCATTTAAATATCTTTAAATATTAATTTTTGTATTCTAATATACATTCTATGTCATTCTTAAAGTTTTATTTTGTAGCTATTTTCAAAGAGTTGTTTCTTTTATTTAAATCCAGAATAAATCTGAAATTCTATAGGATGTTTTGATATCTCCTGAGATAATCAGGAGATTTTCTTTCTTAATCTTTCAATTAATATATGTATTATTACATTACAATATATTAATATATATATTTCTTAAGAGTAAATGGTCTTTGCATTCTTAATCTATTTTATACCTTGTTGTAATTAGTTTGCTAATAATTTCTTTTGGACTTTTACATTTTTGTTCATGAGTGAATGACCTATATTTTCCTACCTTGAGCTTCTGTGTCTTATTTTGATATCAGGGATATGTTGGTAATATAAAACTTGTCTGAAAGACACTCCAAATGTGTTTTGCAAGAAAAATATATACTACATCTTAATTCTATTAAAAAATGTCAGTCATACTAATAAATTCTTAAAAGAAAGGATTTCATGGTCCACAGGTCGCGAAGTGTATCCCTCTGTTAGAGATTCACAATACATCATGTACAAAAGCTCTGAAAATTCCTGCGGGGAAAAGTTTATTTCTTCAACCTAGTCTTTCCCAAACTAATCTGAGTACAGAATACTTTTCTTTTTAAGCTTGCTTATTAAAACACCCTACGGGGTATTTTAAAAGAGATATCACTTTTGGAAATGCTTTAAATACAAAGATGTTTCTTGGCAATTATTTATAATCACAAAAATTAGGAAACAAATAATAGGGGAACGTTTAGGTAAATTATAATAGAATGGAACATTATGCAGTCATAAACTGCTGTGTGCAAAGATTTTATAAAGGCGTGAAAATGCATTCATTTTAATGTTAAGTGAAAAATCAGGATAAAAATATACTATGTGATGACACATTACATTGAAACCAAACAAAGAAATGAAAACAGAGAAAATGATTAGGAATAAATTCACCAAGATTCAAATAGTCATCTTGGATGGTGGTGGGGTTTTTTTCTTTCTTCTTTTTGTGTTTCTATAGCACATATTGCTTCTGTATTTTGTGAAAAATGACAATTCCAAAATAATAGAAACCTCCAGTTTCTACTGAAAGGGATCATGAAGGTGGAGTTTGTGGGCAGAGGGAGAGATGTCAGGAGGAGGTGGGGGGTGCCAGGGCCTCTTTCCAATGTTCTTTCTTGCCTCCTGACTATGGAAGGGCTTTCTAGTGCTGACATGTCCCTGGTATGGATTTAAGCATGAGCAGCCTCTCCTGCACCTCAATACCAGAGTCTAACTTTGCAAAACATGCTCCTGCAGCACAGATCCCAGACCCCCCCACCCTACTCCCTTTCCGTCCCATCCTTGGTCCTCATGCTATTTATGACTCTCTTTGCCACTTGACCATAGGCTTCTCCAAGGATGGTGACAGTGTCTGATGATGGATCTCTAGGTTTCCTCTGGGAATTCCCACCAGGCTTTATGTGTGACACATGTCAACAAATGTTGTTTCATATTCTAAAGTAATGGAAGTGGTATCATTCTCTTTAGCCCCACCCCCCAAATCAACCCTGCTCAGCACAGAGGAGTTGAGAAGGAAGCAGAAGAATTCTGTAGCTGTAGGAAGAAAAATAAGTGTTAGAGGGACAATCAACTCTATAGGGTCACCGAGGCCACTTCAGATTCTCTCCCTCCAAATCCAGTTTCTCCATTCTTGGACCTCCCCCCGCCCTCAAAGTAGGGGTTTTCTATTCTGCATAATGGAATTTTAATTGATTGCATATGACTATTTCTCAATTGTAGAGTAGCAATAAAATTTTGTGTACTGGACAGTTAGTTATCCAGTAAGGGACGTGCTTTTTCATTACAGATGTAGAGAATTGGGATACCTAGTGACCGCTCCAACTCTTGATATGCTTATTAATGGTATTCTGATTCTAAGCAATTACACAAAGTTTTACATCATTCTTGGCCCCTTCTAACTACAGAGACATTTTACTATGCATTTTTTGAAGGCTAAAGATATAGAATCTCCTATAAGGGCTGAATCCACAAACAAAAAGGTCAAGAGCTAATTTTTCAGGGGGGAATCTCTTTCCTGTATTCAAAATACACACTTGCAATCCAGAATCCATTTGGTTATGCCCTCTATGTTAATTATATTTCCTCTGTCAGATGAGGCAAAGCCTAGTTTTCTGAAGATTTTCGCATGGTTTTGACAAACAGTGACCAGTCGTGGTTGTAATGACAACTCTCATGGATGGAACTGCCTCTCGGGGCCGGGCCCCAAGCGAGTGTTCATTCATTCCATCTCAGAACTCCCCTGGGTGGTGGGCTCTGCCACTGCAGGTGAGCAAACTGAGGCTTGGGGAGGGTAAGTAATTCCACAGAGTGATGCAGACAGTAAGTACACAAAAGACCAGGGCTTTAGGCACAGGTCTAACTTTCTCCAAAGCCAACCCATTTGTTTGTAACTGCTACGTGGGAAAATTGAAATTAGCGTATGAAATAGACAATACTTGTACAGTATGGCAAAAACAGAAATAAAACTCCAATCAGCTATCTCTTGAGCAGCACTTAATATGTATCAGGCACTGTTCTAAGCACTCGTCAGATGTGAGTTCTTTCTGTTCTCAGAATGACCCTAGGAGGGAGGGACCATTGTCGCCTCCAGTTTAGAGGTGAGGCTATAGCACTGAGAGCAGCAGGGCAGTACTTGGGCCCCAGGAAAGATCTGGGAGAGAAGCTACTACTCTCCCCCACATGAAAGCCACAGAAGCTCTGGGACTCTCTGCTGTTGGTCGTCTCCATTAAGATGGATCAATCCAACGCTTGCTCTGCCATCCTCAGCCTGAAGAGATTTTTGGATTATCTTTGGAAGTAGGCAAGACATGGACCAATCAAGCCATCCCAGATTCCTCTTAACTGAACCTGTATTTTCAAGCACCTTTGGGGGAGAAAATAGCAGTGGGAAAAATCTGGCGATTGACTCAGTATTTGTTAAATCTGCGTCACTTTGGTATAAATTGGGCTTTGGACTGATTTGGTTTAATCAAATATCTGTATCCTGGTGTGTGTGTGTGTGTGTGTGTGTGTGTGTGTGTGTGTGTGTGTGTAGACCTTCATCCAGATTTTCCTGAATTTAGCAAATAATAAGAAGGTGGGGAGGAGAAGGAGTTCTGTATTTCACATGCTCACGTTTCGGGGCACCAGCTGCCTTAGAACCATCTTAGTGACACCTGTGAAGTACTGTTTTCCCAAGAGACTACTGTCATCAGAAGAGTGCCTCAAGTTAACATTTTCTAAGAGCTCCCCATCTCTTTCATACTTATTATTTGGCTTCAGATTACCTCAGTCAATAAAATTGCCATTGTTGGTTTGCACCTTTCAGAAAATTTGTGTGCATTAAACACTTTGGCAATATTTATTTATTCTGCCATCTGTCTCACTATCTACACATTCTCAACAGTCTGGCCTAGAAAGCACCCAAAATCACCTGAGCATCGTAAAATTAGTCCATGGCTGTCAGAGTAACGCATGGAGAACACAGCTGCTGTCCTGCTGCCTGATTTAATGAGGTTCCGGAAGTATGTGGACAAGGATGCTTTCCCTTGGTTACCATAGAAACAAGACGGGTTCTCAGAGCAGGTGTCAGCAGCATCGAAATCAAGATGAATCAGCTGATGACTCGTCATCTGGGGGAGGTGTTGACCAAGCCAGGGTGCCTCCAGTTTGCACCCTCCTGTTCCTTGGTTAGGACAAACTTGAGGACAGAGACCTAAAGTCCACCCAGACCTCATTCTGAACATGCCACGTTGCATTATATGCTTTGTGAGTCTAAAAGGACTTAGACTTTGAGAATTTCAAAATTAGAAATGCTGAGAGTACCTCTGTTCTTTCAGATCCTAGTTAATTGGTGGTCTGTTGTTTCATTTGAAAATAAATAAATAATACACGATCTACCCCTGCACCTGCCCCCCTCCAACGTGGGTTTATTTGATTTTATTCAAAGTCTAACTTGCCTCAGGAGGCAACTTTTTGTTTTAATGCACAGAATGGGATATTCAGGGCTTCCAACTAAACTCACCACTTTTAAGGTCAAAGGCTTTTTTCCACAAAGCTGGTTTTCCTCCTAAATTATGCTGTCACAGATGAAGCGGTGAAATTTATAAACTTTAGTGTTAGTTTCACAAGTCACTTCTCAGAGGCCACGTCACTTGTACAGAATAGAAAACTTGAAAGTAAAATAATTCCCTGCAATTCATTCTATATTTACAGAATAGTTTTCGGGTGAACAGCTATGAATGGAGAATGGAGCTAACGGAATGGAAATACTAGTGGAGAACCAAGAAAAGACGTGAATACCATTCTTCAGCAAGTCCCTGTTTCGCACCAGACACTTAAACCAGACTAACCTTTGGTAAATACAGATCTCTCTGATTTCTGAAAAGAGAAGGAATCTTTAACTTCTTGGCTTTATCTTCTTAAGATTTTTCTCTTTCTTTGTACAGATAGAATCCATTAGCCAATTAGCTCAGAGAAAATAAGGCAGCATACATGCTATTTCATGTAGAAAAAGAGCAAAGTGTTCAATTTTTCTGCTTTTCGGCTGAACTGACAGATATTCTTTGTTCTCTAGGAATGTGATGATTTAGGCCAAAATTCTGCTTCCTGAATAATTCAAATAATTGCCTCAACCCCATGCTTTGCTGAAGTTGGAGCGATTTGACTGCAAAAGGCAGGTGATCAAATTAAAATCATGTTTTGATGGGCCTTATTTTAAGCCCTTTTTGAAAGAAAAAAAAAGATAGCTATTTACTGCTCAATTAAACATTTTTATGTATTTTGAAAACATAAATGACATAAATGCTGAATGTTATTAGTGTAATGTTAAGTGGCGAGCAGTGACAAAGCTCTTTTGAAATGAAGTAGAAGGTGTGTTTGAAGTCCTAGACTTTGTTCTATAAGAATCATCCAATTAGATGTTTTTGTCAAGCAGATGTTACAGTTTCACTGTTCAAGGGGACAAAGCTTTCATCCCGGCCCTCAGGAGCTGTGCGTGCAAAGTGATGCTTGTTACGCGGCCCTGTAGCTGTCAGTCTGTGTCACGTCACTCAGTGCCATTGTCCTGTGCTGTAAACAGAAATGGGAATCTGAGAGCTAGTTATACTAAACATGCCTTGGGGCGTTATCGATGTAGGAGCATCTAATGTGCACATAGAACAAAAGTTACGCATGAAAAGAAGTTAAATGCAGAGGTTTAATTTAAAGAAGTGGTATTGCTGTCAGACTTGCCTCCTGCAGTAAAATAAGGACTTCATTTTGTTTCACAATGTGATTGTTTACTCACTTTGTGGACATTTTCTCAAGCCCTGGGTAATGCTACCAACTTAGAACTGTGGATTGAGCACATGCATTGTGTGCCTGGCAGGTCCATAAGTCATTCTGAGTCACCTACATGCCTTGTCCCGAGTGACCAAGTGCAGGTTTGCTGTCTTGGGTGGACACATGCACCTGTAGCTGCAAAGCAGATCAAAGCCAGAGAGGGGGGAAGCCAAGGGACTCATCTGTCCATTGTGCCCCCTGGCATTGGCCGCACCCTACATGGACCCAACCCTATGTCATCTTCCTGGCTGGCCCTGGGCTGCTCCCTGAAAATGTCATACCCTGGGCAGGTTGAAGCCTGATGTTAGGTGGTACCTAACCTCAGCGGGGCCTTGCTGCCCCTGTAGCCCACCACCCTTTTTTTGGGTAACTCCCTCTGCAGCTCTCAGTGAAGACCACTTTGAATCTCGGCCCTCTCCTCAAATGTGTGGCCAAGTCTTCTGAGGTGGCCCCTCCTCTCAGCAGATGACCTTGCCCTCAAGTTCACGGAGAAAACAGGAGCCCTCAGGCAGGAACACGACCAACCCGACAAACCAACTTGACTTCACCCATCCTCTCTCATTTCCCTGTTTTAATAATATCAACAACAGATAATGCTTGTGTGGTGCTTACCAGGAAGTCTCTGCATGTGCTACTTTATTTACCCCTCATCAAGACACTACAATGTAGGTGCTTGTGTCATCCTCATTTTCAGATGAAGAAACCAAGGTGCAGAGCGGTAAAGACACTTGTCTGGGGCCACACATGTGGCATGTGGCAGAGCCAGGATGTGAGCCCTGTTTAACCACCATGCTGAGATGGAGATCAGCTTTGTATCTGGAGTCAGTTCCTCCACAGGCTCTGCATCCTATCCCATCTCACCTTCCGAGGGACTCGCTCTAAGGTCTATTTCTGTCCCTCCTGGAATGTCACCCTCTCCCTTCCTGTTGGCTCCTCCCCCTCAATGGTTAAATAGACTCAAGTCCCCAACCCATATACCCATTTTCAAAAAGTCCTGGATTCCTCGTCTGTCTTTCCCTTTTCTCCCCCTCCTCGTCCTCCTCCTCCTCCTCCTCCTCCTCCTCCTCCTCCCTCTCTCTCTCTCTCTCTCTCTCTCTCTCTCTCTCTCTCTCTCTCTCTCTCTCTCTCTCTCTCTCTCTCTCTCTCTCTCTCTCCTATCTTTCTCTTCACAACCAACCTTCATGCAAAAGTCACCAGCACTCATGGTCTCCATTTCTCAGCCCACAGCAGCCTGGCTTCTGCTCCCATCACCCTATAAGAATGTTCCTCAGGTTTCCAGTGACGGCCATTGAGACGTTTCAGGCGTTATCTTGGCACATAATCGGCTTTAAAAAAATGTTTGTGGAAAATAAATGAACAAACGAATAAACAAATGAATGAAAATGGTGAATATCTGATAAGAAAAACTCAGCCCATTTCTCCCCACTCTGTTCCCCATCCTTCTCACCAGCTTATCTGAGGAGACCCCCCCCAAATCAGTATACCCTTATATTACAGTCCCTCAGCCTGGGGTCCTGGGGCCACCTGCATGGGAATCTCATGCCCACCCCACCCCCAGGCCCACTAAGTAAGATTATCTGGCTGGGGTCTGGGATCTGCACTGTGAACAGATACTGGAGCTGAAACCTAGGCACGTGACAGTTGGAGGGTCTGTGCTCCATATCTGCCCTTTTGTTCATTTTTATGGTTCAGTGATCTCCTTATAAACAATTGGATTAAAAATTATAAGAAGGGTTTATGCCTTGGAAAGCATTCACAAAGGAAAAGTAAGTGTTATCTTTGGCATGCAATAATGCTTGTGGAATTTCACTGCTCCTTGCCGTTTGCTTATGACACTTACCCTTTGCATCAAGGCTGTTATTAAAGGTTTCCACAACAGAACAATAGCTGGCCAATGGCGGCTGAGACACACGCTCTGATCCGTTTCCGCCTGGGAACTGACATCTTGGAGACTGAAGATCTGTTTCCTCTGCCCCCACTTTTTGGAATGAGAAAATGTTATTTAGAAGGCAGAATTGCTTCTCAGACAAATGCAGATGAGGGAATACTTTCCCCCTTATGTGAAAGTGCTCAGTGTTTTTTGTTCCGTGTAATTAACTCTAATACTTCCTGCTTATACGTTAGACTGCCATTTACACACAGCTTCATGTACGTTAGCACATCGGGTTCTAACGGTACAGAGAAGCAGGCTGGGCATTCGATGCATCACTCCTTTCACAGATTCCTAACGGGTGCCTGCAATGTGCCCGGAGCCAGCCTGGGTACCATGGGAACACGGGAGAGGCTGTGACTTGGATGCAGCCGCCCTCGGGTACCTTGCAGGCTGCTGGAGGACATAAGCCATGGACACAGCATCTAGTACAAGCTAGAAAATGCCAAGGGCCTTGAAACTAGATTAGAAATGCTCTGAAAAGAAGAACTCCACCATTTGTATCTTGGTGCCAAAGACAAGGTCTGGCAGGAGTCAGAGCTCACTAAACACGGCTAAATCGAGGAGACGGATCAAGTGCTTTGCAAATTCAGAGTTGGGTTGGGATTGGGATTGGGAGGTGGATCACTTCCTGCTTGGGGTGGGCAGTGGACTGGGGCTTCCTGAATAAGATGTGTGGACCCGGCTGCTCTCACTAACCTGTAGAGCTTCACAGGATCTCCTTGCTCAAACCTTTACAGATTCAGTGTAAATTCGTGGTATCCCTATCCTCGGAGAGTTTCTTTCTTTGAATGTCAACCAGCATACCTTACAGCTTGTATTTGGGTGAAAGGCTCTCACTACCCCAAGTGTATTTTCTCACATAGTATTAATTTCACAGGCTTTTTCTCCTCCTTTGTTTTTGTTTGTTGGTCTTTACTGTATTTTCTCATAAGAAAAAAGTAATGCAATTATAAACTTAGAAAGAAGAGAAAAGTTTGAAGAACTAGGGGGAATAATCTTATTACCTACAGGTAACCATGATTATTGTTTGGGGCATATTTCTTAATAGCATTTATATACGTACATATTTTGAACATTGATAATTACTATTAAAAACACAATTTAAAGTCCTTCCCACAGTCACTGAAAACTCAAGCAACTTTTAAAAACACCACGGAAGTTGACATTGTTTGATCATGCTATAACTTCAATTTCCATCATGTTTGACATTTGGATTGTTCAAACTTTATGTTAATATAAACATAGCTGAAATGTTTCTGAAGCAGTCCCACATTTTGGCTTATTTGCTTGGAATAGATTCCTCAAAAGAGAGTTATGAAATCAGTGAGAAGAAACATTTTAAGGATCCTAATTGGGTACATATTACCAAACTGGTTTCTAAAAAGTTCGCCCCAGTGTGCTCTGCTCCCACAGGATTTGAGAGTGCTTTCAACACTCCCGTTCACCAGCTCTTTCAGTTCCCGGCGGCTGCTGAACAAACTACGTAACTTAAAGTTACAGCCATTTTATCACTTCTCACAATTTGGGGGTCAGGAATGTAGGCAGGATTCAGCCAGCTGATTCTTCTGCCCCACGTGGCATGGACTGGGGTTTCTTGGAGGTGCTGAGCTGGCAGCTGGTCTGGTCTGGAGGTCTGAGTTGGATTTCCCACACTTCTCGCACCCTGGCAGGGGTGGCTGGAAGGCTGGGCTCCGTCAAATCCTTTCCCATCTCCATGTGGCCTCAGGGCCTCGTCACATGGTCTCTTCCGCAGGGTAGTCAGGATTCCTAGAGGGTGGCTCACCAGTGAGCCAGTGTTCACAGGGACGGGAAGTGGAATCTGCCAGCCTCTTAAGGCCCAGCATTACTTCTGCCATATTCTATTGTCAAAGCAGTCACAGAACCCGCCCAGGTTCAAGGCGAGGGGACCAAGACATTATTTGTTGATGGAAGGTTTGTCAAAGAATTTGTGGCCACCTCGAATTCACCATATCAGTATTGAGTAGTATTGTAAGAAACATTTATCTGCTTGCTAGTTTGAAAGGTACGCTACGGTAAACCAGTGTGCTTTCATTTTAATTTATTCATTTCAATCTTAAACTTTTTCATGTATTTATTGCCATGTGAATTCTCCTACCTGGGAGTGGTTTGACCCTGCCCCTGGGTCTCTCCTCGCTCTGCCACTTACAACTTTGAGATATTGGACAGGTCCTTTTAAACTCTGAGTCCCCATGGTTTCATCTGTAGAATGGAGGTAATATTATTTACCTGAGAACCTGTGAGTTGCTGTGAAGCTTAAATGAGAAAAAGAAATCTAACGTGCTTGTTTAACTCCAGGCCTGACCCATAATAAACACTCAGTACACGCGAGTAACTATTGCTAATCGTATTATTTGTTCAGCCTTGTCGTGGTCCGCAGGTGCCAGCGTGGGCCAGCACCTGTGGAGGGGATGCAAGGCCCCTGGGTTGCTGGGGGCACAGGAAAAGCCAGGCATCCTCTGTGTTCTGCTCGATGCCAGTTCACAGCCCCAGTTCCCTGGCACCTCTGCCCAAGGGCAGGGAGCTGACAGCTTGCGAGTGGGCACAGTGCCATCCCACGAGATGGGAATGAGAACAGGCGGCCAGGGGAACATGTATGTGTCCTGCCGTGTTTGTTCAACAAACCGTTCCCAGCCGGGGAGCACAAAACCAGCTGTCAATCCCGGTCTTACAAACCCCCGTTATAGGAGACGTGCCGTCATTAATCCAGTTCTGGGAAGAATTACCTTTCAAACTTTTTTTTCTAGAGAAACAGTATAGTACACCCAGCAAATACAGAGAACTTGATTTATGCCTCATCCATCAAACTGAAATAAATGTTATTCCATGGAAACGAGACCAACACTTTGAGGCTGGAGGTGGTAAATTCATTTGCTGAGCCTTGACTGAGGGGCACTCACATTTGTCACTGCCCCCTCTCGTCTGAAGGTGACACCCAGCGCCCTGCCACCAGCAGCACGAGTTCTTTTCGTGGCTCTTCCTCCCCATCAGTGATAATGGGCTGTGTCCTGCCAGCCACATACTTTCTTCCTGACTTGAGCCCAGCAAGGCCTGGCCGCAGCTGGTATCCTCTTTGGGTGACATTTTGGATCGCAAGGAAATCAAACCACAGCCTTGCTGATCATCGGCACCTCTGATGCTTTAGGTGGGTGACGGGTCTGGACAGAAGATGGGCAGGTGCTGGACGCAATGGCGAAGGAGAGGCAGGCAGTGAGGACTCAGAAGGCAAGGACTATCCCACCGCCTTCCAGTCCTGCCACTTAGCTTTCCTGTTAAATGAGGATGCAAACGCCTGCCCTGCCAACTTCATAAGAATGTGAAACCACACAAAACAAAGACCTTTTACCTCATGTGATGTCATCATAACTGAAGCAAACGTGTGTTCTTTCTGTATTGTTTTAAAAGGACCTTCATGCCTAGTATATATTTTATTCTTTAACAGCTTTGGAAGGGATTCATAACTGTGATTTTTTCCATTTTACAGAACAGGAAACTGAGGTGAACTGAGTGTGACTCACCAAGGTCATAGAGGGAGCCCAGGTCTCCTGATTCTCAGCAGTTCCCAGATGACAACACTGTCCCCACGTGAAACAAGGACCCTGGGGCCTGGGCAGGTTTCCAGGGCCTTGCTTTTATGTTCCAGTAGGTCCATTCCAGCCAGGCCCCAGTGAGTTGGGACTCAACCCACATGGCATAGGTTTCTCACTTGGAGAAACTCTGCGAGGCCCACCCTTCATCTTCCTCAGTTCGTAGAACATGACCTTGAGGGACCCTTTGCCCCACGAGCCCACAGGCTGGTCTCTGAGGGTACCCAGGTGTAGGGAGGGACCAAGGCCAGGAAGCTGCTGGTCTGGGAGAAGCATCCACCCCTTGTGGGGACACGAAGGCCCATGAGCCCTGGGCTGGGGGACCTCTTGGTCTATTTCCACTTCAGAGTCTATGTTTAACTGACAAATGCTGACTGCCACTTTGAGGGGGGCCTGTCCTACAACGGCCTTCTCAGCCACCAACTCTGGCAAAGGTTCAGTGTGAGCTGAACCCAAACACAAGCTCCCTCATCCAGTTCTAAGAGGGACTGACTCTACCTGTGCCCTCAGGTTCTCTGCTGAGGACTTCATTACACTGTGTTGGGGTGGGCAGGGTGGTTGCCTTCATCCAGGAAGATGAAAGTCTTCCTAAAGATCAAGGCCGTCCCTCAGGTAGCTGGTAAACGGGCGGACCTTAGCCGGGCGCACAGAAGCCCTGAGGGCTGAACGCAAAGAAGTTGGCACATGCGCTCCTTTCTTGTCGTGAGTGTATTTCTAGAAAACGTTACTTTAAAAAATATCAGTAAAAGCTATGTTTGTGGATGCTGTGGCCAAAATATGTTAGTGCGACATAATGTTATCACCTCACTCCCTGCTGTCTCCAGTTCTTAGGGAATGAAAGCTTTTTTTCCCTCCAGAAAAATGAAGGCAAACGTTAGCTAGAAGAGCTTGGGGAATTACACCACTTAACTAATTTCCTAAGTATTTACAGCACGCCCAGCCTCGGTGGAAACTTTGGAGGGAAAGAAGGAGCCTTTCAAAGCCTTTATAATAGGTAGCAGCACCCCCTCTGACACTGGGTAGAGGTGGGGGACCACAAATAAAAGAGCATCTCAAAGCTCAAAAGGAAGAAAAGATAGCTGGAGGGGGTGAGGGGAGGCAGAGAACACATGAAAAAAGACATTATTCCCACTTTGCTGATTATAGAGCTCAACCAAATCCTCCCACGCCGGAAAGAACAAAGTACTCATTTTTAGCAACCCCAGAACAGAAGAAGGGGATATTGGCGGAATCCCTTCATATTAAGGAGCAATTAAGTTATTAGGAGATTTCAGAGAAATTCCAAGGGAACAGAGCCTTTCTCGCACATTACAAACTACCTCCGAGCCCTTCATAACTCACCAGGCACAACCCTGTTGTGCTACTTGTTATTTTCTTTGGCTATGTTCACGCATTCACTCAACAAATATTTATTAAGTGACTTCTATGTCCAGGTTATGACAAATGATTTTAAGCCCCCTCCCCCCCCCAAAAAAAAAATCCTGTAGAAGAAAGAATCAGGCCTGGAGTTAGAAAAGTTAGATTCAAGTCACCACTCTGCCACGCACATGCTTTTTCACTTGCGTTTAAGTCCCCTGGGCCTCAGGTTCTCGTCTGTAAAATGATCCTCTGATAATGCTTCCCAGAGTAGGTGAAAGGGCTCTGTACGCCAGAAAGTCCTTGACCAAGGTTAGCTGTCATTCTTTGTGTAAAACTCCTTGACAGGATGGGGCAACCGCACACCCTGGTTTGCCCAGGACCGTCTCAGGATCCACCTGGTGTCCCAACCCCCTTTTCACTCTTACAGGTGTGCCAGTTTGGCAAGTAAATTGTGTGGTGGCCCCCTGCTGGGAGAGTCACTGTGCAAGCAAACAGTGTGAGAAGATACCAGAGTTCCAATCTGATTGTTCCCTGACAGTACATTTCCCTATCTTGCCAGCTGTTTGCTTAAGTTCCTTTCTGCCCACCAATACCTGCGCTCTTTGAAGTTGTAGCCAACTCAGGTGTGCAAATTAGATGTGTTCACAGAAATAAGCGCTCCGCAGCACATGGGCAACAGAGGTTTCTCAGAAACAGGAGAGCAAGTGATTTGTGGCACGCCCATCACAAATGCAGATCTGGGCATAAGGAAACGTTTTCCCCGCACAAAGGCATTCTTCGGCTCGTGAGCTGAAATATTGTATTTCAAGGTAAAAGTGTTGCTGGCCTCTACAGCGAGCACAAACCAGGGCTGAGTCTGGCAGCAGCTGACACCGGGGAGAGCGGGGCTCCCCGTGTGGGATCAGGCTGCTGAGTTGTGGCCGAGTGGGAGAAATAGCTGAGGGAGCTTGGGTTTCAACCCTCGCCTCCCATGCCCTTGGCTGCATCTGCTTCCAGACTTGGGGAGCAGGTGTGACTCCAGTGTCTACTTCCGGTGCTGTTGTGAGGGTTAGGAGGGCTGACGACGCACATGCGTGCACAGCCCCTGACACGTGGCAGATTGTCCGCCAGTGCAGAGGCTTATCATTCTCAATTTTGCTCCCACCAGAGCGCTCTGCCGTGGTTAGCGAGCATTTTCGTGGGCAACAAATGTGTGGCAGGAGTCAGGGGCCAGCCTCCGCTTGTACCTTCCCTCTCCCATTGCCAAATACTCGTGAGAGTTGTCCACAGCAAAGACTTTCAAATGAGGTCAGCGACCTTGGAGTCTCTCTATCGCAGTTAGCCCTTGCCACAATAACGCTGTGTAACAAAGTACCCCAGACCTCAGTGGCTTCAGGTAACCATGACTTATTCTGCCCTAGGTGGAGGTCAGCTGGTGTCGACCAATCCAGGCTGGGCTGTACTTCAGGCCGCTCTAGCTGGGGGATCCCCAAGGCAGCCCGTCCAGAACATGTCTGTCCTCCTGCCACCAGGGGCCTGTCCAGAGCGTGCTCTTCTGATGACAAGGGCAGGGGATTAAAGGGCCAGTGGAAACCTCCTGGTCTCTCAAGGTCTAGGCTCAAATCCTGCCACTTCTGCCCATGTGTCTTTGACCACAGCAATCACATGGCCGAACCCCAAGTCAGCACTCCCCCAAAGGGCCCTGGCTAGAATGTGGGGGAGGGGATGGGGTAAAGAAGTGAGGCCAAGTCACAACATCTCATCTTTTGCAGGAAAAGACGGAGTAAGCACATTTTGACTGGTCTGGAATGGCCTTACCCACCTGGGAGGTGGTTGACTCCTGGGCCATGTGTGCCCAGCAGGCCAGGCTGCGTCTGTTTACATGTCGATATCCTGGTTGCAAGCGCAGCAAGAGAGCGAGCCCCGAGGTGCGGGCGCGTGTTCTGCCTTCACGGCCTTGTTTGCTAATGTCCCAGTAGCCAAAGCAAGACGTCAGGCCAGCCCAGGGCCAGCGTGGGAGGGGACAACGCTCCCAGGGGGCCGGTAGAGGAAGTTAAATAAACGATGGCCGTTTTGGTAATCTACCACAAGTGCGTTGCTCGGGGCACATAATAAACGCATGGCAGACTTCCTTTTTCGGTACTTGGGACTGACGGGCATGTGGTAAGCACAGCCTGCGAATCACGTGTGTCCCTGATGTGCTCCAGACGTGCGTGGCCTTTCCCACAATGGCCACATAAACTGCCTGGTCCACGCTGGACTCTCTGCTCAGACACATCCTAAGAGCCTCATGTCTTGGGGGTTAAAGAAAAAGGAACAAATAAATGTATTTCCAGGACCTTTGGGAAAAAGCGGTGAATGTCTCACAGGCAAGTTCATTTTCAGAAAAAGAAATCTTGCACGTGTGTTTCTAGATTAATTCCCAAAAAGCGTTTTTAGAAACAGAGGTGAAGGGTCCTGTGGGTCTCTGCCCTCGCACCCACCGTAGGCTCCTGCCGGGCCTGGTTTCTAAAGAACAGCCTAGGAGTCGCTAAATGCCCAGGTCCTGGCATCTGAGCTTTTACTACAGAAATATGTTCAAATGCATTCACCCATTTTGCATCACGTATCTGGAAAAGGGCAAAGTCATTTTCCAAATTAGAGAGGATGAGGAGTGGGGAAATGTGTTTGGTGTTATTGCAATTAGTCACGCTTTGGAGTATCCCGGGGAAAGTCTACTCTTGAGTTATTATTGACATAGTAAAGTGGAGGAGGTTAAAAAGGAGTCTGCAGGCACCATTAATTAACCTCTCCATTATTTTTATTTCCCCATGCATTTTTCTGACTGGAGGAAGATCACGGGGTTGAGCCCTGTTAGAGCTGCAGGCAGCCCGGTGTTCAGCCAGCCAAGCCTCCTGCTTTACAGAGGAATTCATGGCCATCTCCACAATCACAGCAGGCTATCAGGTGGGCACAGATTCTGGCCCCACCTCACAAGTGAGGAGTCCCTCCCCTGAATCCTACCAGTCCTCCAAAGCCTGCTCTTCTCCAGGAAGCCCGCCTGGAACGCATTTCTCCTTCATCTGTAACTGGCAGCCCTTGCTTAGGGCCTCTTGGCAGTGGATACTGGGGTATTCTGCCCAGTTCCCCTCTTTAGGATGAACACAGTCATCCCCCAGCTGCTCACAGATGCAGCATTTGCCTTCAGCCACAGGGAGTAAACTCGGCCAAGGTTCCACCCCTCAGAGGAGCCTGCAGCCAGGGACTGGGTGAAGCCGGGAGACCAAGCTCAGCGCATTGCTTCCATGTGGGTCTGTCCTGGCTTCTGGTCTCCTGTAGGCTCAGCCAGGGCCTGTGTTGCACCTGCGTGGTGACCCCACTTCTCCTTCTGCCCAGTCCTGACTGCCTCACCGGTCCACTCCCCAGGACACAGCCTCTCAGAGTCCGGCTCCAGGAAATTCCCCTGGGGCGCTGCTTCATGGCACCCGTGTCTTACTTTCGGTTTGCTAAGTGGGTGGTCTCAGGCTGAACTCACCCTGATATTTATTTTTCTGAAACCTTGATGGCTAAAAATGAGGAAAACTGCACTTTTAAAGTTGCTCACAGTTTCCTCCTTAGCTAGAGGTACAGGCAACCTCGACCCTGAGGAAAGACTGCATGTGTGTCTGTTTGGGGGTGTGAGGGACATTTCAGTGTCCTTGTGGCCATGCAAAGTGGAGCCCCAGCCTGCTCTGGGGTAGAGAGGTTGAGGCCATAGCACGACACAACAAACAGCATGTGCCGATGTTCAAGACTGCCTCTGCCAGGCAAGGGTGTCTGTCTTGTCAGGGAAAGAAGTCAGCAGGCAGTGGGTTTCTTCCTCTGTGCTGGCAGGAGGCACGGTCTTGACTTGGCTCCACTTAGAGGAATATGAAAAAAGCCATCCCCTCACTCCTAAAAGGAGCCAATGGCCCTGTCGAGGCTGGCCGCCTGGGCTGGAGACCTACGGAAAGAAAGCGCCCAAAGGGGACTCTTGTAAGAGATCTCTCTTAGAGTGTGAATTCTGGATCTGTTTTAAAACTTTCCTCCTTCACACTGCAGCCCCTGGTGTTATCCCCAGATTTCCATGGCCGTTAGGTGCAGGGAGGTGCCTGTGTCCACACCTGGGATGTGGGACAGCTCCAGCAGCCTGGACCACAAGAGTGACATAAGCAGTCATATGCCTAGCTGAGGTGATAAAGTACAAACCAGCCAGTGCATAGAATGAACGTATTTTTCAGATGTAGAAGCACTTGTTGGGAGGTTGTGGGGGAGGGTGGGGTGGCAGCAGTGGGCCTGAGTAATGAGGGAGCCGTGCCTCCTGGGGAACTTGGGCCTATGGACTCTGGCTGGTGGGCTGTGTTCCTACTCACGGCTGTAAGCTCCTCAAAAGCAGGGGCCATGCTCCATTACTTTCTTGAGTCACCCAAACTGCAGGGTGGCATACTGGGACCTTAAGTGATATTCATGTTTGGATTCTAAAGCCATCTCCCTCTACAGACTGCCCAGTGATGCCACCTGCCCAGAGGGAGTGAGTGGCAGAGCCAGGACTGGAACCTGGATGCCCAGACCCCTAGGTCTGTGCTCTTTCCATTTGGCCACCTTTACTGCTTGGGCACTAAGAGGGCCTGAGTAAAACCAGAGTCCACCTCAGTCTCCTGGGAGGAAGGAGTTAATGGGTTCCCTTGAGCCAAGGGTTCACTGCTGAGCTCCCAAGGGTCAGCAGTCCCAAGCCCATGGTCTGTTTCGGGCAGGGTTCTAAGATGACCCTCACTCGTGTGATTTTCCCCATGTGTATGATGCACTGTCACTCGTGTGAGTATGGTACATGATGTGGCAGAGGGATTTTGCAGCTGAAATTAAGGTCATTAATCAGTTAGCCTTATGATAGGGACATTTATCCAGATGGGCCTAACAATCAGAGACTTTTCTCTGGCTGGTGGCAGAAAGGGGAATCAGGGAGTTTTGAAGAACAAAAGAAATTCAGTGCATTGTTGTTGACCTTCAAGGTGGAGAGGACCACATGTGAGGCCTGGAGGGTGACTTGTAGGAGCTGAGAGTGACCCCGGCCAATGGTCAGCAGGGACATGGGGACCTCAGTCCTACAACCACAGGAACTGAATTCTGCCAACAACCTGAATGAGCATATTCTTCCCCAGAGTCTCCAGAGAAGCGCCCAGCCAGCTGACACTTCAATTTCAGTTTTACCTGACCCTAAGCCCAGCCCAGCTAAGGCCAGTGGACTCCTACCTACAGAACCGTGAGGTAATGGGTGTTGTTTTAAGTCACAACGTTTGTGGAAATTTGTTACATAGCAACAGAAGGCTGATGCAGTCTTCTCTGCAAGCTCACGGCAGTAGGTTTTGGAGCATGATAGACTGTGGATAAATTCCTGTTCTTCTATATCAGCTGCACACTCCTAAGCCTCAGTTTACTCACCTGTAAAGTGATGGCTATAAGACCTACCTTTCAGGGTTGTTCTGTTTACTGGAGCCTGAGGTAAGTCCATACCCATTCTGCACCTCAGCCGTCTCCTTGTAAAATCGGGCCCCATTAATACTCATCAGTGTTCCAAAGATCATATCAGATGAGATGAAGGACAGCGTGATACTAGCGTTCCTTATTTACAAAGTTTCGTATCACACCAGCCTAAGCACAGACCACAGACATCACACACCAGAGCAAGGGCCATCGAGGGCCATGTCCTGCAAGCATATCATCAAGCATTGTCATTTTGGGGTCGCTTAGGCACCTCTAATTAAGAAATTAATTGGATGTTCAAGAAAACTTGTCTAAATATCATATTATCCTCTTGAGTAGCCAACTATCTCAATGCAATATATTATTTGCATCAAAAAATAAGATACCATGAAAGTTCAGAGGAGGTCCTGGGCTTTGAGCATAATGGACTTCACTACTTTATCAGGAAAAGAACCTACACCAAAAAACAAAAACAAAAAACAACCCATCACCAAGGAACTTTTGCCATAAGAAGTTGTCAGATCGGCAACTGTGTTATCATTCATCCTTCCGCTGAGATCCCGTCCTGCGGGTTCCCACAGGGAACGCTCCTAACTAATGCACAGGCGGGCAATAAACTAGGAGAGGGAGCAGGCACATTCAGCATGAAGAAGCCGTGACTAGATGGCCCCATGTCATTGTCTCCCACTCGTTGCGCCATAACCGAGTGCCAGTGATTCATGGGTGCCCCTGTTGCAGGCCCTGTGTTAGCTAATAGATTTCTGGAGTTTTCCACCGAGCATTTTATTTTAAATGACAGTTATTTCTATTAATGGGTGGGCCCTGTCAGTTTCCTGACCCCGGTCGGGGAGGATGTCTTTCTGTTCAAATGGCAGTCATCATCTCTGTGAAGTGATGCGTGTCAAGGAGGCAGCCCGTGCAAGGCGTCGCACAGGGCTGTCACTCACGCTGACATCTCCATGTCGGAGCATTTTCTCAAAGTTTTCTCCATGCGACCTGCAAGTGAAAGATCAGGGGGCTTCCTTCATCCAAGCCATCCATGTGCCAATCATCCTTACCTAAAAATGAAAGTTACAAATAAGCCGGAGCTACTATTTATACTCTTCTGCCTGGCCCGTCTTCTCCCTGTCAATCTCGCTTTTCATTATGGGTCCACGGCGCCTCTTCTCCATGCAGGATCCCAGGCGAGCTGCTCCCGGTCTTCCACTATTTGTTTTCCCTCACCTTCTGTGATGTTTTATAAAATAATCATGTCCTCCTGGCCTTCACGCTTCTTTCTGCCTCGTAGGAAAAGAGGACACTTTCCTCTCCTTTGCTTTCCCTCCTTCCCTTTCACCCCTCCCTCTCTCCATCTGTTTTCCTTCGCATCTCTCTTTTCCTTTTCCTTCCCTCTCTTCACCGTGTCCTCCTTAATCCTTTCTTTTTCTCTGTCCCTCCTTCTTTATGCCTCCCTGTCCCTGGTGCATTCACACAAGAAAGTTAAGACATGACCCTGCCCTGCCCAATAGGAAAAACAGACACCCAGCAAATGTTACCAAACTTATTCATCACAATGGCCAGGAGTGTCACAAAGGCAGAGTCTGTCATCAATCAACATGTGTCCAGTGTACCTGCCCCCTGGGAATGCCCAAGGTGCTGATGGGCACAAAAGCTGCTGCTCCTTACAAACACATTCTGATTTTAAGAACCTCCCGCCTCTCAGGATGGAAGGCAGACCCATCCTCAAGGGCGAAGTGGCCTTCCACTCTTCTGACTCTTCAGGATGCTGAGCTGGATGCCAGGAGTTGGAAGGGCCAGAGCAGCCGTGCCCATTCCGGTCCTTCCTCAGGACCTCAGGCGTGTTTGCTGCCCACATCTTAGTTTGCATGGCCTCAAGTATGTGCTCAAGTGTTTTGTTGTCAAGTGAAACATGAGCTTCCTATCCAGGTGGGACCACAGCCTCCCAGTACTTGCTCATTAGCCATTTGCAGCCACACAGGCAATGCTTACCCATGAATATGAAAACACAAGTGTACACACTGAGTTTGAGAGCCCAAAGGTGCCTGTACATGAGAACAAAGAAAAACAAGGGAGTGTCTTCAAAAGTCCAAAAGTGGTGAAGGAGAGAAAATCAATTATTGATATCTTCAGCCTCAGTTTCCCGTGTGTGAAATGGGGAAAGTGATAGCATAGAGATATGCCCAAAGCACACATTGTTTGCCCCCAATAAAGGTCAATCTCTGTTCCCTGATACATGGGATTTAAAAGCCCCAACTGAGCACTGGCTCTAACTTACAGCAAATAAAGTGTGGGTAACTGCACCAAAAGCCACGTTCATGGGCGATGGGCTCTGGAGACCCCCACTCGCAAGGGAGTCAGTACAGATCTTGACATGAGAACAGGACAGGGAGAAGGTCAGGAGAGCACGAACACTTGTCGTTGCCTCTTTCTACTTCAATCTACACTTTTTGAATGTCAGTGGTAGGCGATGCATGGGGGTAAACTGAGGACCGTGGGCTGAACTGGGGAGACTGGGCTGGACAGTGGGAAACTGAGGTTTGCACTTTGCAAACCAGCCTCGATGTCTCCTGCACAGATATTGGCAAACTAAGACTCGTGACAACTTAATGAGCTTTTCTACGAGATGTTTCTCCTAGTAAATTTCAGGTATACATGCAAAACAAATTGAGGCAGACAACGCTAGCCTAATTGACTGGGAACTCGAATCCTTTACCTGAAGGACTGACTGGAGGTTATTAGGAGTTAAAAACAAAACAAAACAAAACTACTGTTAACTTTGAAACTAAAACAGCAACCAAAAGTCAGACAATTAAATGGGGAAGCCATGCACAAATGTCACCCACAGAGGCGGAGATCAAAGGAAACTAAGATCTCTGATAAAGATCAAGAGGGACAAGTCAGATTTTTATGGCATATGCTGACAAATGGCTGAAGTAGAAAAAACACACAAAACACCCAGAAACTTGATTTCTCAATATGCTGCAGAGATCAAAGGCTAGCCTCAGAGACAAAATACCACAAAAAATGGCAAACCGTTTGTTTTTGTTATTATTTGGGGGAGCTGTTTGCATTTCAGACCCAGAACTCAAGGGCTGGAAATTTATGAGGCGGTGTCAAGAGAGGTCAGTCAGCTGGCTCCGTGGCAAGGAATATTACCCTTAGAAATTCTTTACATACTTTCTCATCCTACCTCCTCCCTAGTAAAGAAGGTGAGACAAGTCCTCTGTAAATTATACGGTATCTTAATTAAACCCCCCTGTGTCTGAGAATGATGCTTTGAGTTTGATCCTATGTGGCGATATGTGCACATATCAGATACCCCATCATTACGTTCTGGCATTTTGTCCTCTCATCATATATCCGTGTCCCCTGGACTTCTCTAGAACTTTCTCTTCAACATCGTCTTTATCATCTTCAAAGTCTGGTCTTCTTCGAATGGTTACATCTGTGTGCATAGCACTGAAATCTACCCACCCCTCTGATCTGTCCGAATGTGCAGACATTTCGCAGCAGGTAAATACAACATCCAGATGTGCGGCCACTTCAGTTTTCCTCTAGGACTTTGGCAGGATGTAGAAATGTCCTGGAGGAAAGCTAGCCTATTCTTTTTGATATTCCACATTTGGTTATCGTTCTATTATTATTTATTGTTCTTTTGATATAATTTACCAACTCATCTAAGTAGCCAACGACAGGCATAATAATGGGGTTAATATTTTACATAAACAATTATCCTTCGATTGTAAGTTAGTAAATGGATTACGAATGAATCCAAGAATATTTTGGCAAATATCCCCCGGAAGCTGCATTGAGACTGAAACCATGGCAACAAACCAGCATATTCTGGCTAGGGGACGGGTGGAGTGTTTGAAAAGCTTAATAAGACATGAAGATTGTTGATCCTGCTGATTCTGGGAAGGGAGGCAGAGGAGTTTAATCAGGTAACACAGAGAACGTAAATAAAATAGATCAGAAATGCATGTCTTAGAATCGGTATGTTTGCATCTCTCTAGTAGAGAGTTGCTCACAGTGAGGACGATGCTCAGATTATTGTCGTGTGTTGGCGGAAACTTCAAAGGAAGAGTGTGCCTCCTACTGTGGGTGACTGAGTCCCTAGCGGACATGGTCCAGAGTCTGATCACAGCGCTGAGCTCTCTGCTCCCTCTGCATTGTGCCACGTGACCGTGAGCACGCCAGCGTTTCAGCTCCTACATCCTCAGTCTCTTTGGATGTTTCAGAAATCCAGTCCCTCGATGGCTCTACCTCGGTGTTGCTTTTGCTAAAAGACCTCTGTTTTGTCTTAGTGACTTTTTATTACAGAAATTTTCAAGCATTTACTGAAATAGTGCAGCATAATGAGCATCACTCAGCTTCAACAATTAGCAACCTTTTACCAATCTACAGCTGATTTCTTTTTTTTTTAATTACGGTTAAAAAAAAAAACCCCACAATATGAAAGTTACCATCTTAACCATTTTTAAGTGTACAGTTTAGTAGTGCTAAGTATATCCACATTGTTGTAAAACAGACCTCCAGAAATTTTTCATCTCATAAATCTAAAACTCCGTATCCATTAGATAATTTCTCTTTTCCCTCTGTTCCAAACCCTGGAAACCACCGTTCTGCTTTTTGTCTCTATGAATTTGACTACTCTAGGGACCTCGAATAAATGGAATCATACAGTATTTGTCCTTTTGTGACTGTTTCACTTAGCATAATGTCCACAAGGCTTATCCCATGTCATATCTTGTGACAGGATTTCCTTCCTTTTTAAAGCTGAATAATATTCCATCGCATACATATATCACATTTTGTTTATCCATTCATCTATAGATGGATGCCTAGGTTGCTTCTATCTTTTGGCTATTGTGAATAATGCTGCTATAAACATGGGTGCTCAGGGCCGGCCGAGTGGCGCGATGGTTAAGAACTCGCTTGGGATGCCAGAGGGCCCCGGTTCGGATCCCACATATGAGGGCCAGTGACA
>NW_017731566.1:1581051-1595321 GCF_001890085.2 Hipposideros armiger | reverse complement strand
CCCCCCCACCCCACCCCCAGTTACCGTCCCTCCGCTGGAGCCCAAGGTGAGTGCCTGCGAGCCAGTGAGTCTGTGCTCGGGTGTTTAAGAGGACCTGTGATTCCCGCCTCCTTCTGTCCCACCCGAATGGTTGGAATCCCCACTGTTTTTCACAGCCAGATGTTGTGGAGGCGCCTCTTCTCGGCAGCCGTACTCCAGGCTGGGGAGCCTGGTGTGGGAGGCAGTGGTTCCTTGCTCTTCCAGGAGGAGCCAAGGCGGCCGAAATAGCCACCGCACACAGGTGTGGGGCCTGTTCCGCGTCTCTGCCTCTCCTTCCAGTCTTGCTGTGGCTTCTCCTTTATATTTTTAGTTACAGGACTTCTGTTCGGCTAGACTTCAGATGGTTCTCCAAGCTGATTGTTCTATAATTTAGCTGTAATTTTACTCTGTTCCCAGAAGGAAGCAGGCACGGTGTTTATCTACTCTGCCATCTTGGATCTCTTCCCATTTTCTTGATGTTTTGATAGGTAGCATCCTGATTAGCGTGAGGTGGTATCTCCCTGTGGGTTTGATTGGCATTTCCCTGATGATGAGTGACGTTGAGCAACTTTGCATATGCTTGTTAGCCATTTGTATATCATCTCTGGAGAAATATCTAGTCAAGTTCTTTGCTTGTTTGTTAACTGAGTTATTTGATGTTTTGTTGTTGAGTTGTGATTTCTTCTTAAGTAGGGACATAAAGGATTTCTGTTTGTTTGGGGTTTTTTTTCACCATAAAAATTGTAAAAGAAAAAAATGCCTAGATCACCGAAATGGAGATCCAGATAATTATACAGAGGTGGTTTCCAATATAAACCAGATAGAATTAGTAGGTGAATTTGAGCTATCCCCATGGCTAACGTGAATCATCAGTCAGTCATCACACATTGACCGGCGCCCTCCTGAGCCAGCCCTCCTGAAGGCACTGGAATATGAGTGGGGGAAACACGTGGCCTCTGCCTTCACAGAGCTTCCAACCATTCAGGAGAAAGGCAGGTTTTTGTCTGGGTTTTAAAATAGCTTTATTGAGATACACTTCAAGTACCAAATAATTTACCTACTTAGAGTATATAATTCAATGGGTTTTTGTATACTGATTTTTGAGATTATGATTATATATATATATATATATATATATATATATATATAACATAATATTAAAAAATTTCATTTAAGCCATTATTTAAAATAGCTTTATTGAGATACACTTCAAGTACCAAATAATTTACCTACTTAGAGTATATAATTCAATGGGTTTTTGTATACTGATTTTTGAGATTATGATTATATATATATATATATATATATATATATATATATATATATAACATAAAATTTGCCATTTAAGCCATTATTTAAATGCACATTGGGGCATAAGCCTTTGGGTACACACTCCGTAGGCTGGCCAGCAATCTTCAACGTGATTGGGTTCCTCCCGTTACCTCAGGCTGATGGTCAAGTTCTGTTCTTGAATTGCTTGTGAGAAAAGGCAATTGCATTAGCCCGTATTTCTGCCTTAATTGTTTCCTTTGGTTGAAGGAACATACTAGAAAGAAGCCAGTGGGGTATCTAAACATGCCCCTCTTCCATTTAGTCACTATTCACCTTGGTATGAACGTTTTTAAGTTAAATAATTATTTGCTATTTTTTGCCAAATTATACATTCATATGATTCAAACATTGAAAATCCCCAAAGGATGCCAACTCCCCACCCCTCCCAATAGGGGACAAGGGTTATTAGTTTTTTGGTTTTGTTTCTTTTTCTGTCCAGAGATTTTAAAGCATTTACAAGCCAATACAAGTATACATTCTTCTCCCCTTGTCTTCACCATAATGATCGCACATAATACATTGTTTTGCACCTTACATCTTTCACTTAACAATATATTTGGAGAGCTTCCATGATAAGCTTTTGATCATCACAAATAGTAAGAAATCAAGACTTCTGATGGGAGTAATTTTTGCAAAGTATTTAGTTATGACTTGATGACTAGTGCATGAGTCATTCACAATCGGTGTCTACCAGAGCACACTAAAAATGTCATGGCTTGAATTACCTGGATCATTTAGGTAGAAAGAAACCCCATTTCTACTGAATTATCCTGGTAATTGTGGTTGATGAGAGTAGATCTAAAAATATATGGCCTTTTCCCATTTCCCATCGGGGACATACTCTTTTGTATTTTGATCCCAACTTATTTTCAAAATCAGCATAGCTGGGATATGACTTGAACTGATTCACTGAGGCTCCAAATGTGAGGTCATGGAAAGATAAGAAAGATAAGAAATGGCTAAATTGGAGACATTCTGTATTCTAGAACATTCTGAAGAGTCAATAAAAAACACCCAAAAGACTCTTTCACCGGGTTGCCAGGATGTGGCAGGTCCTGAATCTAGATCAGCCCTTGCAAGCAAAACATCATCGTGAATCAAAGTGGGCAGAAACTCCTTGCAAGAGTGACATGTATTGTGGGAAACTGGACTCAACTTGAAAAGTCACCTTGTCACTGCAGGTGGGCTGTTTCTGGGCAGAGCTTTGATTACCAGCCAGAGTTCAGGAAACATCATGAAGGTGGATGGGATTTCATTGTGTGAAAGGAAACAATGGGGTATAGAGAGGGGTTACTGAATAATAAAAGGGACTACCTTTAACAGACTTCAACTGATGAAACTTTCCTCTTGATTGTATGTGGGAAAATAAAATAAGGTGAGAAAATCAGAAGGTTTCGTTTTGGCTAAAAGAACCCATCTATAGGACTCTACAATACTATTCACCAGCACCGTTAAATTATCCTCTCCTTGTTAAATTAGCATTTGAGTCAGACCACCAGCTTTCTCATCCCACCCACTTCATTCATTCATTGTATTTCAGCCTGCACCCCTTTTGAAATAGATCCTTCCAAAACGATCCATCTCCCCTTTAGTTCTGATGAAATGGACTGGTTTCATCCAGGTGTGTGTGTCCTAGCTCAGTGCGGACTCCACACTCGAGGTTCTGGTTCCTTCTCTGACTAATGGGCCAGCTGCCTCGCTCTGCAGCCCTGCACAGCTCCCCTTCCACACTTCCTCTGGCATGCTCAAGAACTCGCCATATTTTTAATATCTTCCCCAGATGTCCCACCGTTCCATGTTTTAAAAATAATCTATATTTTATTTCCTTAATTCCATTAACAGATTTACCACTTAACATTTCGTCAATGTGGGTTTCTAACCAGCGCGAAATAGTTTAATTACTGGAGATGGTTGCAGCATTATTCTCACACTTCGAGTGAGAGGAGCTGGTTGCCAGATTCTGGGGATGAACCCATTTTGCCTCCTGCCCGAAGCCATGACAGGACTTGAGGCAGGAGAACACTGGGGTTTGTGAGCGCATTGTTTTGGAGAGGGATAATGTGGCAGGAGGTTGTTATTTAATAACCAGTTGCCTTCTGAGCTGGAGAGTTAATCACTACCATTAAGTGGTGATCGCCCCAGGTGAGAAGATGTGAACAGCTTCCCATGTGCGAAAGTTTGGAAGTCGAAAAGCTAATGGGCTGGTGCAGTGGGAGCTTGACAAGAATGCTGTTTTCAGTTCCAATTGTGTTTGAGCTTCAGTACCTTGCTTTTTGAGTTTTCTTAAAGAAAAAATATTAGGAATTAAGTTAAAACAACAGGATACTGGGGACTGCCCCTTTCTGGGTTTTACCTGTCCATCATGGTTAAAAGTTTTCGCAACAGCCTGGATGAGTTTTGTTATTACAAAAAAACCACTGACTTTCTTTAAAACCAGACCAGACAGTTTGTTTTTTCAGGCCTGCTTTTTGCCTAGCTCAGGCATCTATGGATAGCTGTAGCCGCTCAAGCTTCAAGGACGTTTCACCAATGGTGATAAATAGCAGCTGAGTCTCACTTTAATTCCTGACTGTGTGCGAGCTGAGATACATGAAGATGGTTTCCAAGGAAGACAACAAAACCCAAAACCACAAAGAAGATGGCGATGGCGTCTTCAGCTGCTCTCTCAGTTCCCCAAGGTCTCCAAGGCCATTCCTTGTACTCTGCTGGGAACCAGCTCCAACATTAAAAGCCAGGGGACTTAATGTACAAGGGTGGGAGTGGTGTGGCTTATGGCAGTACATTCAGCCAAGACTGGCTCTAAGACACTGCTGCTCAACCTTGCCTGCAGCTTTAATCACCTAGGGAGCTTGACAAGACCCTGATATCTGCCCTCCTTACCTCCCCCCCCCCACTGCACTTCAGATGTGATTGTTCCAGATGCGGCCGGGTGAGGCCGTCAAGGTCAGGAGCCTTCTCTCTCCTCCCATCCCTGCCCCTGCTGCATGTGGTCCAAGCCCTCCTGCTGAAAATGCGGTCCACGGAGCAGCTGCACCAGCACCATCTGGGAGCTTGGTAGAAATGCAGACTCTCAGGCCCCACCTTAGACTTTCTGAATCAGAATCTGCATTTTAATAAGATCCCCAGATGTGTGGTGCTCATGTTCAACTTTAAGAGGCACTGATCTTGGCCTCAGTATCTCTTGCCCGGACTTACCCACAGTCTCCTAAGGGTCCTTCTTTTCTGAATTCTCTCCGATTTCAAGGCAGTGTCCATATTATTGAAGGGGTTCAGAATGAAGCACTGCAAAATTATTTTGAGTTGAAGGCATCTGAGTACCTGAAATCCCTTATCTGCCTAAAAGCAGGGCTTCCTGAAAAAAAAAAAAAAAACAAAAACAAAAAACAACAGCCATAAATGTCCTGTCCTGGAGAAACTCCTCTGGCAAACAGATATTGTCATAGCTCCCATCTGTTCTCTTAAGGGTCCGTTTATCTTTCTAAAAAGGCCTTTGCTTTTGCATAAGTGCCCTTCCCGCCCCACTCTTCTAAGAGGTCATTTGTTCTACCAGAAGTGCCCCAGTGGCCCTCCCCATTACCTATTAAGAAGGTATATAAGCCCCAAATTCTAACCACCTTCTTGTGCCACATTACTTTATGAACCCTAGTGTGTATGTATGTAATTTAATCTGGTGTTTTGTTTTGTTTTTTTCACTTGCTAATCTGTCATTTGTAAATTTGATTTGCAGGCCCCCAAGCACTGACCTAAGAGGGTAGAGGCAACGTTTTTCCTCCCAACACTATCTGTATGCCTGATCATGTCATGCTGATGCTTACAGGAGAAGGTACAAACTCCTTCACCTGGCAACAAGGCCACTCATAACTAGGCTCCAGCATACCTCTCTAGACTTACTGTGTGCCCCTTACTGCCCGAAACCCTGCCCTACAGCCATGTTCAAACCTAGACATCAAAGCTCTTTAATGAGGTCGCGCATTTGCACAAAACCGTTCATTCTGAATAGCCTTTTTCCCTCTTCTCTCCCTGGTGACCTCTCTTCAAAAACAGCTCCAATGTTGCCCCCTCCGTCCCACCTTCCCTGTTTTCTTCCCCAAAAGGGCTTTCAGTGCCCCCACCTGTCACTCCAAAACCTAGCACGGTACCTAGTACATAGGAGTTTCATTTGAGTAAATGCATGGAAGGAAGAAAGGATGGAAGGGAGGGAAGGAGAAAAGAAGGGCTAAAACCTTGTTTCCCAAATTTCTCCATCTTCAAAAATATTTAAATGCCAATTCCAGGAAAGAGGGGCCTCTGTCCTGGGTCTGGACCTTCTGAGGGCTCTGCATATCACAACACACACACACACACACACACACACACACACACACGCTCACGCTGAATGTTTTAAAGAATATGGGTGCTCCTGTCACCGGGGATCTAACAGGTGATGCTGGTGTAGTGCCACCTGCAACCCTAAACATCCACTTAGGCGAATAACATGCCTCATGACCGAAGGAAACACTTCTCCACATCCCTTGCTCTATGTCCTCAAAACAAAAAGTACCTGAGCCCAAATGCCATGAAGGTTTGTGTGTTGCGCCTGTAGATGTTAGAAATAGACACAGCTTCAGAAGAGAGGAGGGTTTTGAGCAGCGGAAGTGCTTAGGTGAGATAAACAACTAATTAATTATCTTGTCAAATCCATTCTCCTAGATCGGGTGAACACAAGAGATTCTTGCATAATGAAGCATTCTTTGTGAGGCTGAGAATCCATTTTCTTGTTTCTCTTCAGTATTCCAATTTGTGGCCCATAGGCACTTAAGAATTAGTGCATTATTAGCAACAGTCACACCTGATATCTGAAGAACATTTTGCAATAGTTAAATAATTCATATGACTCTTAAATTGGCATATGTGTGGATCTAGGTAGAACATGCGTGAAGCAGGGTAGCAAGTCCTGTGGTTGCAACTAAATAGACATTTATCACTAGAACTGGAAGCAATCTTATTTTTTTAAACTGTTTAATGGCATCAACTAAATTTTCAAAATTAAATAAAAATTCATCTTTTAAAAATAATTTCAATTTTTATACTTGTTAGTGATAGTTTCTATCTTCCCTTTTAATATTAGTATTTTTAATATTTTTTAAAAAAGTAACTTTGAAGACCATATGAAAAATGTCGATTTGTGTCACATTTGCTTTGTTTTTTGATGTAAATATATTTAAGTTGTATTTACTTTAAATAACACTATTTCAATTTTTAATCTTTAAATCACTGAGAAATATAAGGCAAGATCATGATAGGAATAAAAAAATAAATAAAAAGTGAAGCTCAGAAAAGAAAAAAATACTGAAAAGAAAAAAAGAAATAGAATGTCTTCATATAGGTGGTTTACCTAATTTTTAAAGCTAGGAACAAAAATGAGAAGTCTGTTTCAGGCATGACCCACTTAAAATTTACTAGTAAGACATTATAAATTCTATATTTAATAAAGTTTTAATTACTGATCAAAACAATGAAAATGAGCAAGAAAATTATTCTAATCAAATTCACAACTTCTGGAGGTTAGCTGAAATCCCCAGAACCTCATATTCTTTGTTACATGAAGATTTAATTACTGATCAAAGCAACGAGAATGAAAAAGAGGGTTGTTCATAGCAAATTCACCACTCAGAAGCAGCAAGTACAGCTCTGGCATCCCAGTAGAAGAGGAAGAAAAATCCATTCATGAAATTAGCAAATTGGACGAGAAAGATGAGACCTCTGGAGCATTGCTCATTTATTCTGGGATGACTCTAAAAACGGCGGCAAAACCCCTTCGGCAGTGTGAGAATGTTTCCACCAAAACGCGATCCGATTCAAATTAGCGAGTGCAACTTTTCTTTGGGTGGCCATGGCAGAAAACTTAGTATTCACATTTAGAGCAGCAGCCTTCCTATGGAAAAAGAATCTTTTCAAGCAGGCTTTCGTAATCTAAGGCAAAAGACAAAGAAGTTTGTTACATGTGTTACATCACTCACAACCAATTTTCAAGATCAACTTTGGCCAAAGTAGTTATTTGGATTTTTTACTAAAACATCACAAAATGTCACTCACACACATATGAAAAAAGTACACATATAAGAACTAGAAAGTTAAAAATGGGCTGAATAAATAGCAAACCGCCAACACTGCTCAACAATGACAAGCAGATGCCAGTTTAAAGCACCGTTGTGATGCTCTGGAAAAATATATTTTGGGTCCAATATTTAGCTGAGTTAACAGATTTTTAACCCCAGTTCATCCGGTGACATCCCTGGAACTCCGACACTTTCCTTTCTCCTCATCTGGGCACGTTTTAACTCAGCCATCTGTGAGGTGGGAATGGGGGTCAGGGGAGCACCCAGCACTGGCCTTCCCCGCAGACCCCTGGGGCTGAAGCTGCCGACTGAGTGCTCAGCACCTGCCCCTGGACCCCTCCCCTGACCTCCTGTCTGCTGATGGCTCCCGTACAGCAGGCCCTCTCTGTCCCAGGTGCCTTATTTCCCCCCCAGGACCTGGTTGAGAAGATGGCCAACTTGCGCTACCCCAGGGGGTCTGACTCTCTCCCCAGCTTCAGTTCAATAATCCCAGGGCCCAGTGTATACCCCTAGGACTGCAACGGTGTGTTTGGAGCACTATGATTGACAGGTCATGGCTGCAATGGAGAAGAAAGGGTTCCTCCGCATTTCCCCAAGGTGGGGTCTGCAGCCAGCTTATAGTTACGCCTTGGTGTCTTGCCCAAGCCCAGGCTCCCTACCTGTAAAGTTGTGGCCTTCCATTTGGAATGAGTTTCTTACAGCTGCTGCAACAAATGACCACAAACTTGGTAACTCAAAACAACACACATTTATTATCTTACACTTCTGGAGGTCTGGCGTCTGAAATGGGTCTCCCTGAGCTAAAGTCAAGATGTTGGCAGAGCTGCTTCCTTTGGAAGGTGCTAGCGTGAATCCATTTTCTTGCCTTTTCAGGCTTCTGGAAGCTGCCGGCATGCCTTGTTTTGTGGCCCCTTCCATCTTCACAGCCGGCGATGGCATGCTGGGTCTTTCTTACCTTGTGCCACTCTGACCCTCCTTCCTGCCTTGCCCTTCTACTTACCAGGCACAGGAGAAGGGTTTGGTGGGACCTGGCTTGAGCTCGATGCCCGTTCCTGAACTCTGCCAGGGATGGGGTAGCATTACTGGCTGGTGTCCACCCCTCCTACCAGAGGGGTGGGATGTAGTGAGGGGCAGCCCACAGCAGAGGCACCGCTTGAAGCAGGAGAGGACGTTTTCTGAAAGGTCTCAAATGCTCTTCTGAAAGGACAAAACAATAAAATAGCAACTACAAGTGTTCATTATTTTAAATCATGAAAAATTATAAAAAATGCTAAGGAAAAATGTCACCCAGAATCCTGTCATCCCACCACAACTGCAGTTAACACTGTGGAATATTTCCTCCAAGTCATTTTTTTTTCTAGGCACACATTCACGCGGCATACAGTCCTCCCATACTGTACAGACAAGTTTGCATCCTGCTCTTTTGACTTGAAATTATCACAGGAGGGTTTTCTCCTTTGACCCTGTTTCCGTAACCATCCACTTCCGTTCCCACTCAGCTCTTTGACAGGAGGATTTGTAGACTTCACAAATAACTGGAAGAAGTATGGGCTTGTTCCATTTGGAGGGATTTGAGCAAAGGGAGGAGAGAGGAATTCAAAGGACAAGCCTCTGTGACCCTCACAGAGCCGCCGGGATGAGCCAATGACATAGTATATGTAAGAGTGCCTGGGACATGGCTATATTTATCAGAGTTACGGTCATGAATCACCAAGCGCCTTTCTAAAATAATCAAGGCCACCAGACAGCGTTTTGTGCCAGAAACTGTGCTCTCTCACCACCCAGTCCTGCAAGGAAAGGAGCGGTTTCACAGCTCCACCGTGGGTCGTGGGTGGTAGGGGTTTCCTGAAGCACTTCCATCTTCAGGTGAGGAGAGGAGGCCATCCTGAGTGCTGCCGATAATACGTGCACCAAAACCTACAGACTTGGAAGCTGCTTCATTGAAATTCACATCAAAACTGAATTCTGGTTTAGCTCAACCTGACTACTATGAATGATGACGATAAACCCCTGGGTCACACAAGGACAGCGAGTAGAACTTGTCTGCTGGCACAGAAACAACATTTCAACTGGAATTAAATTGTTTTCAGTTAACAGAGCTAAATTTTCTGTCATTCTCTGACTTGAGTTTGCTTTCCCTCCCCCCAAGATAACAGTGACTCAGAAAACATAGTGTGCATGCACCGCCGAGGGTGGTGCAGGCTCACTTGGCATCTAGCGGGCCCAGCTTTCCGTGGAGCACAGTCCAAAGAAAGGGGCAGTGCCTCATCCCCCGTAGGCCCCGTCCCTCCTCCCACGTCTCCTGTCCATCAGCAAGTTCTTCCACGTCTGCTTCCAGATCCTCCTCTGCAGAAACACACCCATCTCTCCCCTGCACACCGTTAGCCTCACAGGAGCAAGGGTGGCCTTTTAAAATGCCAAAACGCATGCGCCAGTCCCCTGCTCAGAGCCCACCAACACCTGCCCGTTGCACTGAGATCAAAGTCCCTGCTCTTGGCTGTGGCCCATGGCCCTGCCAATGGCGTCTCTTCCTGACCCGCTCCTACCCCCCTTCCCCACACACTGCACGCCAGCCACTCGCGCCTCCTTTCTAGCTCCTGAACACCCCTAACTCATTCCCGCCTCAGGGCCTGGCACCTGCTCGTGCTCCCGCCTGAGCTGCTGCTCCCCAACTCACTACACCAAAGATTCCAGCTCGAAGTCAAGATTTTGTTCAGTAAGGCTTCCCTGATCCTTGCTGTTTCATGCACTTCTAGTACATTCACTCTTGGAAGGAATCTTGTTTTTTCATTCATGCATGTTTATCTTCTGTCTCCCCAGTTAGAAGTAAGCTCCCTGAAAGCACGGATGTTGTTGCTCTCATCGATAGTATTTATTAAGTACCTTCTGGGTACTTAACACATATTAGTTGAATGACAGTATGAATGAACCATCCATTTCAGAAAAGGCATGTGTTCTGTTAGACACAGAGGGTGATATTTTGGAGTATCGGTTTCACATCAGTCAATATCCCCCCTGGTGTTTACACTAGCTTCCTTCCTGCAGATGAACTTGTCTTTGAGCTACGAAAGGATTCCCTTAACGTTCATTAAGGTCAGGCAAGTGAAAGCCAATTTCTAGTACTGGAAAGCAGAAGCAAGCATCTAACTAAAACATCAATTGCCCTAAGGTGTGAACGTATTTTTAAATTCCCTATTTACTCTTTTGTGGTAGTATCCTTTGTCAAAACCTTTTCTCCAAATAATATTCATGCCTGATAAAAAGAAAAAGAGAGCTTTCCCAGAATACCATAAAACACACCAGCTGGATGGAAGGTAGGAGTTGTTAAGCGCCTTCCTAGCTGGCAGGGCCTGGTGAGTTGGAAGTGAAAGTGGAGAGGGAGGAGAAGAGAAATCATTGGTATATAGGGTTAGAAGATTGTTAGGGAGAGAGAAAGGGGCAAATTTAAATTTAGAGTCCAGAAGCCTCCTTGGAGGGAAGGGGTCAAAATCCTAAACCTTCCTCACCCAGGGTCAAAATGCCTAAAGCCTGCCAGGTGGGCTGGTTGGTACTGGCCAACCTCTCTGATGGGGAAAGGCCCAATCATATGTCTTCCCCCCTTACACTCATGCTTCTGGGAACAGACACATCCTCCCGCCAGGGGCAGGCAAATGACCCATCCTGGACCAATCACAATCCTCCAACACCTGGACGATCATGATTGGTCCAGATAGTCACATGATTCAGTGAGGCCAATCAGAGTCCTTCCCTGAAACTTTGCTGGCTGGAGCAAGAAGAAAGGAGTATCCGTGATCCCTATGGCTAGCAGCCAGAGGGGCTTGAGCTCGAGGTCCCTGAAGAAACCCCCCCCTTGCTCTCAGAGAGAACAGAACACCCGAGAAAGATAGACAAACAGACAAGCTACAGAGTCCTCAGGGTTTCTGGGCCCAGAGCAGGTGCTGGTGCCCACCGGGTAGCCCCTGGCTCATCTGGGCTCTCCAGCTGCAGCAGCCAAAGGCCAGCCTCTCACCTTAAGTCCGTTTGGCTTTCTTCTCTGCCTGGGCTTTCTCCAGCAGGTACAACCCAAAAGTGTAGAGAAGCATAGGTTCCCAAGAGCAGCTCTCACCCAGCAGGGGACGGGAGTTGGTGGGTAAATATTCCAATCCCCGCCCCTCCACAGCCCCCCAGCTTACACTAGAAGACCCTGAGGCTGATCTGCTGGCTTTTCAGAGGCTCTCTGCCAGACAGCCCACTCAGGCTCATCCCTGTGGCTGTGCTCACTTCCCTGCCCACTTTTCCTCTATGTGCTCACTTAGGCTTTCTAGGAACACCTCCTGAGTAAATGATCTGCACCCAAGTCCCTGTCTCAGGCTTAGCTTTCGGGGAACCCAAAGGGGTGGCCTGGCTGTGGTCATCTCGAAACCCAGTTCTGTCTATGCCCTTTTGGGAACTGGATTGCAGAACCTAAAAACTTCCTTTTTGCCTAAACTTGTGGGGTTGAATTGGGCTTCTGTCACTCTCAGGTAAAGAACACTGAAAAAGACCAGGAGGCAGAAGCTAAGGCTCTGGGAGGTGAGGTGGCTGCAGCACCCCATGACCAGGGTGCATCCCTAAAAAGAGGAAGAAACTTCCCCAGACTCCAGAGCATGGTCAAGTCTCAAGGGCACATAAGTAAATTCACGTTTCGTTCTCCCATTCAGCTAAGTGCATACTTACAGATTGGAACTGGTGACCAAATGCACTAGATTTTACTATTTATTTGTATGAACTTGACTGCTTAATTAGCTGCTTACAAGTTTAGTTGAGAGGGTTACTCAGCTGTATGTACACCTATAGGCACAAATCTCCATTTGTCCATTCACACAATCAACAAATAAACCCTAGGAATTTACTTGGATTAAGAACCCAAAGTCTTCTTGAGATGTCATTTTTCAGGGCTTATTTCACTTTGGGTTGCTAGGAGATACATTTTTTTAATCCATTTGCATAAAGACCAGGAAAGCATTTTAATAATGTCAATATATAGCCAAATGGACTAAAGTGCTAAAGTGACTATTTTTCACTGGATAATTAAGCCTCCAAATTTCAATGTTCTAAAAGAGATATACTTGTATTCCATGGAGGTCTATTCCACTTAGGTAGCTAATTATTTTTCAAGAACAACACTGAGTCGTGTTAGACATCTTCTTGCTAATCTAATAATATTAAGCTGCTGGGAGATGGTTCCTATCCTAGCACATAATCAGGAATGAAAAGCGGGTAGGGTTTTAATTGCAGAATTGTGAGAAATTCCTTTTACTAATCACTAGCACGAATCTGACAACCTGTCCAGCAGCCAGGAACTAAATTAAAGAAGTTTTCTTCCTGATATACATGCTGGGAATCTCACTAATTCAAACTGATGGAGAGAAAGAGCCAAACTATTTTGGTAAAAATATCTACTGTAAGACTTACTTAATACTTTAAAATTCTTTTCTTTCAAGTCCAATTAGACTCTTGAGTACTGCCCCAAATGATCAATATAAAAAAAGTGTTAGCCATTTTTATTGTCTCTATAGAAGTACACAGACCAGAAGAAACTTGTAAAAGTCTTTTGAAACGATGTGGTGGAGTGTTTGCAAATGTTTGCAAGGAGAACCCGGTGGTTCTTTCTATGCCTATACCCCAACCTCTCCACACCTAGCTTTACCACGTCTCCCAGCCAGACGCCAGTCTGTTTCTCTGCCCTTGAATTTGGGCAGGCCGTGTGACTTGCTTTGACCAATCGGCTGGGGCGGAAGTGACATTGTGTAAGCTTAGAGCACAGGCCTTAAGGGGCCTTGCAGCTTCCAGGTTTGTCATCTTGGAACGCTCCTGCCACCCTGTCATGAAGCCCCAGCTGGCACTCTAGGGATGAAAGGCCACTTGGGACAGAGCTAGCAGAGGGTTGGCGCCAACTGCCAGGCACTGCCTGGGACCAAAGAGCCCCAGGAAAGCCTGTAGACCACTGGGACCATGTGAGGGACTCCAGGCGAGCCCGGAGGAGGTCCCCGGCTGAGCCCAGAACAAACTACTGACTAAAATGCTAGGTGTTAGACACCACTAAGTTTCAGGGCAGTTTTTAGTGAAGCGATAGATAACTGGCACAAGTAGGTTGTTTCCTTAAATAAATGTAGAAAATTCAGAAATAAAAGTACAAAAAACCAAAAATATCCCCCACAAGCTTACCTCCAATTTTAACTACTATTAGTATGTTGGTATTTTGCTTCCAAACGTTTACTTTTGTTTGTTTTTTACAAGAATGGAAAGAGATTAATATTGGTTTATAAGTGTGCTTTTTAATGCACCTGATATGAACGTTTTTCTGTGTCTCAAAGTAGCCTTTGTTTAGTGTTCTGTAACATGGTGGTCAGTTGGGTACAGTCACAAGAGACACAGGAGAGGCTCAGGTGGACAAAGTTCGTTATACTCACAGGTCCTAGGCCCAGGAGTCACACCATGCCACACAGAGTCACATGGGGAAGCCCGGGGTGCTCAGAAGACAGGGCAGGAGCGAAGGCAGAGCCTCGGCCACAGCCTTTCCCTGAGTTTCCCCTGGAAAGGCAAGGCCGGACGGGTAAACAGTTTAGGATTGGCTAGTTGGAAGAATTTGGCAGGCTCTGGCTCTAGAGGTGGCCTCCAGCTGTCTGCTACCTGGCCCAGGGATGCAGGGGCAGAGGAATATTGCCTCCTGGGGTCTGCAGGCCAGACAGAGGAAGTAAGACCCTGGATTGCTTAGTTTGCATATCAAAGGTATTCTGCCAGCTGAGCCCTTAGCTCTCTAATAGCCCAGCCCCAGAAGGAGGAGTATCACCACCCCTCCCC
>NW_017731566.1:1574251-1580981 GCF_001890085.2 Hipposideros armiger | reverse complement strand
AGAAAGGTTCTTAAGATGTGAAAACATCATAATAATACAGAAAATAATATATGTATATAAACAATACAGTCTTCAACGTCGTTTTAGATAACGGCTGAGTGTTTTGTTTAAACATGGGCCCTCTAGAAAATACAGTGTTAGGCAAGGATTAAAGCGCTGATACTTTATTTGGGAGGTGTGGGGCCCAGGGTCTAGGTAGTGAGACGAAAAGGAAAGACAAACACAAAGCAATGCCCTGTGATGAGTCCCCATCTGGCTGGCCTCAATTTCAGGACAAGCTGCAAATAGATACAACAGGCCACTCCCCGGACTTGTTTTTTTGGTATTGGGAGCTCCTCAGAAGGGCTGCAAGGAGGAACCTCACCATGAAGTAGTTCCTGGGGGGGAAAGTAGACGGGGTGTATCTGCCCCATTCCTGCATGTTTCCTGTTTCCAGTAGGTCAGGGGTCACATGCATCACCCTGTGGTGTCATCCAGTGCCTTGGTGTTTGCCCAGGAAGCTGTGAGGCCCAGTAACAGAGAGTGACTGTGTGCGGGTGGGTTGGCAAGGCCAAAAGATGGAACGAAGCAGACTGTCCAGGGAATCAGGAGGCACCCACGCTTGTGTCCAACACGCGTGTGTGTAGCATAACTGACTTAGTCTATTGTTTCACCCCTGCCTGTCCATTTAGTTTGTTTCCAGTTTCTTACTTTTATAAGCAGTATTGGGATAAACATTCTTGTGAGTGAACCCTTGTTCTTATTGATGACTATTTCCTTGGCATACATCCCCAGAAGAGACATTTTGGGGTCAAAAATTATATATTGGGTTGTCGGAAAAGTCATGACGCATTTTTGCAATGAAAAATACAGAAAAAATATGTCATGACTTTTCTGACTACCGAATAGTTATGAGGACTTTGACATGTATTGCTACCCAGCTAGACACAATTACATAGTTCATAGTTTCAAGTCCGGTACCTTTCTTGCTAACTATCTGCTTGGGTATTTTATTCTGTGTTCATGACCGTTGTGAGCAGGATGTTATTCGAGTATGTCCCCCAGCTGGCCTTTGCAGTTTTGTTCACATGAGTAATTCTAGTGGAATGTGTGTTTTCCCCACAGGCGGCCCAGAAGTAAGTGGTCGGACTTGGCCGGGGCTGGGCTACCTTGAGAGGCAGTCCAGCCCACTGCTTGGAAGCATGACTGGGTGGGGGGTGCTGCTCCACCAGTGTCTGAGACTCTGAGCATCTTCTCTGTAAAATGTGAATGGTGATGACAGCAATTGCCTTGTTTGGAGTTATGAGAACAAAAAAGTGAGTTACTAAAGGTGAAACGTTTAAAATAGTGCCTGGCCTATCGGACACAGCCATGAGTGTTTGACATCATTCATATTATTTTTATCACTGCAAGCCACTCTAGGTTATCGATAGGAGGAAAGATTCAGGTGGTGGGTGGTGCAAGTTTGAGAAATTGTATATAGCTGATGTTCCTCAGAGATCCTAAGCCCCAAATTCCCAGCAACCTGTACTCACTGGGAGGCAGCAAGGCCCAGAAGGGAGGGGCCCCAGGCTTCAAGGATTTGTCAGAAGAGCTCTCCCTCAAGGGGCAATGGCTGGCTGGCTGGCTGGATGGTGCCCTCACCCTTTGAAGCCTCACTGACAAAATCCCTGGGACGGCCATGGTTCTCCTATTCTCTGACTTACTTGAGTCAAGAGGAAATTAGCATTCCTGCATCAAAGCAAATGTTAGCCTCACCATTGCAAGTGCAGTTCTAATACTCATGCATGCACATAGAGCTGCCACTTTAAAGCGAGAACCCGTCAAACTCAGAGGACAACTAGCAGATGCATTGGTGATGGTCTTGTTTACTCTGCGGTTGTCAACTTCTCTCTGTTTAAACCAAGCTCCCCCGCCTACCTTCGTGAGAATCATTAGTGCCCAATGGGAAAGACGGACCTTTGCAGTTCACAAGTCGGCGAGCCTTCGTTTCCGAGCAGGGCCCACGCTCCCCAGTTTTTGCACAAAGTGACAGCTATAATCAAGTCCTAACAAATGACTGTCCTGCACAATGGAGCTGCAAATAAAATGCTACATGTTGAATGCGCGTATTGTTCCTTCTTGTTTGCAAACATGTACACAGTGCAGTCTTCATTATTCCAGAGCTTGGAAAAACAGAATCATCTTCCAGCCTGCTTGAGCACTGGTGGATTTTTCTGGCTCCTGGAGAAATGCCCAACTTGTTTGGAAGAGCCTATCTTGTGCCTCCTCACCCCTCCCACTGGGAGAAAACCCTGGTAGAGGCAGTGGGCCTGAGGCAAGGGAAGCTTGGAGCACCGGTGGAGACCTTGATCCTGAAGATGACGGCCCCTGCCCACGTCTGGCCTCCACCAGGGGGTCCTGGCCACACACCCCCATCCCCTGTAATGACTCTCCCCTCACTACATGCTCACAAATTCAACATGATTCTTTCTTTGCTTATACAAAACATAGTTACTTGAGCTTTACATTTAGATTCCAGAGGAGAGGAATTACCTCCAACTTCTGAGAAGTTGCCAGACTCTAGAAAAGGTAATAAGAGTGTGCAGAGCCGGGCATTCTCGTCCTAATTCAGCCACTTGCTGTGTGACTATAGACAACCTCAGGCTCATTAAGGTAACAAGACCTGTGCTCGCCTTAAAGAATTGTTACAAGACTCAAACAGGCTAATACATTAGACAATTCTTAGAAGGTGCAAAGCGTCACACAAATGTAAGGTACTACCCTTTATAGCATCATTTGAGGTTACCTCCTAGTAAATGCTTTGATGGTGAAACAAAATGAAATTTGGAAATGAATAGATGCACGAAAGGACAAGTATGGTATGATTCCACTTCTATGAGCTACCCTGAATAGGCAAATTCATAGAGAAAGAGTACAATAGAGGTTAACCTGGGGGTGAGGCAAGGAGGAAATGGGGAGTTGTGTCTAGTGGGTGCAGAGTTTCTGTTTGAAATAAGAAAGTTCTAGAGATGGATGGTGGTGATGGTTTTACAGCAGTGTGAATCTACTTAACGCCACTGATTTGTACACTCAAAAATGGTTAAAATGGTCAATTTCATGTTATATTTGCCTACAATACAGAAAACTAAAAATAAATGAACAGATGGCTTAGGGAGACTTAAGATTATATACAACAAGGAATTTAGCTGTGTCCACGCGTTTGGCACGTTCTCTTTCCGTGGTCACACTGCATGAGAAGCCAAATCATCATCGGAAGACACTCACTCTCTTGCATTTTGACTGGTAAGATTGATGTCCACGGATGACCAGCCCTGGCATTATTCCCTCACCAAGAATGGCCTGGCTATTGGACTAGACCAATAGTCAGCACAGCCGCTTTTCCCTGGATGGAGATGAACAGACGCCACCAGTGTTCACCATCCCCTTTATGTCGTGTCCAGGACTGACTGTGTCCCCTGTGTGGAGGACCCTCTTTCCTTAGATTGGCTATTATCGAATTGGGGCACACAAAACCCCGTAGTCATCGACAAGCATATAATTTATTCTTCAAAGCAGGATGCCTTCGAGAAGGAAGGACCACCGCCGTAAGTTGGGACTGTCCTGGCAAGACCAGGACGTGGGATCATGCTGTAAGTCTCCCGACCCATCGAGGCTGCTCCTACAGATAAACTCCCTCCCCTCTCCCTCCATCTGCTCCCTGAGGTGGGGCAGAGGGGGCGGGCAGGGGGGCAAACAGCATCAAGGGAGAGAACTGAGTTACTCAGACGCAATTCTTCGATAATTCAGCGCCTCGATGTGAGAGGGAGTTTTCTGGGGCTGAGGAGGCGGAGAGGGCGTGCTCTCCAGGGAAAGGGAGGAAGAAGAGGGACATGTGGGTGAAGCTAGCGAAAGGGCAGGAGGCCACCTGCTCAGTGGTCAGAGCACCCGAACGCACACCAAAAGCTGAGGAAACTTCCCAGAGGCATAAAGTGCCTGCACATGAGCGGAGATTTGGGAAAACCAGTCCAGACGCAGGGTTTTCATGCTACAACATGGATGAACCTCAAAGGCAAAACGCCAAGTGTAAAAAGCCAGCCACAGGGGCCACATGTTGCTTGACTCCATTTAAGTGACACACCCAGAGCAGGTAAAGCCATAGAGACAAAGCACAGAATGGTGTCCGCCAGGGCGCATGGGCAGAGCGGGCCCGTGCTGCCAGCAAGGCCAAGACGCCGTTCCTTATGGAGCACGGTTCCACGTGCAGCTGGGCGCGCCCGGGGACTCGACTCTGATGTTGCTAGGCAGGAAGCTTAGCTCACACTCAGCTGTGCAAATTTGGACAAGTGCCACGATTTCTGCTATTCCTTTCCTCACGTGTAAGGAACAGTCCCCACTTGGAAAGCTATCATGGGCTTGTATGAGATGGTCCGTGCAACCCTACTAGAGAGGTGCCTGCACTCAGCACATGCTCCTGTGACCTCCTGGCCCGGGACAGTGTCCGCAGTTCAGGGGAGTGGCCATACCTCACTGTCAACTCACCGTCACCCAGCGCTGTGAAGTCCTGTGCCACCTGGCTTTCTACTCCAGTGCGGTGGGCATCTGGACCTCAGGTTTGCACTGACCATTGGAGGTCAGTCATCTTCCTACTGGAGGAGGTCCCTCCAGAGCCCAACGATCTCCTCAGGCTTTGAGCCACCTGCAAATTGGATTCCAGCTTCTTGTCCAGTGCCAACAGGACACACGATTTCCTGACCCCCAACCCCGCACGTGTGACTGTCTGCGGTGTCTTCGAGCCTGGCTTTGAAGATCCTAGTGCCGCTAATAACCTGACAAGGACAACACTAATGAGCACTGGTTGAGGTCAGAGCCTGGGAAGGCCTGTCGTCTGTTATTTGTAAGCTCCCAGAAACCCTGTAAGCAACAGTGGAGGAATCCAGCTCACTGGGCTGAGTTAACCCCCGGTCACCTGGGCGATGCCCTGGCCAGTGCTCTTGCCGATGCCTCCTGCGCCCCTCCCCCCCAACACACATCCAGGTGTGGGTTTGCACAGCTCATCAGCACGTTCACTCTGACCCACAGGAAGCGTGTCCTTGGGAAAGTCCATGCTTTGGGACAGTGACAAGGACCCTTCTCCCCAAACCACCAGAGCCCAGTGCTGAGCATCTCTCGCTACAGTGGCCTAAGTTTTGCTGAGAAAAACGAATCCAGAAAGTGTGTTCCTGCCATTCTCAACATCTCTTTTAACTCCAGATTTCACTAATCGGTGGATTTTACTGATTTTACTTGGAGGATTTTAGAGACCAAGCAGGTTGATTATAGGAAATCAAATCCACTCAGAGGAAGCAGCCAAGCCCTGTTTCCTCATTGGTCAGGCTCAGAGCTGTTTCAACAATAACTTACTTTACTTGAATTAAATTGCACCTTTTTTTGTAGGAAAAGAATGACTAACGTTAAAGTTTTGAAATTTCCATACCATTGTTGGGTTCCCCACTCCAAAATTCCATCTTTGGTCCTACTGATCATCCATTAACAATGAACGTGAAGTTGACCACAAAAAGTCGATTTCCATAAATGGGAAATTCCCTGTGGCCTCTTCTCTTTTTAAACCACAACCTTGCTCTCCTTCCTGCGAGCACTCCCTTTGTTACCCGAAAAATCACACACTAAACTGTTGACAGGTGTACTCATCTTGGATTGTCCTTCTTTAAAAAATAGAAAAACAAACAAACAAAAAAACTCTTTCATTATAAAATGTAACCACATTAAAGAAAAATGGAAAAAGACAATGTCCACCCATAATCCCAGCAAAACGAGCCAGCTAGTGGTTTGCTGGCCCGATCACGCTGTGGTTCTTGCAGATGTTAAGACTGAAATTCCTCAGTATGTCACTGTGGAGACTCATGTCCACAGCCGTTGGGACTGGCTGAGGACCACCTGACATGGGTGACAGCTTTCTATTTGGTATGTTCACGTGTGTGTGTGTGTGTGTGTGTGTGTGTGTGTGTGGTGTGTGTGAGTGTGTATGTGGTGTGTGTGTGTGTGGTGTGTGTGTGGGTGTGTGTGTGGTGTGTGTTTCCCCTCTCTGCATTCTTGTTGATGCTCACTCCTGTTCATTTTTCAACTTTTGGTCTTGTTTTTCTGCATCTCCTTCCAGGCAAAGTGCTTTCACAGATGAGTCTTTCCTTACCCATGCTCTCAAACCTGTAGGAGGAAACGGATAGATAGCAAATGGAACTGCCTGTCTCAGGGAAAGATGGACCACATGGGCATGAGGTCACCCACACCCAGGAACACGCACCTCACCGGAAGTAGGAATTTTCACTGCTTCAAATAACTTGCTAAGAAAACCTGCAATGAAATCTCCGTTGAGTTCATGCAAATACCACTTCGTAGCCCAATATTTCAGGATCGTCAGAGGCTCCAAAAGGATGAATAAAAGCCCTAGTTATGAACTCTCATAAGTATCTCACCCTCTCTGAGCCTCAGTTTCCCCATTTGTAAATGTGAGACGTCTCTAAGGACCCCTCAGGGGGCTTTCCCTGGCTCCCCAGCCACTGCAGCCCTCCTCTGCGGGAGCTGTGACTGAGAGACACCCCTACCACCTCCAGCTCGGCCCTGCTCAGGATCCCAGGACTCATGCTGACCTGAAGATGAAGCTTTAGCCCCTCATTCCACGATCTGCCGTGTGATCCAGCCCTGATGTCCTTGGTCCAATTCAGGAAACTGGGTTGGGGTCCAATTTATTTAGGCAGCAAACACAATCCTCCCC
>NW_017731566.1:1497580-1574136 GCF_001890085.2 Hipposideros armiger | reverse complement strand
CACCATCCTCACGCCATGCCTGCCCCCGACCTGTGCCGGGCCCAGCAGGCACATCTGTCTGGTTCCCTGGACCTGAGCCTGAACCTGTGACCCACCTGGTAGCCACTACCCCACACCCCCACTCCTACCTTCCACTGCACCCTTCTTCCTCCGGTCTTTAGATGCACAGGCCAATTCTCATCCCACTGCCTGAGCGCCTCCCTCAGTCAGACGAGGGCAAACTAAAAAACCAAAAGAACAGAAAAGCCTGTATAGAGAAGGCCCTGATGGAGCTGGCCCAAGCAGAAAGAAAATGACAGGCATTCTAAGTGTCAACATGCTCCCTGTGTATGGGCAAGAGGTGGGAGTGAGGCTGGAGGGACACAAACGCAGGACTGCCCTTGGGTTATTTTCTGGGGGGCTCCGCGCTGCTTGCCCACCTAAAGGAATTTCCCAACCCTAGGCTTGCTGAGGGCAGGGCACCGCCCTCCTCTGCCCGGGGCCCCAGAGGACTGGCCCTTGGGCAGCCAATCGATCTATGGGGAGCCTGTCTACAGGCCAGTCGGTAACTTAGGACCTGTAGCATCTGCTTGATAAGATGGGCTGAGCCAACCATTTCCTTTCTCAGGAAGTCAGCATGGAAGCTAAGATATTGGGACAGTTGGCTGCGGGCCGGAAAGGCGGTGAGGCGCACGTGTGGCTGATAATGGAGTGGAGACTGGGAACCTGGGGGACGGAAGGGCGAGATCTGGGCCGATGCAAAAAGAGATGGAGAGATGGCCTGTGACAGATCACGTGGCTGTCCCACCACTGTCCCCATCCCCATGAGAACCATTCGACCTGGAACCCTGGGTCCCCGAGCCAACCCTATTGCACTTACAGTCGTTCATCAAACACGCTTGGACCTTCCTTTACTTCCGCTCCTGCGGGTAAGTTTTATTCCTACATAAATTATTTAAAACCAGAGAAAAGGGAGCACTCAGAGCTAATCTCATATTCCACATTTGTGGAAACTGAGGACCACAGCAGTTAAGACCCTTTCCCAGGTCACCCAGTGACACCCCAGGGTCCCAATCTTGACCCTCACGGTGATGACTTTGGAGTTACAGAGCTCCAGAGGGCAACACAGGCTCCCATCTTTAAGCTAAACACAATCATTGTGTTTCTAAATATATCCCCACGGAAAGACCTGAAAAATCTCTTAGCATCTCATTAGCATTTCAAGGGTACATGAAGCCCTATCTGTAAAAAAGTAAGAAGATTTCAGTCTGTAAATGCAAGCGGCTGAATACCACGGCCCAGCTCCATCTGGGTCTTACCTGAAAGCGCACTAATAGTCAAAGCCCAGCTGCTGACCTTCGCTGCCAAGAGCAATTGCAAAAGAAGACAATAGATTTGCCGCGTCCCAGAGCAATTTTGTTTTAGCTTTATCGCTTGGCCCGAGGAGTCGGTATGTGTAAGTGTTGATTCCATTTGGTTCCCTGGTTGAAACAGAAGATGGAAAAATTGAACATATTTATGAAATCTAAGTCTGCGTCTATCAATGCCCACATCCTAATATTTTTGGTTTAATTTTTCAGTTAATAATAATAGCTAACATTTATTGTGTGCTTACGACGCACAAGGCACTTCTAACTAATAATTCATGTTTAATCGTCACGGTAACCCTCTGAGACAAGTATGTTATTATAGAAACTATAATAATTACTATACAGGGACCTCCCAGGAACTTGCCGAAGACTCCCAGCCAGGAAGTGGCAACGCTGGCTCTGCACCTCGGAGGGCCACTTTTCTCAACCTTTGAGCTGGCTCACCCCAGGGACGGTTAGCTAAGGAAACAGATGATTGCTTGTTTGTTTGAGGTGCAGACAGGGGAGATAATTCAGGAATTTGTAATTGCTCATCCCTGCTGGGGGATATTAGCTAGACATTAGCGGTGACACGTGAATCATGACACTTGTTTCCGGCTGAGTTATTATAATGGTGCTCACCAGCTTGCCGGCTTGGTTTAGAAAATGCTGCAGAAAGGATGGTCCTCGCGGCTCCCAGTTGGTCCCCGCTATCTACAGCTCAGCCAGGCACCCAGCCCCTCTGCCCACACGCGCACTGTGGTTGTCGGGCAGTCCCTGGCTTCAGTCCTACATCTGTGGGGTGAGCTGAGGCCTGGGATATTTTTAGGGATGGTGATGGATTACGATGACCCATGCACTCTTCTGCAAACACTGAACTGCTGATCTTTGGGGGGCACAGGCAGATGTCAGCGAGCATTGATGAAATGCATCCTCAGGGTCCCCAGGGTCCCCTCTGTAATCTTTGCCCTGGACACAGCCCCAGGGGCAGCAACTGACCTCTGGGAGCCTCTCACTTGTCCCTGTTCTTGCGGCCCCAGGGGAGACCGGGGCCACACATCGAAGGGCCGCCCTGGCCGGAGCTGAGCACATTCCTAGCGAGGTCCTGGGGTTCCGTGGGCAGGGAGGAAAGGCCTGCTGTGGCGCTGCCCCTCCCTGCTGGGCAAGTCAGTGCCCCACTCTGCTTCAGCTTCCTTATCTGTCAAAAAGAAAGGGCGGGGCGACTTGGGGGAGGAGGATGGGGTTCAGCGGTGACTCAGTGAGGGCCTGGTGACTCCCGAAAGGGCGGGGTGACTTGGGGGAGGAGGATGGGGTTCAGCGGTGACTCCCGACGTGCAAGGCAAGACCAGCCTTATCTCCTGGCAACTCCTCCTCCAATATTCCCACCCCGCATCTGGGGATACACAGGCCATCTCTTTCATCATGAAATCTGAAGTGACAACTTCATTCTTATGCTGAAAAATATAGAAGTATATTTTATATACTATATAAAAATATAGAAGTATAAAAAAAAATCCCCGCTCCCCACACATCCCTCCCTTTTCTGTGTTCCAGCCAGAGAGGGTCTCCTTCCTCTCCAAACACCCCTACCCTTCCCTGCCCTTTCCATGTCATTCCCTCCTACACGCTCAGAGTGTCCGCTCCTCCAGACAGATGCTCACCAAAGAGACAGAGGGGGAAAAAGTGGAGGAGACAGTGCCACGACCAGTGCTGCGGGCACGGGCACGGGCAGGGAGGCAGCGAACGGGCCTACCAGGCTCTCCACCCAGTGTTTTTATTCCTGTTTACATTGCCGTGCTATATAGAATTTCAATCCTTTTCTTAAAAATTCACATTTTTATCCTTTTTGGGAACACGTGTTAAAAATACGCCACACGTATCTGGTGTGAATGAGGTCTCTGAGTGGTGACAGGGGACTCCTGGGGTGCTGGGGTGCTCCGCGAGGCCCAGGGCGCCTGTGGTTCCTGTGTCCGCATTTCCTGGGCCCAGGGAGGCCCCGCCTGTGCGACCCTTTGCACAGCCCACTTGGTGCCTCACACATGTGGCAGGAATGGCTCCCTGGGACAAATGCCACAGGAAAGAGGCAGAAAAAGACGGGATGACTTCTCAAGGGTGAGAGCCACCGCGGGGTTTTCCTGTCGTAGGGTCCCAGCTCCAAATGAAATATGTGAAAGTACCACCTCTAGAAACTACAGAAACAGAAACAGATGGCTTCCCCTTGGTTTCTCAGACATCCAAGGACCTGATGGTCCCCAGTGCTGCCACTCTGTCCTCTCACTGCTCCTCCCTCCTGTCCCCCCAACCTCCGCTCTCCTCCGGTGCCCTCCTCTGCTCCCTGGCCCCTCCCCACCCTGTGGTCCCCATCTCTGCCCTCAGCTAGCCCTGCCCGCCCATTGCACTCCCTCGCCGTTTCCCCCACCACTCCTCACTTCCTTGGCCCCCTCCCCACCTTTCCCCACTGTTCCTGCCTCCATGCCACCCCCACCCACCACCATCCAGTATGTTTCTCCTTTAACACACTGATTAACAGTTAAACTGTACAACGTGCACGAATAAGTCTGTGTGATCATTTTTACCTGTAGGCATGGAGCTCACGGCGAAATCTGGGTTAAGTCCAGGCCAAAACGCACGCAGCCCCTGCGGAGGTGGGGGCTCCGGGGCTGGGCTCTGGCTGGCTGGGGGCGCACTGCCACCAGCACCGACCTCGGGTCCACAGCGGGGGCTGTGGGTCAGGACTTGAGTTCCTTCCTCACCTAAAGGGACAGAGTATCCATGGCTCCCCCTCCGCAGTCCTAGAGTTGAAAATCATGGCTTCCCTTCCCTCCGCCAAGGCTGAGCTGCTCATGCCCTGCCTGAGACCCCCACCACCCCAAGCGGGACCCTCAGGAGGGCCAAGTGCCCTGTGCCTGCCCGCAAAGAGTGGACGTAAACGGGGCGCAGCTGGCGCGAAGGGGGCAGGTCACGTACACGCCGCGGGCTTGGTTCCAGCGCTGTGCAGCAGAACTGGGGTGCCGGTGGGAAGAGGCTGCGGCCGCGCAGAAAGCTGCTAAGTGCAGGTCCGGTGGGAGAGCAGGTAAGTGAGGAGGGGCCTACGGGGAAAGGAGCCCCTGGGGAGGGCAGAGGAGAACACTGCCCCAGGCCAGGGCATCCCGCTCCCGCGCCCACGCCCTCCCCCTCCCCTTTCCCCTCGCGGTTTATTTTTCTTGCCGCACAGACTATAATAACTTCTGAGATGGGGCCATGTCTTCCCATTTTATCTCAGTATCCAGCACGCTGTAGTGATGTGTAAGCGCTTAATACATCATTTGTTCAACGAAAAAAACAAACGAATGAATGAAGGCATGAATGAAGGAAACTCTGGGTCCAAGACTGGTCTATTTTTAGATTCTAGTTACAGACAGTCTTTCTACTTTTCTCCTTATTTATCAAAACCAACTTTGTGGTTTTTTTGGTTTTTTTTAAGGTGTGTCCAATTCACTCATCTACAAAGCTTTTATTTAGCACCTACTGTATAACTTTTGTACTGGGGAGTTTACTGACCCTGAGGGAACTCGGTCTCTGAAAACATTCTTAGACTCTATCAGTGCTCTAAAACTCAGTTTCTAGAATCCCAACAGACATATAACTAGGAGTAGAAAAGAGCCAGTCTTTCTAACTGAGCATCCTTGTAAAATGTTTTCCCCCTATAATGAAATGTACTCAAGAATGACGAGCTGTCAATAGGTTCTTAAGTTTTCAACCATCTCTTCAAAAATCCAAACCCTGGGCCACATCTCCCTGTCTGCCCAAACAGGTAATTATACTTTGTGTATTAAAGTCTTGTATCTTTGACCTATCCAGTGCACAAAAAACAGTTTAACCTTTAAACCAAGTCATGTACACCATTTTACTCCTAGAAGGATGAATTCATGTTATTCCGTCAAATCAGTATCAACCTGACCTTTAAACACATCAGTGTTTCTTGGGAAAATATTATGGCCGGGACGCCTACCGAGGTAAACAATATTAGCTGCTCCTACCCAGTGGAGAGCCGGATCAGAATATGGGGGTGGAAGGCAGCAGGGCCCAGACAAACTCCACAGGATATGAAGAACAATGTAAGTGTACCAGAGTTGGCAGATATATTTCTGTATTACTGTTCCAGAGATAACAGCTAAGGTGAATCATTTCCCACCAGCTACCATTCCAAATTATTTCAAATTCTGAAGGGACCCTATTTATTTCATTGGTAGCTAGCAATTTACTTAGCTGAAGATCATTATATTTATGTGTCTGTGAAATCCTCACAATAATTACACATTTGAGCTGTCTCAGATGTGCCATATGTATTCTCATTAGTCATATACTTGGAAGGATATTATCACATTTTTGTAGTAACCTTCACAATGTACATATAAAGCGCCCAACTGGATGTGAACTTCGATTTTCATGGGTTTCTTATATATCAGATTTATCAAACAGCAGGACAGACTGCATTCACATGCAAATGCTTACTGAAGGCTGGGAAATTGTCTTAATTTCTCTTTTCTCTAGATCACTTTGGTGCAGCAGCCCTGGAAGATATTGTATTGGGCAGCAGGGAGAACAAACTTGGCTGAGATCTAAAATTATGTTAGGAGCTTACCAAAAAGTTTCCTAATGGGAAATATTTATAAGGCAGTATCTTCTTTCCCAACCATAAAGACTCTGCAGGATAAGGACGAGAAAGGCACTGGAAATTTCCAGGGTTCTCAAGCAAGTGTCCTTGGGCTGAATTCCTTGGACACCATTTATGAGGCTGGTGGGTTTATCTGAAAGGTCTACTTTGTCATTTTAAAGTCAGAAATTATGAGAGGGAACAGACCGACCGCCTGGTGGCTTTGCCTGTCTCTGCCTTCCACGCGTTGATTTCAGAAGGGCCCACTATTATCAACAAGGTGATTCTCAGAGCATCGCTAACCCTGTAACCATGATAGATGATCCTCCATCCTGAGCAGTGATTCTAAGAAGGTGATTCACGAGTCCTGTTGGAGTTGATAGTCCAGAGATGGAAGAAAGGCAAGAAACATTAGAAAAGTAAACTGATGGTTTGTTAGAGGTAATATGTGCATGGAATAAAAACTTTAAGCAAAGTAAAGGCGATCTGGAGGTGGAGGAGGGGTAGTCTGTGTGAAAGCTCCGCCCGGAGTTATGCAGTTAATGGTCTGATGCTTTGCTTTGCCAGTGGGATGCTGTAAAATGGTGTCCTGTGGTTTTAATTGTGTTTTCCTGGTTACTGGTGAGCTGAGCATCTCTTCCTATGTGTGGCAGGCTGCTAGCTGGTCACCTGACATGGGTCCTTGTTTTCCTGGGTACAGTTAGACTACATTTCCCATAGTGCTATGGCCTGGAATGAAGTTCCAACCAGTAGAACGTGAGCAGTAGTGTCTTCACCATTTCCAGGTTGAGCCCCATGAAAACCTCTTTTCTTTTTCCAGCTGCCCAGTTCCTAGGGTAACTTGGGAAGTCCCCTACTGAAGATGCAGAGCTTCCAGCAGCGTGGAGCCCTGCAGGGCTGTGGGGAGCAGAACCTTGCCCCGTCTCCTCACCTGCCCAGGACATTGCCCTGTCTATATGAGCAAGAAATCAACTTCTGTGGGGCCTCCATTACAGCAGTAGCAAGCCCTTGCTAACTAATCTGTGTTTATTGGTTATTTAGTTTCTCTGTTCTGAAGATTGCCTGCTCAGACCCTTTGCCAAACTTCAGATGGGGTTATTTCTTCTTTTTAGTTTATCTGTAGGAGCCCTTTATACTTTTGCTGTTTAAAGTGTAGTCAGTCTCTGGGCCAGCAGCATAAACATCACCTGGACCTTATTAGAAATGCAAAAATCTCAGGCCCCACCCAGGCCCATTCAATCAGAGTCTGTGTTTTCAAAAAACCTGGTGATTTCTATGATCATTAAAGTTGGAGAAGCACAGCCTCCCATGTTTTGCACTAACTCTTTATCTTTTATATGCATTGAATTAATTGTCTTCCAATCAGTAGCTATCTTGGCATTTGGGGTCTCTATCTTCTCATGCACAGATTTAAAAACGTTTTTTTAACATTGTGGTATTTACCAATATTTTATTCTACGGTTTGTCTGTCCTCTTTGTCGTTGTCTCTTATATCCTTCTCTTCCTAAGATCATACAGATATTACGATCTATTTTCTTCTAAAAGTTTTAAAGTTTTTCTTTTTCACAGATGGTTCTTCCACCTGGAATTTATATTTGTCTGTGGTGTGCCATATTGCTCTCATTTAATTTTTTCGTATGGGTAACAGTTACCCCGGCACCATTCACTGAATTATCCATCCAGTCCCTACTGATTGTAATGCCCCCTGCTTGAAGGTCCTCTGTCAAGTTTCCATCCACATGCGGTTCACGTCTCTGATCTCCCTGTTGGAATTTTTCTGTTGTGTAACCTGCTTTTCTTTCACTTAACCATATAGTTCGAACATTTTGTCCACATCCTGAGGTTCTTTCATAATGAAAATTTTCATGGCTGCCTAGCATTCTGCCATATTTCATTCTGTGAGACAGTTACGCTGTTTTCAGTTTTACTCTGTTGTAAATAACGCTGGGGTGGATACCTATCACACGATCTTTGTACACATGCCTGTTGATTTAAGATACATTCTCTGGGCCGGCTTAGTGGCGCCTTGGTTAAGAGCTGGCTTGGAATGCCAGCTATGAGCAGCAGGGACCTGGATCGGATCCCACATATGAGGGCCAGTGACACTGCCCTCTACAGCTAAGATGCTGAACAACAGCTCGACCTGGAGCTGGGCTGCCGTGAGTCGCCGGCGACGGCGTAGGCTGCAGTGAAGCTGCCTTGAGTGGCTGGCAGCCAGCATGAGCGGCCCGCAGCCGGTGTGAGCTGCCAAGAACCGCCGTGAGCTGCCGTCCAGAGGCTGGCTACTGATCTGCCTCACCCAGGAAGAGCGCAATGAAGATACCAACATGGGCGAGTGAAGCGACGTCCTCCACAACTAGACTGAAGAACAGAAGGACATCAACTTGTCTGTTCGCCTTCCCCCGATTCCCCAGCGCTGTTCCCCTACTCCAATTCCTCGATAAAAATCTTAAAAACACACAAACAAAAAAGGATACATTCTCTGAGTAAAATGACCAAGTAGACATATTTGTTAAGCATTTGATAAATATTGCCAAATTTCACTCCAAAAGAATTGTACCAATTTATATTCCCACCTGTTTCCTTCCAACTTCCTCATTATTTTAATACCTCAGCACTTAAATCCCAGCCAATTTCACCAGAAATAAGGAACACAGTTCTTGTACTTCATGTGCCTTTGATTATAACTAAAAAACATTTTTCACATCTTTATTGGCCTTTTCTTTGTACTTATTTTAAAGTGTGTGAGAGACCATCCTGTTCTAAGCCCATTTTTGTGTAGGTGTGTGTCTTTTTCTTATTGATGGAGAAAGTTCTTTGTACTCGTATGTGAAGAATGACAACTCTTGCTTATGTATGTTGCTTTTTTTGTTTTTCAGTTTGCACTTTACCTTTTACTTTTGCTTATGGTGTTTTGCAATGTGCAAAAGCTTTCAGTGTTGGCATGGTCAAATCTAGCTAGGTATTTCTTTAGTATTATACTACAACAAAAAAATAAATCCTACTCCCAAATTATTCCGTAATGTTTTCTTTCAGTTCTTTCAGATTTTGGTTTTCACGTTTTGCTGTTTAATTAATGTGTTAGTTACACTCAACCCTCAGGGAGCAACTGTGTTTTCCCTGATTTCTCTAGCTTGTAAGATCCCCCGTTATAGGCGGATGGAGCTCCAGCTACCTTCTCTCTTAGTACTTTTCACGCTGGCCATGTTTTATGAGTGTGTGATTTTTCACTAATGTCTGCGTCCTACTAGACCATACAAGCCCCTTGAAGGTAGATACGGCCCTGTCTCTTTTCCACTGCCGTGTCCCCAGCACTTGTCAGAATGCCAGGCACCTGCATCTGCTCATGTGCTATCACTCTGACATTGTTTAGGGCACCTGAGAATTTCCATTTCTTCTTTCTTTTTTAAAATTTTCTTTTATTTTTTTTAACTACAAAATATATATTTATTTTTAGTGAGCTGTCTTTTTTTGACATTCAATATTATTTTATATTCATTTCAGGTGTACAGCATAGTGGTTAGACATTTATATAATTAAAAAAATGATCCCCCTGACTAGTACCCACCTGGCACTATACATAGTTATTACCATATTATTGACAATATTCCTTATCTGTACCCTACATCCCCATAGCTACTGTGTAACAACCAATTTGTACTTCTTAATCCCTTCCTCTTTCTTTAGCCACTCCGAACCCCTCTCCCATCTGGCAACCATCAAAATGTTTTCTGTATCTATGAGTTTGTTTCTGTTTTGTTTGTTTATTTTGTTCTTTAGATTCCACATATAAGTGAAATCTCATTGCATCTGCCTTTCTCTGTCTGACACTCCACTCAGCACAATACCCTCCAAGTCCATCCATGCCGCTGCAGATGGGAAGAACCCATTCCCTTCCCTGACCAAGCAATATCCCACTGTATATATGTACCACCTCTTCTTTGTCCATTTTTCCATCGACAGACACCCAGGCTGCCTCCACATTTTGGCCATTTTAAACAATGCTGCAATGAACACATAGATGCACAGGTCCCCTTGAAGTAGAGTTTTGAATTTCTTCAGATAAAGAAGGAGTGGGATTGCTAGATCCTTCTTTGTCTCTTGTTATAGCATTTGCTTTAAAGTCTATTCTGTCTGGTATAAGTATTGCTATTCCAGCTCATTTTGGTTTTTTGTTTGTTTCCATTTTCATGTACTATCTTTTTTCCATCCTTTTACTTTCCATCTGTGTGTGTCTTTCAATCTGAAATGAGTATCTTGTAGGCCGCACATGTAACAGTTTTGTTTTCTTATCCATTCAGCCACCCTATGTCTTTTGATTGGAGAATTTACTCCATTTACATTGCAAGTAATTGTTAATAGATATGTAGCTATTGCCATTTTATTGTTCATAATAATAAATTATGATCTTTTTTTTCCATCTTAAAGAAGTCCCTCTAACATTTCTTGTAATACTAGTTTGGTGGTGATGAACTCCTTTAGCTTTTTCTTGTCTGGGAAGCTCTTTATCTGTCCTTTGATTTTAAATGATAGCCTCACTGGGTAGAGTACCCTTGATTGTAGGTTCTTGCTTTTCATCACTTTGAATATTTAATGCAAATCCCTTCTGGCCTACAAAGTTTCTGTTGAGAAATCAATTGACATTCTTATGGGAGCTCCCTTATAAGTTACTAGTTGCCTTTCTCTTGCTGTTTTTAGGATTCTCTCTTTGTCTTTAACCTTTGCCTTTCTAATTATAATGTGTCTTGGTGTGGGCCAATTCCTGATTGGGACTCTGCACTTCCTAGACTTGTATGTCTATTTCCTTTGCCAGGTTAGGAACATTTTCAATTATTATTTCTTCAAATAGGTTCTCAATCCCTTGCTTTCTCTCTTCTCCTTCTGGTTCCCCTATGATGTGAATGTTGTTACATTTGTTGTTGTCCCAGAGGTCTCTTAAACTCTTCATTTTTGGGGATTTTTTTTTCTTTTTGCTGTTCTAATTGGGTATTTTCTGCTACCTTGTCTTCCAAACCACTGATTCGATCCTCTGCTTCATCTAATCTGCTGGTCATTCTTTCTAGTGCATTATTCATTTCAATTGTATTCTTCACTTTTGACTGGTTCTTTTCTATGGTTTCTATGTCCTTTTTATGTTTTCTATCTCTTTATTGAAGTTTTCACTAAGTTCCTTGAACATTCTTATAACCATCGTTTTGAACTTTGTATCTGGTAGGTTGCTTGCCTCCATTTCATTCATTTCTTTTTCTGGAGTTTTCTCCTGTTCTTTCTCCTTCATTTGTGACATACTTCTTTGTTTCCTCATTTTGGCTGCCTCTCTGTGTTTGTTTCTATGTATTAGGTAGATCTGCTATGTCTCCCAGCCTTGGCTGAGTGGCCTTATGTAGTAGGTGCCCTGTGGAGCCCTGGCACAGTCTCCCTGGTCACCTGTTCCAAGTGCTCCAGGAGTGTCCCTGGTGTGGGTTGTGTGTACCCTCCTGTTACAGTTTAGCTTGATTGCTATTGGCATGTCAGTGGGTGGGGTTGACCCTCATGCTGATTGGCTGAGGGGTTTGGCCACGTCCACAGCTTCCAAGCTGCTGTGCTGGGGACTTACCCCACTGAGTGGGATTCACCCCAGCAGACTATGGTGCCTGTTGATACTGCCCTTTGTGTGTGCCACTTGTGGGGCTAATTAGGTACCCTGGTTTGGTTTGAAGCCAAACTCCATGTATGTTGGTTCTGGAGTCTCTTGGGAGAGGCCCCAGTGCAGGCCCAGGTCACCCACTGCCTGTGACCAGCCAGGGACTAACTGGTAGGAGCTACAAAGTGATCCACAGGTGTTCGCTGCCTGTGCTGGCCCTGGAGGCATGTGGGAGAGGCCATGCTACAAACTGAGGACATCTACCACCAGTACGGGGCCTAGAGTAACTTTGCAAAAAGCCAGGACACCCAGAGGCCTGCTGCCACCTGCCAGCTCCCTTAAGGTTCAGCCCCTGATAAAGCCTCATGCAGTATGCAAGTTGGATGAAGCAAGGTCTCAGGGAGTCACTAGAGTGAGAAGAGTTGTGGTCACCAGGTTAATGTAGATTTCTGGTTTGGTGCCAGTGCTGAGCCTGGAGCTACTCAGCAAAAGTCTCAGAGCACACTGAGGCTAGTCACTGCCCACCTCTGGCCTGTGGACTCCTATAGTTTTCCAAGAAAGAATGCGACATGTGCAGGGAAGGCTGGTCTCAGAGAAAGTGCCTTCGGTGTTGGGGGAGTTGGGGGTGGGGCAGGGTCCCAGTGAGTTATCAGGGTGGAGCAAAAATGCTCAACAGGCCAATCAGACTCAGATTTGGCCTGTGGGGGCGGGCTCAACACAGGAAAAATGGCATCTGTCTGCCAGCTACTCGGGAGAAGGACGTCTCACAGACAAAATGCTGACTGCCCTCCAGTCCTCCCCTCAAAGCCACACACCTCAGTCTACCCCCTGTATGCCTCTGCTGCCCCCCGAGTGACGGTCCCTCTGCCGGAGCCCAAGGTGAGTGCCTGAGAGTGAGTCTGTGCGCAGGCCATTTAAGAGGATGTCTGGGTTTCACACAGCCTTCCAGCTGACCCAAACAGTTGGAATCCCTACTGTTTCTTAAAGCAGATACTGTGGGGCCTCCTCTTCCGGCACCAGCACTCCAGGCTGGGAGTCTGGTGTGGAGGGCTGGGGTCCTCACTCCTCTGCGGGCCACCTCCATGGCTGAGATATCTCTCCTGATTCTCAGGCACCACGTGGAGGTTTGGAGTTAGCCAGCTCTGTTGTGTCTCTGCCCCTCCTATCACTCTCGGCGTGGCTTCTTTACACCCTTAGTTATAACATTTCTGTTCAGCCAGACTTCAGATGGTTCTCCAGGTTGATTGTTCTATAACTTAGGTGTAATTTTGATGTGTTCACAGAAGGAAGCAGGCACAGTGTGTATCTACTCCGCCATCTTGGATCTCTCCAAGAATTTCCATTTATTTCTATCAGCCCTTACCTTTACCTATTTAGCTTAGCTAATATGCACATACATATACACATATATATTTCTATAGTTTTAGTTTACCATTGTATCCTATCCAGCCTTTTTATGAGTTTGCAGCCAGACGAGGGGCTGGCTTAGCTCGGATGACCTGTCATCCTCGTCTTCCCTGCAGTAGTTCCCTAGGTAATCCCCCTGGGCTTTATAAACAGACAAACATAATAACTAAAAATAATTTAGTTTGTCTTATTTTTACCAGTTATAACTCACATCTTTGATTTGTTTATTGCATTGGCTAAAACTTCTAGAACATGTAGTTCTTTTATAATCATGGGGGGAAAAATAAAACCAAAATAGAAGAGGATGTCTACATTGTATGCAGGTTGTAATTTTTTTTTTCACTTATAAAATTCAAAAGATATCCAGATGGTCTCCTGGTGTGCACACAAAGATAATTTTTATCATCCTCATATCAGTACTAAAAGCAGCCACCATCCATCCACCTCACCACAGCCTACTCTGGTCTTCTTTTGTACTATGCAGTGAATCCAGTGTTCTAGGGGGAAGCAAGGGCCCTGCTCCCTCCAGCAGGGTGCCATGTACAGGTGCCCCGCCTGGGTGTCAGGAAAGCTAAGACCCAGTCCCAGCTCCGGCCCTGGGCTGGCTGGCATCCTGTCTTTGATGAGGCACTGCCTCTTTATGGGTCTTGTTTCCCCACTTTCCAGTCGAGGCACATGCTTCTCAGTTTGCACTGGGATGGTCCTTCAGACAGTGGGGGTCCTGCTGCCCTCTAGACCCTGATCTCTGGGCAAGGCAATTGATCCTTGCTAGAGTGGATGCCAACCAAGTAATAGCTTAAATAAACACTGACTTGAATGCCTGCTACAGCAAGTGTGTTAAGGAGGTCAACCTTGGAGAATATCCTATATTGGCTGAGTTGATCACAGAGATGACAAACCCTAAAACACTGTCAACCTATCACAGGAGCAGAGTGCCCAAGACGAGGTGCCAGGGAGGGACAAAGTCAATGTGAAGCACTACTGAGGCCAGTGGAAGCAGAGACAAATGCTCAAACCCTTCACGGCTGCTCAAGCAGCACCTGTGTGGGGAACCTTCCCTTGTCCCCATCCCATCAACCACACGCCAACATCATGGTGGCCTCCACCAGGACGCATCTGCTCCTTGAGGACAGGGACCGTGCCTTGTCATTTCTGCCTTCCCCAGGCATTCTAGATACTCAAATGGGGACATAATTTTTTACCTTTTTCAAATCACATTTTTTTAATTGCAAAAATATCAAATGCTCATTTTAGAATAGAGGATAAAGGTATAGTAAGCTTGATCACAGTCACAGATTGCATTTTCATATATTTCCTCTCTGTTTTCATTTTTTTTAACAAAACTGATCTTCACAACCTATCTGCATATATCATTGCAAAAATTTCTTAAAGATCATTAAATATTTTTCTAAGATACGATTTTAGTAGCTACAGATTTTTCATCTTGTGCCTAAGTATTCTTTGTTTGCCAGATATTTAGCTGTGGTGTCTGAACTATTATAAATAATACTGTAATAAGAATCTTTGTCCCAAAAACTTTGCCTAAATATCTTGTTGATTCCTTAGGATATGTTGTTACATGGGTCAAAAGATGTGAATTTTTATAGGGATTTCATATATACTCCTACATTTCCTTACAGAAACGTACCAAGTCTATCTGAAGTTAACAATCTCAACAAATTCTTGCCAGTAGTAGGTATTTAAATTCTGATAATAAAAACCTTTGCTCATTTCATAGTGAGAAATGGAAACTCATTGTTGCTTTAATGGGCTTTTCCTTGGTTACTAGTGAAGCTGAACACTTTCTCATTTGGTTACTGTCCATTTGTAATATACCTTTTGTGGATTTTCTATTCACTCCTTCTTTCCTTGCCCCACCCCCCCTCTTCCTCAGACATCCAGTAAACCTGTGCTGAGCATCTATTTGCCAGACCCCGTCCTGGAACCATGGTGGACATGGATCCCAGTTCCTCCACATTCTTGCTAACACTTGTTATTTTTCTGCTTTTTTGGTTTTTTGATAGTAGTCATCCTGATGAGAGTGGGGTGATAGCTCACTGTGGTTTTGATTTGCATTTCCCTGATGATTAGTCATGTTGAACATCTTTTCATGTGCTTGTTGGTCGTTTGTATGTCTTCACAACAGGTAATTTTTGACATTGCATTTGCCACCATTGCATGTAGCATAGCAATATTGGGAGGGACTCGCCTTTCTGCATTAGGTCATTCCTTTTATGTGATACCTTTAATATGAAGCTGACTTGAAATCATCCCTATGAGTGGCTGATTTCAAAACAAGAGACAAATCTTGTCCTTGATGAACCAAATCCTCTGCAGCCCTGGAACACCCAGGTGCAAGGCTCTGTAGGGGACTCACAGGTAGGTCTGAAGCAACTTGGCAAGAGTGAAAAAAGCATTTTAAGTTCATTCCAGCTCTTTGCAGCCTCACCGTGAATGTCACATCAGCAAATTCGTACCCAGGAATTTAATAACACATTAAAGAAAAGATAGAAGGTCAATTATTTTGGAAGACTGTCTATGCAACTTGAATTTACAAATAATCAGTGACCTCTTTGCTTTGGCTCTAGAAACAGGGCATGGGATGTATTAATGAAGATCATCTTATCCTCACCTCAGGGCGAACACAAGTGAGAATCGGCAAGATTGACCTGTGTGTGGACAGGCTGGAAGGTGTTCTAAGGCATTCATGTCCCCCCTCAGTGTCATTAATTCTTAAGTCTCAGCTTCCAGAACTAGCTGCAGTCACTTTTTTATTCTAAGCTGGACAGACTTGGTAGTCTTTGATCTGTTCCCCCAGCTGCAAATTGTTACAGGCTCGAGAAAGGCAAATGATTCTAGTGTCTGCTGAAGCAAAATGTATCCTGACTAGTGAATCTCTTCTCCTCTTCTGAGAACCTCCCAAACGATAGTGAAAGGACAAGGGGGTGATACAAGGTGCTCGGGTAAATATTGGCAGGATCGTCCTTTGCCTTGGAGCTGGGGGCAGTGCTGGGTGAGCGTTGGGAGTGGGCAGTGACCAGACAACCAAGTGAGAAACCTAAAAGCAAGTCACCACATGTCCTGCCTTCCTGTTACTGTTTGGGGTCTGAACTGATCCAAAGGACCTGGTGCTCAACACCATGCCGAGAAAGGGCTCAGTAAGACTGGAGGGGAGATGGGGCATGTTGTTGCTGGGTACTGGTGTGTAGCCAGTCAGACGGTGCCATTCAGGCCCTGAGGTCCTCCAGCGTCTTCTCAGGTCCCCAGTCACCTTGTCATGAACTAATCTTAAGTGGAAGTTTAAGAGGAGTGAGATGGGAAAAGACCAAATATACTGAGATGTACAGGTCTGCAGTTAAAACAAAAGAGACAAGGAGGCAGTAGCTGACACCACATGGATTGAATGGAGCAGTATCCAGGGAATTTGGGGAGACTGCACAGGGGGTTTGGGGAGAGGAGGCTCCAGTGCAGAGGACACCAGAGAAAGCCACTGTCCCTCCAACAAGCAGGCACGGGGATCTAAGAACAAGCCGCCATTTTGCATAGAAAAGTAAGGAAGGGAGTATCAGTGCATGAAGACAAGAGCCCAAACGAACATCCGGGCAATGACTGTGAGGAGGCCAGGATGACCCTGGCCTTAGGAGGAAAACAAGCACAAGCAAAGTGAGGTTTCTTGGAGACACACCAAACCATGTAGACAGCAATCTCTCCAAATCTGGCATGGGACCACCTCTTCCGGGAAAGTCCATGCTGACCCTTCTCTCTTGCCTGTGCACCTGGCTCGGACCCTAACTCAGCTCTTGTGTGTGCAAGGACTCTCCCCGCAGACCGCGTGCCCCTCGTGGGCAGGGGCCAGACTTGTTCATCCCTCTTCTAAGCCAAAAGCCAGAGGCAGTGCCTGGCATGGAGTAGACACGCAATTAATTTTTGGTGAAAGGAACTGAAAATAGTTTAGAACCCCCGCCCCCCAAAAAAGTTGTTAAAATTTCTTTTGAATGAGATGGGAGGCTGTTAATAGGTTCAAGCAGAAAATGGAGAGGTGTCCAAATTAAAGCGAAATTCAAGTTTGCTCCAAAGATGGTTTTGATATTCTGGCTCCATTCATAATTTAGATATAAAATCCTTGTTTCCATCTGGGGGTGTAGTAAATTTCATTGCACGTAGTAAAACCCCAATGACATTTTCTCTTTAAAAAAGAAAAGTAGGAGGCAGACGAGAAGGTTGAACACAACACATTTGTTACAAATTTTTAAATAATTTGAAAAGCGTTATTGAAATGTAATTTAGGAAATGTTTATATAGAAAAGTCAAAACATCATCAGTGGCCCTACCTAGAGTGAGACTGAACACTGCCAGCACCCCAGAGGCCCCGCCCCGGACTTTGGAGGGTCCCAGTCCCTGGGCTAGTATAGAGCCACCTGGATGGCAGACTCCCCATGTGTACACCAGGCTGTTTTGCAACTGATGTCACCTCCAGCCTCCATTCTGGGTGAAGGATTGGCCCAGCTCAGCTTCCTCAGCACCGAGCACGCTCCCTCAGGTCATGGATTCCAAAAGAGCTGGGGTAGTGGACGCCCTAGCGCACACCTCCAGGGACTGAAGAAGGCTTCCTCGTCCAAGGTCACGCCCTATCCTGGGGCCACCCACATCCAGTGTCTGAGCAGCACAGGGAATAAGGCCAGGCCACCTTAGTCCAAGTCAGGACAACTCGGAGGCACTGTCAGAGCTCAGGGCTCCCTGTGGGGACAGCCAAAGCTGTCATTGGGCCACCAGCATCACAGACCAATGTCTGCCTCTGCCCAGTCCCGCTTTCCACCCCTTCCTCCCGGAGGTCCGGCCCCACAGGTGCTCCCTAGGGAATATCCTGCACACTGAACTCCGCCTGAGCCTCTGTGTCCTGGGGCCCAGCCTGCAGCCATGGGCTCCCTTACCTTCCCGCTGCCTCTGTCCTGGGCAAGACCCCGCGCTGGCGAATGAAGAAAGAACAGTCATTAACGTTCCCGTGCTTCATGTGGTGCTTTGCTCTTTACCACACACTTCCATGCACATGGTCCCATCTGGTTTCTGATCATTCATTCAGCCAGCTAACCAGTGAAGTGCCTGCCCCCCGGGACTGAAGATACAATGAAGAATACCACCTACCCTTCAACCAAGAGCTCAGAGTCTAGTGCAGAAAGCTGATGCCAAAACAGAATTGTCCAGGAGCTGAGGGCTGTGACAGGACAAGCCATGGAGTGGGGAGAAGGATGGTGAGACTCCCCGGCGGGGGGGGGGTTGGCGCTCCAGGCTGAACTGGGAACCAGCAACCACAGAGCGGGCCCAGTGAGAGCACTAAATGTGGTATGAGAATCACAGCCAGGCCCCTGCTGATACAACCTGCAGGCAGATGGGGCTGCTCCAAGCTTCCCATGGGCTTAACCCAGAATGGCAGAAAATCGGAGATGCCCAATGCTCTCTGCTTCCCCCAGTGCAACCTCCCAGGGTCTCCTTCTCACGCTGGGCAGGTGAGCTGGGAGGAAAGCAGAGAGGAGAGTCAAGGGGAAGGAGGGAGGTCCCGGGGCGGTGGGTGGTAGGGGGTAGGATTCCAAACAAAAGAACTACAGGATCTTGGCAGCAGTCCCAGGTCCCGCTTGAAGCACTGGATTAGTTTAAATCCTTCTTTGCTACTTTCCAGAGTCAACAGGGGTTGTTGAAGTTTGTATCTCCAGTAGAGGAAGGACCTTGAGAGAACAAGATAGAAAACAAAATACATGGAGTGAGATGTTTTCACTAATCTGAATTTGGGGCATAGTGACACTCGATAAAAATTTGAAACGCTTCACTGTGGGGTCAGATACTGTCCCCCTAGTAGAACAATGAACATCAGCTTGTGCTTTTAGATGTTACAAAGATGAAAGTACATCTCTGCTATTTATCAAATTTATCATCCTATAATCTAAAGACAAATGGGATTCCTGGGGTAGTATTCAGCCAGTAATTTAATACCTAAGTTCTTCTGATCAATAAACCATTGGCCTGTTAGAATATTTAAGTCATGCTTACAGTCATTCAGAAAAAAAAAATCTATTAACTTAAGTTCTTTGAAAGCATGTCTTTAATTTAAAACGTCATTTTCCATTTAAGCATTGCATTTTACATTATTATAGCACAACATCGAACTTAGCTTTAATGAAAATATTAAAAATTTTTTTTGGAATCAGAAATATGTCATAGTTTATTGTCTTTTATTCAACAAATATTTGAGTCCCAAAACTATGTGCTATGACATTGTACAACTCTGGGGGCACCATTTGTGTTGCCATCTCAAGAAATGGTCCAGGTCTGTGTGAGACTCCTGGGATACTGTTATGGACTACACGTCTGTGTCCCCCAAAAAATTCATATGCAGGAATCTTAATCCCTGTGATAGCATTTGGAGGTGGGGCCTCTGGGAGGTCATGAGGGTGGAGCTCCCAGGGTGGAGTTAGTGGTTTTATAAGAAGCAAAAGAGACCAGTGCTTTCTCTCATTATGCCATGTGAGGACACAATGGCTGTCTGCAAACCAGGAAGAGAGCCTGACCACACAGGCACCCTGATCTCAGACTTTCCAGCCTCCAGAGCTGTGAGGAATAAATGTGTTTTGTTTAAGACATGCAAGCCAATGGTATTTTTATTGTAGCAGCCAGAACTAAGATACCAAGGTGATAAGACACAGTCCTTGTCCCCTAAGAACACACGCCAGTGTGAGACCACCCAGTGAGGAGAGCATCTCGGGGTGGGCGGAGAAGCCTGACTGCCCAGAGGGGAGCTCAGGGTACTCCCAAGCCCAGCCGAGACCTCACCTGCCTGGGGTTCAGGAAGTATGGGGTGTGACTCCTGGAATGTTAAAGCCCCAAGAGACTCTTCAAAGACTCTCCAACTGAGGTTTAGAGATTTGTTCTGGCTAATCCAAGTGGCATGAAGACTAGAGTCACAATTTACTCCTTGTCCAAATTTAGCATGTTTACACTCATGGGTTAAAGGGTATGCAAGTTACTGGTGCCTCAAAAAAAAACAACCCTTGTAATAAAATATACTTGAGACCATGTAATGAATGATAAGAAACATTTGGCACGTTGGAGGGGGAAAAATGCAGTGAGTGTGCTGTGGTAGAATTTTCCCCTAGAAAACCCTCTCCTGCGTGCTTGGCCTGGGGGGAAGCCAGGTTTTCAAGGACTCCATCTGGAGTCACTGCCTAAGCTTAATAATGCAAACAGTGCGTGTTCGGTCATAAATGACTTCCACCTCAGCATCTCGGACTCAGAAACACGGCTCATGTTCCACTGCAGCTAATCTGTTATGTGGCCTCCATGGTGGGGTTGTGGCAGTTGTGCAAAATCTTCCTAGAATCCTGCAGCAAACTTTCAGAGGGCGGACGAGCAGACGAGCTGCTTGAGGTGCCGCTCCCTGTTATAGTAGGTCAGCGTGTCAGTCCCTCCTAACACTGACCAGGAAAATGGGAGCGAAATGGAATTGCTTTCCAATGATAATCGCTGGATCTTCAGAGGCATCCAGTATGGACAGTCTGTTCTTCAGGAATCTTCCAGAAAGGCCACGCACTTGTACCCAGCTAGTAAGGGAGATACAGTGCTTATCTAGCATCTTTGTTTTCAAAATTATTTTTAAAGATGTTTATAGAACAAAAAGCAGGGTTGTAAAAAGTAATATCAGCTGTGTGCAGGCAATGTGATAGACATCCCAGGGGTGGTGCATGGTCCCAGGGGGTCATAGCTGTGGTCGGTCGAGCACGTGCTGAGCGCTTGCCATACGCCAGGATGTTAAGAGCTTTACGCCCATGAGCTCATGCAATCCTCCCAACATCCTCTGGAGAGGAGAAGGATGGGCTCCATTTTACAGATGAGAACACTGAAGTTCAGGGAGGGTACCGCGCAGCTCACGATCACAGGCCTTCCACACCCACACTCTCAGCCCCTGAGCTCCGCGGCCTCCGCTCAGCCTCTCTGGATTGGCGCCGGGCAAGGTGCAGGTGAGCGGTCCACGGAGCTTGGCTCTTCCGGCACTGTCGGTAGGTAGGTACCCCGAGTGCAGTTCAGCTGTGCTGCAGAGCCCCACGCTGACCAGCCACAGAAAGGTACCTACTGCACAGTGGGTCAGAAGTACCGCGTCAGCTAGGCTACGTGAAATTGATAAGAACCATTTCGAAAGACACAATTTGTAATCAGAAAAACGCCAGGGTCTGAGAAGCCTGTCTCCTCATCTTTCTTGGGGAAATGGAGGCGATTTTAAATTATCCAACAAATTAGTTCATTTTAAAGTCAGAATGCATATGGGGGGGGGGGGTAGGGGGTGGCGGGTTCTGAGGTGAAAGAAAAATAAGTGTAATTGCTTCTTTTTTCAAAATCACATATTACTTTGTTCATTATGAAATAATGAAGCATTATTTAATCCCATTATGAAACAAATGAGATTGAGTAAATAGCGCATCTGCACTCACGCAGTGATATGAAGTCAGGAAGTGTTTATCCCACTGACATTTAAAAATAGCAGCTCAATTTTTCTTAGCAATGAAATTGTAGGTGTTTTCATTACAAAAATATATTTTATAAGAAATACAAATATGGCATTGTTAAATTAACTGTTTGGGAACTTCTACTGAAGGCTTTCCTAGGTGGCTGGGTTTTGAAATGCAGATTCACTTCTTCACAAAGGAAGTCTGTCTGTGAGCAGTGATCAATATCCAACAAAATCATCAGTGAAATGCAAAAAAAATAAGAAGTCAATGTGAGAGACCAGGTTGTGTGCGAAGCCCTATTTCAGTAGGTACACCTGCCCTCTTGTGGCATTTATCTGTATGGTCGCCAGTGAGCATTTGTAAGGCTATTAGAAATGGGGGACCCCAACCAGTATCCTAAGTGGCTGTCATTCTACTGCCTAACCATAGAGCTTGTTCCCAAATAGTTCTGATTCTTTTCAACAAGTGCTCTCTGGACATCTCCTCTGCAAGGTCTTCAAGCCCTCAAGGTGCACTCACATCTGGTGACAGCAATATTGGGGCCAAATCCTATTACTGGGAATCTCACTGTTTACCTTGGCCCAGCGACCGGGGCTGCAGAACAAATGACCCCAAAACTCACTGACAGAAAACAACCACTCTGTGAGTCAGGAATTAGGACAGAGGATGGCTGGTCTGGGGTCTCATGTAGAAGACTTATAGGCTGGGAAGCTGGAAACATCTGAAGGCGTGTCCACTCGGTCTGGTGGTGGAGGCTGGCTGTAGTGTGGGGGCCTCAGTTTCTTCTGCACATAGCTCTTCACAAGGGCCAGTTTGGGCTTCTTCAGTGCACAGTGAGTGGCGAGGGAGAAAGGGAAAAAGGGAGGGAGGGAGAGAGAGAGAGAGAGAGAGAGAGAGAGAGAATGTCAGAGAGAAGCTCTATCCAGTTTTATGACCTAGCCTCAGAAGTCAGATTATGTCACCTCCACCATATTCTATTGGTCACAATGGACCAGCACTGATTTATTAAGGGAGAGGCTATACCAGGTCATGAATATAGGGAGGCATGCATGGCTCATTAGGGACCCACTTGAATACTGACTGCACACCTTTCAATAATGAACCTGCACTGTGTTTTATTTTTAAGTAAGGTAGGACCGCCATCATCTTCTTCACCCAGTCCTAACATGCTCTCCATCCAACTGTGGGTCGGCAGTAAGGACTGAAGCCTCCATACTTCCTGCGTGAGTGTCTCCAGGAGAACCAAGGGAGAAGTCCCAATTAGAGTAAGTCATGCCAAACAAGAGGGGAGCTCTTCCAGGGTTTAGCTCCAGAAGCAAAAAGGGAGAGCAGAAGGGGGACTCTAGCACAGATGGGCGGGGGGCGGGGTGGGAGTCGCGCTCCAGGAAGGGTGAGGTGGCAGACTTCGCTCTCTTCTGAGAAGTCTCCCTCCCAGACTCCCATTCCCTACGCCACTTCCACCTGCGGTTTAAGAGAATTCCGTCAGGACTTCTGGGAGAAATACAAATGACTAATAAACATTAAAAAAAAAAACACCTCAGTTTCACTGGTAACCCTGGAAACAGATATTGAAGTAACAATCGGATACCCTGAATGAACTTTTTTAGGCAGGAAAGGTGTGGTCAGAATGCTTTCTCTGTGAGTGTAACCTCATTGAATCTGAAATTTTACTGTTGCCTATAATTATCTGAGTATCTCTCGTCTTAACTCAGATTTTTTTATTTTTAAAAAATATTAGTATTTTCACTTCTTAGAAAATAGCCTAGTATTCAGGAATACCAAACATGGCTATGGTTGGTCACTACCCACAAGCTATTTCAGGGGACACCTCTGTAGTCAGGAGTTGTGGTGTGGCCGGTGACTGTGGGTGGAGATTTCCCTCCTGATCCTGAGCACCCTGCATTGTCATTGGAAAGGAGATGGCCCAGGGGCAGGGTTGGAGAGTTTGAGGCTCTTGAGAAGATGGCGCTGGACCTAGGCCTTGACCAATAGATGAGGAGGACTTTTTCCAGGATCTCCCCAGCTGGTGGAGGGTGGAGAAAAGCATTCTGAGTAGAAAGAACAGCGTGAGCCAACGCCCAGTGCTGTCAGCAAGTGCTGTATGCTCGGGAAATGACTGGCACTCAGTGCCCTGGATGGTGACACAGGAAGTGGGTGGTTGGAGGCTGTGTGTGGAGGTTGGCATCACGTGGTTAAAGGCCATGGCAGGGAGGTGAAGTTGATCCATTGGTGGGGAGGCTCAATGATTTTTAAGCAAGCACACCATGCAGTTGGCTGTATTTTAGGAGAATCACTCTGAGCCTGGTGGCATGTGGAGGAGTAAGAGAAAATTCCAAAAGATAACAGGAAGCTGAAAGCGAGGGATAATGGGGACAGTGACAGTGGGAATGGAAAGAAGGAGATTATCCAAGAGACCTTTCTAAGGCAGAATAGTGAGATGCAGGGGCTGAGACGGAGGGAGGGAGGCAGTTAGGTGGGCCCCCAGGTTTTGGGTTTTGGTGACTAGGTAGATGGTGATGTCTTACGCAACATGTGGAACACAGTGGGGAAAAGAGCCAGTCTGGTGGGGCGTGTGAGCTCACATTTGGATTTGTTGAGTTTATGTGCTTATGGGACACCCAGGGAGCAAGTCCAACCCTGGTCCTGCCTCGGGGCATTTATCTCCTTACATCATCTTGGCTTGTTTGCACCGTCAGTCCCACAGGAACTGGCCCTCCTAGAGGAAGGGACTCCTTTGTCTTGCATTTCCTGTGCCTCACACAGGGCCTGGAACCTCGGCAGGGGGCAGCAAGTTCTGCTGAAGAAATGGTTGTCTACTACATAAGGGATTGGCCAACAGGATGCATGCAAGAAAGGGGAGAGGGAAGAGAAGGGGAGGCGAAGGGATAGGGTCAGGAGTGGGCCTCGGAGGACCACCATTTGAGAAATGGTAGAAAAAAGGAAGCCAGTGAAGGGGATTTGAAAGAACAGAGGGTCAGGGCAGGAGAGCCAGCCCAGCTGATGTGTTTGTCCCCAGCTAGTCCACGTCAACAGACACCGCTACAGCCCAGCAAGGAGTAGTCCTCTGATCTGGTCCCTGATGAAAAGCTCATGCTGACCTCAGCCTGACATGGGGGCTGGAGTGCGTCAGGGCAGGTCCTGTCCCTTTTTGTGCAGTCTGCCCCGTGAGGACAGTCCACGTGAGTAATCCCACTAGTCTCCCAAGCCGTCTTCTTACTAGCAAGGGGAATGAACCACACAGGCCATTGCTTCATCTTCCCATATCCTATCCACCAAGGGAAAACGTCCTAAGTATTATTAATTACATTGAAGAATTCAATAAGTGGAAAGACCTGCTGAGGGATTACTTTTTATGAATCGTAGTGACTTTGGACATCTGTACGAGTCAGCACTCCAGATGAACGCTAAGAAATTCAGTCCTGTGTTACTTAATTGAATTTCTTGGTGTTGAGGTGATTTGCTTAACCTTGGGAGCCTCTCGTGATGCTCTTTGTTCTGAGTAAAAGCATCTGCTAAACAATTAACTAATTGTTTTACCGATCTGTGTTTAAATTTTTTTGGTATTGTTGGAAAACCAATAGAACAGCAGAAAAATTCGAAAACAAGGAAAGCGACCTCCCTGAATCTTCGCCCATCATAAGGTCTGCTAGCAATGGTACACTTCCGCCCTGCCTCGGAGCGGATACTTCTCTAGTTGTAAACACAGTGTACTTTGTATCCTGCGTTTTTTCCAGTTAACATTATCTGATGCTTTTTTATGAGCAATGAAATTTGATACGAGGTACTGCTTACACGATTTTTTGAAAGACCATTGTTGGAGGGATTGGCATTTTCTAAGCTCCATCGACTTCAGGGAATCAGGAAATTAAACTTTTTATTTATTGGTCTTTGGCTTCCCCATAAATGGACACAGGTCTACCTTGTTTGACTGCTGCGAATGCAGACACTGGCTGAACAAAGGCAGGCCAGGAGTAATTAGGCGTGAGGCGGGGGGCAGGGTCATGCTTTATGAGGCCATTCTACTCACCCACGGCCTTTCAGGTTCAAGTCTGCTCCCTGAGCATCAGATACCTTTTGTTTCTTTCGTTTAGAAAATGGTGGGAGGGAGGCTGTCACTTTGTGAAGGGTGAAAAGGATAACTATTGCATTGTTTTGTACTCCTGAAAATAATAATAATAATAATAAAAGTACCTTATGTGAGGTTTTTTTGGTAAGGGGCGGGAGAAGAGGGAGGGTCCAAATGTTTACAAACAATGAATAGGCATTTAAGGGGGAGGATAAAGGGTGCTTGTGACATACACAACTTTTTAAAAAGCATTTTCTGAGTCTGATTAATCTTGTATAGCAGCTGAGAGCTTGGGGAGTTAAAACATAGTGCGATTCGTTCTGCAGCGCCCACAGGAGCCCACCCCCCACTTCCTCATGCCTCTTTCATGCTCAGCAGCGGTGGTGACCCCCCAACCCCTCACCTCCCCAGGTTTTGTGACATCCCTGAGAGGCCTGTGTGGCTAGGACACGATCCTCTGTGAGCCTAGTGAGGGTGTCAGTCATGACCAGAGTTCTTGGGGAGAAATTGATTTGGCTCTGGGCACTTTTCTCCGTGAACTATATCCCTTCATACACTTTGTCCACAGCAGAAATTTCCTTCTCTACCTGTGATCACAGCTCTTAAATAAATAACTAAAGGGAGTCTATCTTTGGAGGAGTGGAGAGTTCTTCTCCACAAAGGTGACCTCAGCAAAACGTTGTCATCCTCTTTACTTACCTGCTGCAGCTTTGCAAAGCAAAATGATCGTTGCTGCTTCTAGAATGGAAAGCGTGCATTTTGTTAAAAAGCAGAAGGTTAAAAAAAACACCCAAATCTGTGAAACTGGTTTTAGCAGTTGACTGTTTTGCAACACTCCCTCGTTCATTAGTGCAGCAAGTCATTGGTGAGGGCCAGACAGAGAACTAGGCACTGTGACGAGGTCAAGGAGGAAAGGACGGGTGTGTGCTGTCCCCAGGACCTTTACGTCATGGGAGAAAGATGAGGCAGATACTTACCATCCTGGTGGGCTTGGAGCTGTGAGGGGGCTCTGAGGAGGAGAAGAAACGTCATTTCCGGCTGGGGTGAAATGGCCAGGTCTTCCCTTAGCAAGGCAGGATGAGGGCTCAAGGCCACGTCAGACCCACCGCCCATCCAGTGTTCCTCAGTTTTCTAGGAATTTATGCAATCCACTGATGGTGCAACAGAATTGTAACTAGGGACTTCACAACTGTCCTTTGCACAGACTTTCTGGAATGTTCTTTTGGCAGTTCCTTTTTGATAATGCTCTGTATGCTGGACAACTGTTATGTGCTGAGGTGTGGAGCTACAGCAGACAGGGAGAAGTGCCTGGTCTTCTACTGTCCCCAGACGCTGCCATCATCCAGCCCTGAGAACTGGCAATGTCCTGGGGTCTCCCATCCCCTCGGGCTGCTGCCTCCTGTTTTCTGAGCACATCCCCCCACCAGGGCTCCTTTGTCACCACAAGGAAGAGCTTCAGGGCTGGGGGCCCATTGCAGCCCAGACTGGACCCCAGGCCCGCGTGGCCCTTTCACCCTCTGTCTTCGGTGACTGGGCCACTTGAATGTCTAGGACACTTCAAGTATGTACATATTGTGTTTGAGCAACTATTTTATACAGCCGATTCATTAAATGAATAACCGAAAAAAGATAACTTTGTAAAAGTTCCAAATAAGTTCACAAACATGACTTGTCTAACCCTGTGCTCCAGCTCTGACCTTCCGCTCCACACAGTGTGACCCAGTGTCATACCATGGTGGCCCCTCCTTCCTGGGCTGCCCCAGGTCTTTCTACTCAAGTCGGTTCCAGGCCTGTCCAGCCATGTTCCTGTCACCCTCAGTCCCCTCCTAGCTTTTCTCAAAACTCTGGTGCATTGAAGTGCATTTCCTTGTGTCCCACCAGGCATCCTGAGCCCTAGCTAGTTTGGGAATCACCTAGGGAGCTGTGAAAAACTACCACAGCTGGATCCAACCCCAGGGACCTGATGTCTCACCTGGGTGGTACCCAGGCCTCAGCCCTGTTGAAGGCTCCCAGCAGGACCACATGTAGCCGGCCTCAGCAGCCCGGCTCCAGGCCGCCTCATGCATCCATCTCCTTGATGTTTCCTACAGGAATGTTTGCACTCCCCTTTCATTGTTTTCTCTGTGTCACTCTTGATCTGCTGAGCTCTTGGGAAATTCCAAAGTGGTGACCATCTCCCTGTGGCTGGGCCTGCTGGAGCTGGATGGCCCCACCCAGCCTTCATCTGAATGGTGACTCCACACCCCACCCACCTTCCCAAGGTCCCACATTCTCGGGCACCTCATTCTCAGCTGAAGACCTACCCTCCACCTCCCTAAGATGAAGCAGCCCCCCAGAAGGACTCAAGTCCTCCCTCTCCCCTAGAAGGCTTCTCTTATCTCTTCCCATCCACTCATGCCTTGTGAACCCCCTCCTCACCCCCGACCCATGGCCAACTCCCCTTCCAGGCACACACCCACCCAATACTGCACCGGCCTCACCTACCTCCTCCCACACCCTTGGGCAACCTCAGTCTATCCATGTCCATTCCTTTCTTTGCCTTGGTCAAAAAGCAGGGGTTTTTTTCCTATGTTAAAAAAAAAATCCAAAAAGAAAAGGAGGGTGGGGAGGGAACCTGAAGACAAACCAGAGAGATGGCCATGTGGTAAGGGCTTGGATCAGCGACGCTGGCTTTGAATATGGAGGAAGGCGCCACCAACCAACATGGTCTCCAGATGCTGGAAAAAGAAAGGAGATGGATTCTCCCCTAGAGCCTTCTGAAGGAAACAGCCTTGCTCACACTTCGATTTTTACCTATGGAGACCCATTTTGGGCTCTGGCCTCTGGAACTGTAAGACAATAAATTTGTTGTTTGAAGAATAAAATAAGCCTTCTGTTCCTTGTACCTGTTCCTCCATCAATCTATCATCCCATCTCTCCCCAGCACACCTGGTCCTCATCCTGAGCTGAACCTCCATGCCCAGCTGACTGCTGGAGGGGTCCCTCTGCCTCCCCCAGGCACCTTGAACTCAACCCCACAGCAGCCACACTGATCACCTGTCCCCCAGCCTGGTGCCCCTGCTCTGTCCTGGCACTGCTTGCGCTTTCTGAGCAGAGGCTAAATGCTGCCTAACTTCGTCCCAGGGCAGACACTGTGACTTCACCTTCCCAAATGAAAGGTGAGAAAACAGCAGGCCTAGTTCCATCTGCTGAATAACCCACAATCCCTCACTCCATATTACACTATTAATTCTTAATTTTACCTATCATTACACTTCAGCAAGTAAATAAATGAAACCAAAATAACTGCTTATATCCATAAGTAATCAAAGCGTATTTAGTGCTCTAGTAAATAGTTTGTTTTTCTAATTTTCCTGTAATTAGCAGAGAAAGAATTAAAATCAATTCCTCATCCCGCAGATAAAAATTAGACTCAGCTTTTGCCCTTACACATATCCAAATTTGAATGTACACATGAAACACAAATTCAAAATTGTTCTGTAATATAATCTGTATCCAATATTAAACACGTTTCTATGACATTTATTTTATCTCCCTGATCACAGCTTAATAAAATTATAATTATGACCTTTCAAAGCATTGTCGCCTGATCCACACTTAATCAGCATTCTTGGCTTGGCGTCTTGGTGGTGGCAGGGGTGCTGCATTTCATCAGCTGACAGATCATGTAGGTGGTATGGCGGGTGCTGAGAACAAGGATGAACCTTTGGCTGCTCAGCCTGGTACCCCAACGTTCAGAGCAGTGGCTTAAAAAATAGTCATTGAGAGATGAGTCAGCATGTGCTGCGTTTGGGCATGTCTTCCATTTATTCACGTTGGCACCCATGAGAATGGCGCTTCACCACCAGGCCCAAAGGAATGGGGCGATCAGGAAGGGCTGTGCTGGGCAGGGAGCGGGCAGGGCCTTATTAGGAATGAGCTGGCTATCAGCCCGGGTCCAGCTGGCAAACATACCTGCTTTCACCAGAGCTATCCTGATTGAAGACATGAACTCTCAGATGGCTGTGTACCAGCTGAGCCACATCCTTCTTTAAGATCTAGAATGTCACAGATGTTTGGTGTTGGTTTCAGTACAAAATACGCTGGAGGAATGATACGATTTCTTCTGTGGGTTATGTTGAGACTATTTTGGAACCGCATGGAATTTGGAGGAAGATTGGAAACGCCATTCACGGCTGGTAATTGTCACGGAACCTTCCGCGAAGGTCGTAAACAGCAGGAGAAGGTTTAAGACAGTTTCAGGGTTTCCACTTAGGCCTAAGGAATAGCAGTGTGTTCTTGGGCAGAGACGGTCACTTACAATCCTGCAAGTGTGGCACATGGGTGACAAGCAGAGTTGCTCTTTCTGCTGGGAACGAGGGGTGTCCGCTGCACACGATGCAGCCGGCCTAGTGCCCCCGCGGAGGAGGAATCACAGATGCCAGCTCCTATTGGGGCGGGGGGAGGGGCCAAGAAGGGAAGAAAATGCGCTCTCTGCCTGTTGTTACCCAACTTGGGAACTTGCAAATCTGTTGGATTTCGATTGGGAGAGAGAATAAAGCATTTGAGGTTATTTTGGTTACTCTGTGCGGAAATCACCCGCCACGCCTAACGAATTCAACAATTTCATAGAGCCGCCGTTGAGCACGTGAATTACAGTTTTATTCATTCCATTTATTCAGTGAGTCAGGCTCTGACATGGGGTTGATTTGTTGTTTAATATTTGGGGAATTATTTTGGTATATCTGGAACATGTTTACTTAAACACTGTGTGTTAAATGAGATGTTTTCATTTGTTTTGATAGGTACTTATAAAGGCAGTGCACAGCATTTCACACTTAGCAGCACTTTCCGAGTCCTCAGCACAGCACCAGGATTCACGGAGGGACCACCCCGTATGTTTGGGAAGTGCCAGCCTCCTTCCACCCAGAGAAAAGCCCAGAGCCGAGCGGACGGGGGTCTTCCCCCATCGCTGGCCTGACACACCACGCTAGGACCAAACATTGTGGGCAGCAGCAAAGAGCCGGGGGGAGGAAATCGATTCTTCTTGCTTGTTTTGTGGTTCTGAGGGTGTTACCATAACAGCATGGACTCCTCTCTGAATTCAGCAGAACATATGGGAAACCTATACTTAGTTTATCATTTCAAGCCCTCACTCCCCCACTCCCATCTCCCCCCCAGGGGTCCTCAATATGGTACCAATTCTACAGGTTAAAAAAAAAATGTTGAACTGAGTGAAGCATCCTTTCTCTGCGACCCATGGGCCAACAGTGACATGTCCTGAGCTTTGATTGGAGTTGCAATTGACCACTGAACTTGACATTGTTCCTAGAATGGCTGTTGTGTCAGCCATGGAAGGAGAAACGCAGTCACCATACCTGAACCCTGTGTGTAGCCACCAGAACAGAGATGGCTGTGGCCAAAGACAGCCACAAAACGTGCCAAACTAAAAGAGGGCAAAGGCGATCTTTAACATTAGTCGTGAATGTCAAAACAGACTAATTGAGAATGTGCTTCTCTGCCAAAAACTAGGCAGCGTTGAGGAGTTGGTTACATATAGGACATCTTCACTCTGCTGTTTCAGCTATCACGTCTAAGGGCTTGGATCTGATTTTTGAGAGTATAGAAACTCAGCAGCTATATACGTGCCTGTTAAATTCACAGTGAGTAGCTGAAGCGTCCTGGCATCGCTCAGAAACATCATTACTGAGCCATCAGCCGTTCTTTCAGTGTCAAAGTCATTTCTGGGATGGCACAAGTCCAAGTCTAATTTATTAAAACAGAAGAGATCTATAAACACCTGCATGTAATTGATTAGTAAGTTGGGGTTTCTTTAACTGGCTGTTTATTCCTCTGTTCACGACAATGCACTGAAACCAAGAAACAACAACAGCGAGTCACGGATCCTGTGCCAAGTTATTAAAGACTTTTCTTTTGGAAAGTGGGTTATTGTACTGGGGGCCTCAGCCTTGGAGCCCCCAAGACCTACCCTCCATTATTAAAGTGCTGTATTCTTTTGTTCTTGGCTTACTGGATGGAAGACTGTGACATGTTGGACAGTGTTATTTTTTTATGTAGAAAACGATTAGGTGAAAAAAGACCAGTTTTAAGGGCAAGTTATCTAATTTGTGTTTCTATAGATGGTAAATATACCCCCATGTTTAATCTCAGAGAGTAGAGGCTGATCTTCCCCCATACGCACATCCCTCTGTCACATAATTGCACATTTGGTTCTGTATACCTTTCTGGTGATTTTTTGAATTTCATCTCCAGTAAATGGAATTTGGGATCACTCTTGTTGGAGATTGTTGGTGTTTGGGCAGAGAGAGGCAAAGCAGAGGCTCAGCAAGTGAGGGTTTGTGAAGATGCCCTGGGAGAAGAAAAGGAAACGCACCTGGAGAATAGCGTTCCCACCCATCACAGAGTCAGGGGCTGTGCTTTTCAGAGAACCTGTCACGGGCAGAGCTAAAGCCACGTGAGCCTGTGTGTGGCGATGGGGCTGGGGCAAAATTATGTAAATTCTCGCTTTCACAAATGCTATAATTGTCTACAAAGAGAATCCAAGGGGATCAACTGAAAAATTATTGGAACTTTATTTTTATTTTATCAGAATATTTATTTGTTTGTTTTTTTATTAAGCAGAAGTTTATCCAGGTGAAAACTACAAGATTTACATACAGAAATCAATAGCTTTTGTTATGCATCAGGCAAAACCAACCTAAAATAGTGATTTCAAAAAAAATAACATTCAAAATAGCCACAAAAGTTCAAAATATGCAGGAATAAGAATAGAAAAGAAACATATTGGACCTAAGTGAAGAAAATTATAAAACTCTACTGAAGAACATAAAATTAAGATTTGAATAAATGGGGAACTACACCATAGTATAAAGATGTCTATTCTCCCATATATTAGTATCTAAATTTGGGGAAATTTCTGTCAAATGGCCAACAGATTTACTTACCAAGTTTATTCTCAACTTCATCTATAGAAAAAGTATCCAAGTACGAACAAGAAACTTTGGGTGTAGAATGATGGTGAGGCTGAGCAGTGTACAGAGGGAACTATGAATGGCCCCTGGGTGGGAAAAGATGCTCCGTCTCACTGATAATCACAGAAATGCAAAATAAGATTACAAGATACCAATTTTTTTGTCCTTAAATATCTAAAAGATAATTTGTGGGGGTGGGAGAAACAGAAATGCACAGATCCTGTTGGTAGGTGTTTAATTGGTCCAGTCTTTTCCCAACAAGGGTCATTTGGGAGGATTTATAAAACTTCGTGCACACCACCCCATCCAGCATTCACAAGGTAACCTTTCCGGGATTACTCCAGGGACGCGTGTCAACACACACCCAGGGAGGCTGATCAAGCATTTTCATGTAGCACCAGGTCTGACAGCCAGAAATTAGAAACAATGCAAACTCGCCTTAATAAGAGGGTCATTTTTAAAAGCATGGCACATCCATATTAGGACATATAGTGCAGCAGTTTAAAAAGCAATTCGGTCTCTTCACACCAACACTGCAAGAACTCCAAATACACTGTTAAATAGCGAAAGAAAGTTACGGAACATAAGATACTGCGCCAACACAGTATATGTTCCAATTTTTATGTACCTCTGCACATCTATGTGATTGTAAATGCGCAGAATAAAAATAAATGATTAACTTACTTCTGAGATCAGGAGCAGGACTGGAGATGTGAAATCAATGGGGACTCACTCCTACTTCCTCAGTATTGTTTGAAATTTCAAAGTGAAAATGTAATGATATAGTAATTATGTGATTTTTAAAACTCCCCCAAAAGTAAATGTGGCAATTTTAAAATTCGTTAAACACATTTTCATTTAAAACACATTCATTTAATATGCATATATCTTCAAATATCTTTATTTTATCAGGACTTGAATGTTTTTCAGCTTTATTAAAAATCATAAAAACACCTTAAAGGTGAGAGTAGTAAGTCTGTTGTTCTTGTTTCTCAACAAAAGGACGTTCATCTCTATGTTACTACAAGAAAACGTCAGCATTAAGGTATATCCAATCTCTAATTCTAAACAAATCTTGTGTTAAATAGTAGTAATCGATTGAAATGTCCAGTGAAATACCAATATTACAAAACTCATCGAGAATCTTCTGGAAGGATTAGAACTTCAGTGGAGAACCAGCCTTTTTATCAATAGCAACCCTTACTTTGGGATCCTTTTTGAAAAAAACAGCACAGCTTTGCTCAGGAATAAACTTAAAAGTACTCCATAGCTCATTATAATGTCTTGGAAAGCGTCTGAAAACTGGGACCGCCACAGCTTCCCGATAGACATATGATATTTGGTTATTTGAAAAGCCATCAAAACGAGATGGAACATAGTCACATGCCCAAAGATTGAAATTTCTTGAAACGTGTTGCCTTTTTTCTGGGGAGATCTTCCTACGTCCCAGGCCCTGGGGAAGAATTACAAAAAGATTAGGAGAAACATATTCAAGGTCACACAGTTCTGAGATCTTCCAGAAAACCAGCTACATGACATCTTATGTGTAAATGCATACTACGACAACCATTACAAGGCGTATCCTTTACCAACCTGTTGAAGGCTGTAAATGAACGCTCAAAACATGCTGCAGTATTTTGTTATTGTTCTTGAAGCCTTCTGCTCCCAGGGGACTGGACTTCTAGAGTCACTGAGGGCAGAACCAGAAAGACCACAGCTGGAAACAGCCTATTAACTAGTGTGGACTCCCAAGGACCCCAGGTGGGTTCCCTGCACCCAGGCGGCTCTTCAGTGTCCCCACCCTGGGCGGCACCCCCAGCATTTGGCGGGACAGATGGTTCTCACTCTGAGAAGTCTGAAGAGGTTGGATTCTGTTCCTTCCCAGAGGGTTCCCAACAAGGAAGTAGCACCTTTGGGTCTCTGCCCACAGGTGTCCTCATTAACTCTCAGCACCCCACACGTGACCCTGAGAATTACCGTGTATTCACCGTGTATCACCAGTACTTTTGATTTGATCATTACCAGGTAAAGACTAAAAACAGAACACTATGTTTAGACAAAAGACTGGGAGGAAACAGACATCAGATTACATAGACTTTACATTAGTAGAGTGAGACTGTCTTTTCATAAGGGTGATATTCAAAGTGGCAGATGGCACACTCAAATTAGGGTACTTTAAGGGGAGTTTAACGAAGGGACTCTGTGGGGAGACCCCAGGACACAGTGCACTGGCTCTGCATGTGAGAGGCATTGGGGAGGACCGCAGTCCACACAGGCCAGCCACAGGCCCACGGCAGAGAGAAAAGGGGAGTGTGAGTCTGGAGGGACAAAGGGCAGGTGCTGGTCACACTGACCGAGAGCCTTCCTAAAAAAATCACTGCAGATACTCCAGAAAAAAAAGAAAGACAGAAAAGGAAGGGATAAAATGAATAAGGAAAGAGCTACAAGGAAAGTAACAAGTAAAACTTGTAAGTCTAAATACTTGCTGATAAGGTGACTATGAAATATATCGAAACTTTCAGAATCCACAAGATGAAAAAAAGGAACGAAGGGAGGAGGGAGGGAGGGAGAAAGTGGGGAGAAAGAGGGCGAGAGCCCAGGGGTGGGTCACCAATCTGGAACTGAAATTTCAGGATTTCAAGTTGATTAGGGAAGTGAGGGCCTCTTAACATTATCCCATGGGAATGGTACCTCTATGGGCTGGGAGAGTACAGCCAGGCGACCAACACAAGAACCCCTAGAACAGGAAGTGACAGACGTAAGCACTCTGAAGGACCTATCTTATTCTTGGGGAAAAGCTACAGGTACTAATTTTTATACTCATAGAGTAATAAAGCGTTAATATATTTCTTAAACACTAATACTTAATGCTTTAACATTAATACTTAATGTGACCACTAGTGGAAGAATATCTAAAGAAGTCAAAGTGAGCAAATAAATTCAATCTAGCAAAGTTAGGAGTGGGAAGCATGACATACAAACATAAATAGGAAACATAAAATGAGATGGCAAAAGTAAAACCAAAAACAAATACCATAATAACGTGACTGGGTTAAATTCTTATATAAAAAACAATGACTCCGGGATTTTTAAAAACCATGTTCTATTCTGTTTGTAGTAAAAAACAAACCCAAAACAAAATGACTACAAAGTATAAAGACAAAGGAATGGACCATAATATAAGGAACAAATGTTTACAAAAAGATATTAATATCTATGCTAATTAATATCAATGCTAATATCACAATGTAGAGTTAATGGTTACATGCATTAAAGCATATAAAGAGGAATACTTCACATTGATAAATAACAAAAGCCACTAAGAAAATAAAATAATAATGGATTTTTATGCAGAAAGATATGGTATTCAACCATATGAGGCAAAAAATATTTAGAAACTCAAGAATAATCTTGGAAGGAGAAACTGATAGATCAAGACAAACATTAAGAAAAGTATATGAAGGATATAAATAACATAATTAACAGCCCTACATTAATAAAGATGAAGAACTTTGTAACCAACAGATGGGGAATATATGTTCTTTCTCAATACCCATGGAACACTTGTTAATATGAATCATATACAAGATAATAAAGATAATCTTTATAATTCAAAAAGTAGAAATCACAGCTCACATTCTATAAAACTTACTATTATATAATATAACCCATAGAACCAGATATTTGCAACAAAAGGATGATCTTTAAAAATTTTAACCATATGCAAAATTCAAAACATTCTTATAAAGCATTTTTAGTTAAAAAAGAAATAAAAAGATTAAGTCACAAACTATTTTGGAAGCAAATAATAACGAGACCCTAGTTAGAAAACCCTTTGGGATGTAGCCAAAGCAATAATCTGAGACATATTCATAGGTTTCATGAATTAAACAAAAACAGTTGCAAGTATATAAACTAAACATTCAACTGAAAAAGATTAAAAAGGGCAACATAAGAGTATTTTTTAAAAATATTATACCAATTAATTTGAAATGAAATAGGCAAATTTTAGGCGAACACATATTAACAAAATCTACTCAAGAAGAGATAGGAAGTTTGAATAAATTAATCACCATGGGAGAAAATGAAAAGGTAGTGAGAAAAACTTACTCTAAAAAAGATATCAAGCCCAAATAGATTTACAGGAAATTCTATCTAATCTTCATTAGACTGAAAATCCACACATTATATATAACTTATTTCAGAACATAAAGCTGGAAAGCTTCCAATGCTTTTTGTGAGACTAGCAAAAACCTCTGATAAAATATATGTGGCTCAATCCTGTTTATATGACTAACAAGATACACACTTGTATGTGTATGTTTCATATGAATTGCAAAAATTCTCAGACTTGGCCCAGCAAACCATTATCAGAGAATCATCAAGGTGATGAGATTGTGAGGAGGAAAAACAAGGGTGCAAATTTTAATTTTCTATAATTCTGTTTTGTTTGATAATTTTAAAGGACGTATGCTACTTTGGTAGCTTAGAAAATCGTTTTAAACATTCAATTTAGAGAAGCAGGCACAGTGGCTATTCTTGTTCTGTATTCAACACTCTGCAGAGGTACACCAGATTTTTAAAGTTAACCCACTCCAATTTAGCTTCGACATTGCATCCTAGAGGAGAGGGTAGCTTTGGGCAAATCGTTTCAATTCACTGGTTCTCAGGTTCCCCACCTCTAAATTGGGGATGATAAGAGTAATTAACTGATAGGGTGGTGTGAGTAATAAATGAAATACTGTGTAGACATAGCATATGGCACATGCTTAATAAATGGTGGGTGTTATTAACATCCTCCTCCTCATCATCATGGACATTCAGGTTTGGTAAGGATTCTCAGAGATCGCCTGATACAACTTTCTACCTAAGATATGTGAACCCTGCCCCATCCAGTTCCATAGCCCCAGCCACGCATGTTTTTGAGCACTTGAAGTGTGGATCTTCCAAATTCAGGGGTACCTTAAGTGTAAAATACAAACTGGATTTAGACTTAGTTTGGGGAATGTAAAACATCTCATTAACAATTTTAAATTGCTTACATGTTGAACTGATAATTTGGGGAATGACTGGATTAGAGAAATACATAAGAATTTCCCCTGCTTCTTTTTACGTAACATGGTTACTGGGGATTTAAAACTACATATACAGATTGTAATATATTTCCATTGCACAGTGCTGTGTTAAGCCACCACTAACAAGGGCAAGCATTTTCTCCAATGATGGGGGAGTCACCACCTCTAGAGGAAAGACAGCTCCGGTTATCAGGAAGTCCTTCTTTATGTTATGTAAGCTCTCCACCTTTGATTGTCCTCATGGGTCCTGGCTCTGCCACCAGAGACATACATAGGCAATCCCTCTTTCCCATATTGTCACAGGAAAGCTCGCTAATGAGACAGCAAGGCCGTCTGAGAAGCATGAGGTGCACAAAAACTTAGTCAGGAGGCTGCTGTGACGTTGAGAGCTTCATGCATTTTTTTTTTAACCTGTAACCTCATGAAGCTTTCATTTTGACCTTGTTTCAATTTTGAGGTCAGTCCTCTATCTTCAGCGCTTCTTGGAAAATTAAGAGTCCCGGTGTCACTCCCCATTTGATTAGTCATTTGAAGAGGAATACTCACAGAGTCCAGGAAGTCTCCAAAATTCTGCAAGCTGTGCCGATTGTCGTGTACGGAGAAGGGGAAGTTGTTATTGACAGCTTGCTGGGAAAGAGGGAGGGGAGAGATGAAAAGCACACATCAGGACCCAGTAAGCCTTTGGAACTGGCCTATAGTGGTGGAGGGCAGACAGGCGAGCAGGTGGCCTCGAAGTGAGAGTTAAATCCATCACCGGGGATGCAGCAAACAGCACAGCATGGTGAGGTCGGAGGTGTGCACGTCAGCTCACAGCTTTGAAACGCAACTTTACTGCCAACTTGCTAGAAATCATAAAAATTCTTTTTCAAAACACCTTCTTTGGAGGCAGGGAAGGAAACGTTTACAGGCTCATGGAACTGAACCTTGGAAAGGAGTTCTGAGGCCATCTAGGCCAACCTCTTCATCTGGCCTGGAAGGATCCTGGAAGGCTGGAGCCCTGGCCCTGCTGGCAGGTGAGGCCGTGAAGTATGAAGTATGCTTCTCCTCGGGCCACTTCCTGCCCCTGAAGCTGCTCACGCATGGGCCTGGGAGGCAGAGTGTGTGTGCTAATGAACTTGAGCTATAACCAGAGGTGTTGCTTCTTGTCCACAGACAAGCCTAACCTGATGGTCTGGACCAGGGGGTAGTTCCTGCTAGAGAGTACCCAGGGTGTCACAGTGACCAGGGTAGGGATGCTACCAGGGGTGGTAAATGAGCACTTCCTTCCAAGGAAGGATTATCTGGCCCCAAATGCCAGTGGTGCCGCTCCCTTGGAGAGCTGTGGGGGCAGGTGGCCGTGGCCGGAGCTCTGGACTCACCTTCTCCCGGACTTTGTAGATTGGCGGTAGCTTCCTCTCTATTTGTCGAGAGAAATGTGGGCTGTGGGGCTCTTTGAACGTAGCACTGGAGATGGATTCCCATGTCTTCTGCGCTAGTCCAATGTGGGGGAACTAGAAAAACAGCACACGCCTTGATTAAAACCAGACACATCTGACTTCTAAGCCAAGTATCAGGGCTTCCTCTGTAAAGTGATTAAAATGCAATTTGGGTGCTTCTGGCATGTGATGGAAATGGCATAATGTTAAGTATTCTTTCCAAGACAAAAAAAAAAAATAGTGTAACGGCCCAAGGCCATTATTGCCGGTTGTTTCAAGTTACAGGGGCCGCCCCCTGCTGTGCTGGAGCCTGGGAATGTGTCTGTGCCTGGTAAGGAGGGTGTGGCCCTGTGAGAGGGAGCTGATGAACTCTGAGAAGGCAGAGATATGTTATCTGAGATCTCCTTTCTGGCCAGGGAGCTCCAGATACTTGGCGCCAAAGATCTAGCCCATGTTTACAGGGGTAAGCCAACCTCCTAAGGGTATGAGGTGGAGTCTAAGACACACGAAAGTAGAGCAGTGAAGGGTCCCGGTTGACTCTTCAATGAGAATCTAGGGTGGTAAAGAGTGGGAGTATTCTTAGGGGGGCTAGGGGGACTTGGTGTCTCCCTATGAAAAGGAGGGAAGGAAACAGGACTGGGCAGAGAGAGGTGCTCCCAACAAAGGCCTCAACCAACCCCACAGAGAGCTCTGGACATGGGATGGCCTCTCAGAGTTGTCCTGAGTTGGAGCAAGATGGCTGGGCCTTTGTGCACTCTCATCAATCAGTCACTAGATGTGGGCTGCCCAGGAAGAGGGGGGAACCCGGGGGAGGCCCCTCTCCTCTGGGTGGACTGACCGCCCAGGGCCGCACTCTCAGTAGCTGGGAGAAGGAGGCTGTGGGAGACACCTGATGGCCACGGTAGCTCACCCCAATGTAATTTAAATAGCACCTCTTAAAAGCCACTGCAACAAAGTGGGCTCTGAAGTAGGATTCTTTAGGAGAGAATTATGAGTGAAAAGTAAAACACAAACAGAGCTCAAGACCCCAGCTCTTGGTGAAACTTCCCACAAAGGGAGGAAGTATAATGGGGTGGGTGGGTCAGACTGTAGACCCAGAGTCCAGAGTCCGGTCCCAGCTCTCTCTCCTGTGAGGCGAGCCTCATGCAAGACATTCAACTTCTCCAGTTTCTTTATCTGTAAAATGGGAAGGATAATAATATCTACTTGGTAGGGTAGATGTGATTAGAAGAGACAACGCTCAGTGATCAATAACTGTTGGCAGGGTCTCTTTTTGCTCCCAGCTGTCCCCTCCGCGTCCCCAAACCCATTGCCATGGCCTCAGCCATGGCCTTTTTCCTTCTCTTTTGAATTATTATATCAGGCCACACTGCCGTTCTCTCTCATTCCTTCTCAAGTCAGAGTACAACAGTGTGTTCAGGTGGCTTGTGTTTCACGTCAGCACAAAAGCGTGTTTAGTTTGTTACTATTTATGTAAAAAGGTGGGGGGATTATAGCATCTATGCTGTACACTTGGGGTGTTCTCAGCGGTGGTGAGAAGCAGCAGCGAGCTAGATGCCACATAGCAACGGAGAGATCTTTTAAACACAGTGCTGGGTGGAAAAAAGAAGAAACGAAATGGGATCTATAAACTAACACCATGTTTGTAAATAAATAACTCGTGTACACAAAACAACAATACATAATTTACCAGAACATATGCAACCGATTAAACACATCTCACTGGCTGCCTGTGGGGTGAGGAATGAATGGGACAGAGCGACGAAGCAGCCACAGCAACCATCACACCGTCCTGCACCCCGGCTCGGGCTCTCAGAAGGATGTGCAGGGAAGTGGCTCCGGGGCCCCCTCGGAGGAGAGGGGGTCACAGAAGGAGAAAGCCTTCCTTTTCATGATCATTTACCACCATTTAAATGTTTCTTAATAAGATACATAGATTAATAATGTAATCTATTACATTGTGCTTATCCACAACAAAAGTGAGCATATTTGTTTCTGATTGGAGTTGTAATACATACTCATGGTTTTAAAAACAATGCAAACAATAAAAAAAAAATAAGGAAGGAAGTATAATTCCCCAGAAATCACATCCCCCTTTCACCTTAACTCCTGGGTGACCATATTTTTCATACATCCATATATATATATATATATATATATATATATATATATATATATATATATATATACATTTTTGCACACATAGGATCATATTATAAATGTGATTTCTAAAAATTATAAATACCTTTTAACCATCACTTTTGTTACTTTCTCCTTCCTTTTTCCTTCCCCTTCCTGTCGCCCCCACTGCCACTCCAGGTAACAATATTAACAACTGAGTGCTCACATGATCATATTGGAAATCACCTGTCCCCAGCAGGGACAGCTTATATTGCCTCCACAAAGACCAGACCACGTGCTGCATCCTATCTTTCACCTTGCTTTTCTCACTTAATACAGCCTAGACATTTTCAAAGTCAATGTACACATTTCTAATGTTTTTAAACAATTATTTTTTTAAGTAAATATGAATAACACAAAGGGCCTCCGAACTGAGAGCCTCTCCCTCTCCCTCCTCCAGTCTGACTGGTCACCCTCCTGTGGGGAAGCTGTGATGCCAGTCAGTCGGGGGCGGGAGCTGTTCTAGCGTCAGGAACCAGCCCTCTCACCAGCTAGACGACTACGGACTTGACTTCATTTGTATTCTGCGAGTCCATGGACTGAATCGCTGTTAAAAAAAAAAAAAAGTGGCTCTAGCATTTTAATTTTACTCTTTTAAAATATATATTTAATGGCTATACCATGATAGCTGTGAAATAAACCCTTCTGTTAGATATTGTAACCGTGAAATATAGCTTTTTAACTAGTTAGCGGTGAAATTTTTGCTGCATTCAATCACTCGACGACTGAAATATTAAAGAGGAAGGTGAAAGTGTGTGCAAAAGCCTTTCCTACCCGGCAACAGCCAGATTACACCCAGCAAGGTCAACTGCAAAACGACTGTCACTTCTAATGTGGCAATTACTGTCCTCCCAAATGGGCTGCGGCTGACTCAAAGCCAACAATTTCTTTAATTTTCCCAACTCGTGTACAAGTCACTTTGGGAAACTCCAGGATCCGCTCCACTCCTTCATGCTCTCAGGTGCTGGCAGCAGAAAGGACCCATGCCCAAGGCCAGAGTCGGACATTGGGGGACCGTGTCTCTCCAGCTAAACCAAGCCCTGGGCACACTCCTAGGATTGCAATAGGAGATGAAACGTTCATTCTCGCTTCCTGCCTTGCACAGAACCCTGACTGTGCTTGGGGTGCAATGTGGCTGCTTAAAAATACCTCCCCAAACTCCTTTGCAGCTAAATTGGCCACGAGACCGCAAGAGATGAGAACAGAAGCCAGAGAGGCAGAGCTCCTGGGAGAGCTGCTGTTCTCTCCACAGAAAGGGGCAGACTCAGCTGCCAGGTGCCTTCTGCTTTTTTGCCCTTTGACCTTCCCCTCATTTACCTGTCTGAGTTGAATATTCCCACACGAAGGATGTCAGAAAAGGCTGAAAGGAACCTGGGGCTCCGAGGACTCCCTAGGACAGAGGTGCCAGCCCCGGACTGCCTACTTCTGGATTTATTGATACTTGAGAAATACAAACCCTTATTTGGTTAAGACACCATAGTCAGCTTTTCATAATATTCAGTCAAACACAATCCTGACTGCTATTGTAGGTTTTCGAAAGAGGCAAAGCTACTCAGTGTGAGAAACTTAGGCTTTTCCCTTCATAACTGATTAGCGTTATGGTGTTCACACTATTTCCCATTTTACTTTAGCTGCCAGGGAACTCAGAGTCAAATTTGATGCCCAAATGCTACCATGCAGGCCATATGGGCTCTGTGTGTGTGTGTGTGTGTGTGTGTGTGTGTGTGTGTGGTACATATTTTCCCATTCTTATTTTAAAGTATATTTAAACTGGTTCTGAATTTTTATTTTATTTATACTTGACTATTTTACTGTGAATATTTTCCATACATTAAAGCTCCGTGGAACAAAGCAGGTTGTATGTAGCAGAAAGAATCTATGTATGTATGCATACATACATGTATCCACACGCATCCACACAGCGGCAAGGGCAGGTCTCACACTTACAGGTGCAGCAAATGTTTCCTGAAGGGGGCGATCCCACAGGCTTTGTAAGTGATATCCTAAGACAGGGGTCTGAGGAAGAGTGTGAAGCTGAAAAGGTCAAGTTTCCACAGACCGAGGTGGGGAAATGAGGCATTTCTGCACTCCTCCCCTCCCAGTCTGGCGGGGCTGAGGGGGCTCAGAGTAGGCCAACCGGAATTTGTGTCGTGTTTTCTCATATAACAAGAATTCCTTCAAATGCTTTTGGAGAGCCTCCTGGGCACCAGGTCCTGTTCTAGGCACGTGGGATACAGTCAGCGAATAAAAAAGACTAAGGATCCCATCGCCTGGGAAGCTTATATTCTAGCAGAGGGAGACAAACAATACACATCATATAATAAATTATATAGGACGTTAGAAGGTAGGAGATCTGAGGGGAAAAGCAGGGTGGGCAGCAGTTACTGCCTAGTGGGCACTACCGAGGTGCCAGTGTGCTGAGCGCTTCACACATATGATCTCCTTTAACTCTCCCAAGAATGCTATGAGATTCCCACTTCAGAGATGAAGGACCCGAGGCTGGGTGAAGTGATTTGTCAATCATGCCACAGTTCAGTGGCAGAGGCGGGACGTGGACTCCGGTCTGTGCCTCTGACTGTACCCACATGGTCTCAGGAAAGTAAGACAGGGCACCATCTTCCTTACCCATCTTCCATCCTTGTCGAAAGGCGGGTTGAAGCGTCTGCCTTTGGCCATTAGCTGCAGGAACTGAGGGTGGATGAGGTTGGCTCCCTCACCTCTGCACCACCTCGTAAGCCCTACACATCTGGGAGCCACTCGCCCTCCTGGTTCCTGATCTTAAATTCTCAGCGTCTCCTAAGAGGATGGGACATCAGGACTGCCCGCTGTCGCCATAGAATCCAGCCCGCCCATCACAATGGGGGAAGAGTGTGGGTCTTCTAAGCTCTCTGAGCAGTCCTGCCGCTGGTTCCCTGCAGCGGCTGCTCGCCAATGTAGGAGGCAGCCAGCCAGCAGGTCCCAGCTGAGGGAGCCCCATAAACAGGTCAGGCAGGCGAGGGCCAGGTTGTCATAATGGCAGACTTTTATTACCCTCTGAATCCTTGAACCAATAATAGTTGAGTTGAATGTTCCCATGGTAACCATCCGCCCCAGCCTTTCAGTTTTCAGAGGAGTAAACTGCATCTGGGCTGGGGGTGACCTTGTCTGCATCAGCGGCATTGCCATGCCCATGGCCTCAGCCTTCTTCCGCGTTCTTTCCACGGCCGCCTCTGTGTCCCAGCTCAGACTCACTGCCCTACAGAGGACACACTCACTGCTCACCCACCTAGCTGCACACCACTGAGACCACGGGAAGTACCATTCACGGGAGATTCTGAAACGCCAGGTGCTGTGCTAACTAAACACCTTCCCGGGTTTTCATTTTATTTATTTTCCATGACAACCTTCGGCGTTTATAACCCAGAAAACACAGTCAATGAGCAACGGATGGGGCAGCAGTTCATGGAAAAGCTCAGAGCCGTCAAACGTCCTCAAGGGCCCCCTGGCCTTTCCCGGGCTCCTGAAAGCTGGCCTTCTCCCGGCCTGGACACACAATTCCACCTCACTTCTGTTCAGTAAGGTGCTGCCTGCTTTCTTTCTTTCTCCTGTTTAAACGCTGTGCCTTGACAATTCTCTTGGCTATTGCATGTGAGAATAAAAGTAAACATCTACAGGAGAGTCTGCCCAGCTCTCTTTCGTTAAGAAATTGTGTCCCCATCCCCCTCCTTCCCTACTCATTGACCCAGTGTTCTGACAAGAGTTGCCGTGTTAGGGACATGGGACCTTCTCCTCTGGCCAGCACTGATGGGCTCCAGAGAGGCAAGCTCCCAGAGGTAATGCCTGAGGTGTCACAGTCCTCTCGCTACCTAAGTCACATGGTAAGGATGGAGGAGGAGAAGGTAGTGGGCAGCCTCCAGGTACTGGGGAGCTGCTCTGCCAGCTCTAGTCAAGCAACCCTGTTAGGAGAGAAAAACAAGCCCTGCTGGGTTTCTGCTACCTGTTGGCAACCCCTCCAATGTGAGGCTGCTTCCCAATCTCACCATGCCGCCAGCCCCAGGGGCAGCTGCCGTCCTCATGGCCCCAGAGGGGCCCCTGCATTCCAGTCAGCAGGGTAGAAGAAGGGAGAAGGGGGTAGAGGTGGTGTCCCAGTGCATGATATTAGACTAATCCCAGCCCCTTGGTTTATAACACGCTCCTGTCATCGGCTCAGCTGCTTCCTTCTAAGGAAGGCTCCTTGCAGCTGCACTTCACCTTGTGAGCCATAACGTCCATGTTTGCCGAGGACTGCTATCTTCATTGTTTTATATAAATTTCACAACTGTCCCGGGAGATGTGCTGGTTATTTTCCTTTTGCGGGCCACCCCTCCCCTAACCCTGATTCGTTCCGCACCCATCTCCACCCTGTTCCGCGTCCTGCAGGCTAGTCGACAGAGACCGCATCCGATGTTCCCTTACCCTTTGGCTTTGGCTAGATTCATCCAACAGGAAGTACCAGTGGGGATTGAAGGGCAGGAAGAGATAGCTCAAAGCAGCGGTGGTGCTGATAAATGGTAACAAACAGCTCTCTAAGAAAAAAGGCGTCTGATTTGTAACGCTGTTTGCCAATTGCCATGGTGTAAATACTTCTAGCATAGTGGATTTTAAGCTACTAACATGGAGTTAGGAATAGATGTACACATAGGCTCAATACCCACCTGGGTCAAAGTATTGGCCTCCCAGGTTCCCTCCCACCCAGGCCATACGCTGGAAGGAGCTGTGTTCCTCCACCTCCATCCCCGCTCCAGTCAGGAGGAACCTTTCCCACAGCCAGCAGCTCTGGCTGTTAACAGCCCCCTCTCCCGGCCCCTTTGGCCCACGGGTGGACTAGGCTCCCTGCTCTCATGGGTCCCTTGTCAGCTCTGGTAACCCTGCCCACATCTCTGAGAGGAGACCTTTCATTAAATGGACTTCTGTCTTGGAGTGGGCCATTGGGTTCCTGCAGGGTCATGAGCCTAACCTAAGGCGAGTGTTACCAATAATCTCCACTTACAGATGAGGAAACTGCGTCCCAGAGAAGTGACAGGACTCACCCACAGGCACACAGCTAGTATGTGGCGGAGCCCAAACTAGAAGCCAGATGTACTGAGGTCGAGTTCAATGCCAGCATCAAACAGAGTTCATTGTGCTGCACTCCTGTGACCCTGTTAAATTGTGGGGCAGTGACTTTAGGAGGATTACTTTTCATTCCCTTTCTTTAATCTGCATAAAATGGCACCTGTTTAAATGCCTACCTCTTAGTCACGAGCACTCTCCACGTGAGCTCTGAGGGTCAGGGGTCAAATGGCTGACATCATGCACGACTGCAGTGGCCCTCACCAGTGGCAGCAAAGCTGGCAGCACTGTACAGATGAAAGGATGGACTGGTACACAGAGATGTGCCTCCCACACCCTAAAAATGAAAGTAAAGCAGTAAGAAGGGAGGAAGCCAAGGACTTAGAATTTAAAAACCTAAAAACAGTGTCGTTTCCAACACAGTATTTCATGTGCGTTCCCTTTGTCTCCACCAATGGAGCAGGAAGTCCTTCAGAGCTGAAATCTCATTTTTAAATACCTTTTGCATCTCCTCTGTACTCAGTCTTATGCTCTGCTAACCAAGCTATATAATCACGGGTTAAGGAGTGTTCCAATTTTCCCCCTTTGAATGCTTGTTGAAAATTCTAACCAATTTATCTAAGATAATCAAAACTGAATAAAGTAAACCCGGCCAGGAAAAACGAAATTCAATTTTTCTTCAGCTAGGATTTCTTAGTCCCAGATTGGGGTAGGGCTGTTCGTTTTAATATTATTATTTTCAGAGGTTTGAATTCCTGGGCTGACTTTTGCGACCCATCATTCTAAAAACAAGTTCTGGAGCCTGCAAGGCCCTCAGACCCATGGGACTGAGGACGTGAGAGGGCCAGGCCCTGTCCTGCCTCGCGCCTTTGCACGAGCTGGTCCCTGCATGGAATGCAGTGGCCCAGACTGGCCTGTTAGCCCGTCTGGGAAGGCGATGCTGAGCACATGGTAGTGTTTATTTACTCACTCAACAAATGTTTACTGCCTATCCACTATGCACCAGCACTGCTTTTAAACCGCACTAAGGCAATCACCAAAACCAGCTCTTTATAAATAGCAAATCATGAATTTGCCAATACGTCTCATGACCGATACCCCAAATTACTGATTAACCAAAACTTATTTTCCGTGAACTATCTACAACGTTTATAGCTAGTTGTGCTGTCCAATGTGTTGACGTGACAGCTGCTGTGTACTTAGACTTTGAGCTCCTTCACATCTGAAGTGTTAGGATTTTATGAAAGGTAGACATGTCTACCTCTTCCATGAGTTTCCAGTGCAGTGCACCATTCCTTGCTTTAATTAATGATCTGCTGTCTTTTGCAGGACAGTAGATGGTGGAATTATGGGTACTATGCAGGAATGTTTTCACACATGCGTCTGCACGTGCCCACCAGAGATGCCCCCCAGAAATTCAGACCCTGCACACACAGGCACACTTTGGTTTGTCATTCCACCAAATGAAAGTGTCACCTCTACATTCATGTCCACAAATCCTAGACAACTTAACTTGCATTTGGGAAGAGCCAACCCATCAGCATGTAAAAGGTGGAGTACCTGGGACATTATCGGACGTCTGAATTATAAAACATTTTTCCATGTCACCCTGCAAGGTAGACGATTGGCTTCTCTCTGCAGATAGTGACCAAATTAAGGGGACTCTGCACCCTTTTACTGTGACTCATGATTCACAGGGCGCTCCTGGAAATGGTCATGGACGCACAACACATAAGTGTGCTGTCTTGACAAGCACTTGCGCAGCTGTAGTGCAACGCATTTTCTGTTTTGCCCTTTGCTGCAAACTATCTGGAAAATTAACTGCATTTCTCTCCTTTCCACTCAAAAATGGAATTCCTGCATGAAGACAAGCAAGACTGACTGAAAGACAAGGGAGCTTGGCCAACATTCATGCAATTGAAAGGTAGAAATCTCACTGTAATTTTATACAACCCCTTGGACTCTGCCAATGTGCATGGAACCCCAAATTCAAATGACATGAGACATTGTTATTGTAACGACTGAATTTTTGATAGCCTTGCTGAAACAAAAATTGCTATGAACCTTTCACATCACTTCTAGAGAAGCTTTTGGTTAATTAATCATTTGGAGAACTGGTCACTCAGAGAAGGGTTGCAATCTAGCAAATTGTCCTGGATACAGTGAGGACGCGTACACACTGTCGCTGTCCTCGTGAAGCTGACCCTCTTATGGGGAGACAGACTTAATTACACAAATAATTGGTTACACTTGTGAGAGGTTCAGGGTGCCCCAAGGGCACATGACCAAGGGACCTAAGTAAATCTGAGAGCTGACCTGAAAGGTGAAGAAATGGAGTGAAGAATGACTGGAGTGAGCCAGGAGAAGGCCAGGAGCACATTCCAGGCAGGTGGAAAGGCCGTCAGAGACCCTGATGTTGGGAGGAGGTTGGCTCAATCAAGAAATGGAAAGGCAGCCATTCTTTATGACAGAGGATGGCTCAGGTTGGAGCAGGTGCTGTGGAGAGAAGTGGAAGGCAGTCTGAGAGCCGGGGACAGGAACCTTGCCCTCTGTGACCTTGACCAGCTAGTGGTCAGTAGGAAGAGTCCTGGCAAACAGGCAACACAACAACCACAAAAAGCCAGTTGAGAGCTTTGGCTTTTTAAAGAAAAGCACCTTAGGAATAAGACTCACCCTAAAATGCAGCAAGCGTGTCAAGTTTATTCTCTCTCCAGATTCTGCAAAAGACAGTCGGAAATATTTAGCTTAATTCCTGTTTCTCCACTTGTTGGTATTTTTATTCCTCCTTCCACTTCTGTGTTTTCGTGTTTGTTGAAGTTTACATGAAGACTCGATGCTATTGTTTTCACCCCCTGGAAAGACAGCTGCTTTTGTCCTCTCACAGTTTGAATGGGATAGGCCTCCAAAAACACAGAATAAAAGACAGCAGTAATTACAAGTGTGGTTCAAAACGGAGGGCATTGAAATGGAAAATGCCGGCCTCCAGAACTGTAAAGCAAAACAGCAAAATAAATATATATTTTTTCAGCTGAAGAGAAAATGAACAGTGTCTTGAAACATGACGGAAAGTTCATCTCGACCCCACATGCGGAGGGACGAGAGGAGGCAGGGTCCCTGAACAAAGAAGAGATCACAGGCCTTATAAAATCTCCCTTCTCCTCTGTTTTGTGCTATAAAACAGAATGGAGATTTCATCAACTTGGCAGGAAATTACGAGCTAATAAAAGGGCCTTGTTACAAAGATAATAAGAAGACAAAGTCATAAAAGACAGACTTGGGCTGCATTCTGGCTTTGGGCCCCACTTTCTCCAAGTCTACAGGGCTCTGAGGTTCATCAACTCAGCTAATCGTGTGGGTGACCACTGACTTGTCCTTTCTTGCTCCTGTTCTTTCTTCCCATTCCAGGGCATGTTGGCCCATGGGTGGGGGCGGGGGCGGGGGTCTTGAAAAGGCAAATAGGGAGCATGCACAGCATCACCTCTCGCCATGTTGCTCCCTACACACATCACCTACTCATCATCTGGGTAAATGATGTCCTGATGGAGCAGCCAGACAGGACTTGGCATTGAAGCTGGGCTACATCCCTTCTCTGGAAGGAGGACTGGCTTGTTCCTTGTGACCTTCAGTCCCTCCTCGCACCGCTGGCTTCCAACCTACTTGTCACCAAACCATTAGCTGTGTTTCTTCCTTACCCCCTCTCATGTTCGAGCTGGCTGTAAGGTAAGGAACCCGCCCACCAGGGCCTCACCACTCTAAGTGTGGTCCTTGGGTCAGGATCTCGGGCATCACTTGGGAGTTTATTGGAAATGCAGAGTCTCAGGCCCCCACCCAGACCCACTGCATCAGAGCCTGCACTTGAACAAGATTCCCAGGTGATTCACGTGCACACGAATGTTTGAGAAGCATCACCATGAAGAATCAGGAGGCGCAGGAGACCCACCCTGGCCAGGTTGGTGTCAAGACCTCCTCAGTCCTTGTAGGAAAGAACCATGGATTCGGGGTATCCCATGGGCACACCTGACCTTGCACCTGCAGATAAGCACTGCAACCTAATCACCATCCTACTTGGCTTTTAAAGATTCGGAAGCCAGAGTAGGAGGTTACATCACATTTACCTGGAAGGTTTTCGCTCAGGAGCTCAGAACCTTTCTGACGGTGGCATGCCGACCTTCCGGTGCCTGATGTGGAAGGAGGGAAGTGGCTGTTTGCCCTGGAGGCCCCTGGGATCATGCTGTTGCTCTGCTCAGTTGCGTGAACGTGCTGCAGTGTGGCTGTCTCAGTGCTGAATTGAGGTGACCGCCCCACTGGTTCTACGGTGGCTCGGGGCAATGAGAGTAAACCAAAGCATGGCTCTGCTGGGCCGCGGTCCAGTCTTTTGACAGGAGGACAGTGACCACATCCAGGATGTATGCCTAACGAAGCATTTAGTGACCCGCTCCCCCTGGACCGAGGCTTTTGCCTTATCCATCGTGGGGATAAGACCAAGCTGGGCAGTGAATGTGGGTAATTCATGCAAGAACTCATTGTAGGTGAGGGCGGAATGACTGAATTAGTCATTTCAGGGTCAGTGTGGGAGGTGGGGAAGAGGGCGCTTTCCCTCCTCAGGGGATCCAGTCTTCCTTTTGAGAGGCAAGGCAGGGACGACTCCAGCCCACCAGAGGTGGGCGAGTGTGGACCGGTTAGAGCCAGTGTTCTGGTGCAGGGTGGCGGCTCAGCGGCTGGGGGACAGACTCCATCATTGGTATGCACACAGCTCCCTGCCGAATGATGCCTCTAATTGTTCTGCGGTGAGATAAGAACTCTCCATTTTACCTGAAGTCTCGGGGCGGCTTATTGACTGCACTGTCTTACTGCACAGCCCATAATAGCGTTGTTCGGGGAGATGTCAGCGGAGGCGTTGAAGAGTGGAAAAACATGAAATCAAATTTCTCACATGACAGTGGCTTGAAATTTTGTCGGCTATTGCTTCCCCTGGATGGTACTGAGGTCCTTTTCAGGCTGATTCGATCAGCCAGTGTACATACAGTGCGTGTCCAGCCAACCCACCCGGCAGTTAACACGTTTTAACAAGTCATCTGCTCTTTCTCCTCCAGGAAGGGGTCTGGAACGGGCGAGCACTCTTCCCCATGCTTTACCCGTCCCAGAGAAATCATTTTCATAACATCCCCAGTGTCCTAAGTCTTCATGTTGCATTCTTTCATCAGCCATCTGCTAGGGTGGATGCATCCATAAGACATTTTCCTTTGCTGGCATAATTAAAAGAGATTCTCTCCTTTCGAACGAACACTGTGTTACATTTACATTCAAAGTTATTTTGCTCTCTCTTTGCCCTTGCCCTCAAGGAATTGTGGGAATTCAAGTTAATAGGCTTTTAATGGTTCTGTGATAACTGTGATTATAAACTGTGAATCAGATCAGGGGAAGCATCTAAGTTCAGCTGCATCTCAGGCAAAGACGCCACCGTTGCTTTTGATCCTTGGTGGAAATTTGGTGTTCAGTGTTCAGACACCATCATGCTGGAAAATAAATAAATAAAGGCACCTCGTTTGCTTCACAATTGCTTTGAACAGCATTTTAAAGCCTTTAACTACACATTTTCCTTTTGATATATTAACACTATTTAGAAATACATCCTGTTGCTTAAAATTAAATTTCGAAGCCTACAATTGTATTTTCTGGTTCCTTTTAGAGGGGGAGATGCTGGGTTTATTTAAAACACATGCAACATGTTGAACACACGCACACACGCACAAGCGCGCGCGTGCACACACACACACACACACACACACACACACACACACGGCTTTCAACCTTTCACTGCCAAATATTTAGAAATAAATTTTCACTGTGTTCTCTGAACATATAATTACCGCTTTGAGGCTATTTAATGAATATATACTTTTCTTTGAAGCATGTTGGCTGTATTAAACGAGTCTTTCCTTGTGAGTCCATAGATGAATCGATAGTGAGCCTCCTTGAAAAAAGAGGCATTCTGATCATTGTTGCCAGATGTCTCAAGCAAGCCTGCCAAGCTGGGGCTAGAAACACAGCCTTAAAATAGTAGGCATGGAATTACACCATCAGCCAATCATGGCCCTTACAGCAAATTAGGTCTCATTTCCCATTGGCCAGAGCAGCCGTGACTTGTACATCGACAGCCCAGGGATATTCCAACGAGCATCTCCTACTCTGGCCAATTGTTGCTGGCATCTGAAGAGGCCACAAAGAATGGCCAGCCCACAGCTTTAAAAGACTGCCTTGCTGATACACCTCAGCTCGCTTTGCAGGAAAATTGCTGTGGCCACCCCTGGAGACCAGGGCAACCCCTAGACAAATACTCCCTGTGGTTGGAATAGTTCCATATGGCAAAGCCCTCTCTAAAGTTGGCCTCTAGAGAGAAGGTCTTGCTCTCAGGTAGGGGAGCCCTTCCTTACAGGCCCTTCAAGTGAAACCCACAAGAACAAAAGCTGAGTAATCGAGCCACAGACGACACAGCACCACCTTCTTGAGTAACCACGAGCTCAAGTTGAAGATTGCATTCACCATCAATTTTAAAAGGGGCATATGAACAAGAGGCAGTGGGAAGCATTGGCCCCTTAAAGACCAGTTCATCTGTAAGGAACAAAGGACCACCATGGTAAGAAGTCTCATCTACGGAGGTCAGCTCTTGGCAACATATGCCCCACTGAGTGGCCAGCAGCACTTTAGACACTGTTCAGCGGTGCTGCCAGGACTGGCATCAGAACTAAGGATTAAAAATTGGCAGCAAAGAGTAATTTGGTAGCAATAGCTTCCCAAAAGCCTTAAAAATACCCATATTTTATCATCCAGCAATTCTACACTACTTCTGAGAATTTACCCCCCAAATAAATACCCATATATTTGCACAAAGATTTATCTTTAAGTATGCTCATTACACTATCTATTAGACAAAAAGAAAAAAATTGGAATATAATATAAATGCAATTGAACCCAACGCAGTCATGAAAAACATAGGACAACACAGAAAAATGGTAATATTATATTGTTCAGCAAAAGAGGTAAATATATATATGTGTATATATATATATATGTATAAAATGATTCTTTCTTTATAATATATATATATATATATATATATATTCATGGAAAAATGGAAGGTTACACAAAAATTTTAGAATTACTTGAGTTTCTTTTTTCTTTTTTCCACATTGGGATTTTCCAAATTTCTATAATGAGCATATATTGCCATTGTAGTCAGAAACAAAATTAAAAGATTTCCTAAAAGAAGGCATACACAGCAAAGCAAGTACTATAGGATCAATGTCTTGCAACAACTCAAGACCCAGACAAGGTGAAGGGCATGTAAATTAACCTCTAAGACACACAGAACCAGTGAAGTTAGGCTAAGAGCAGAGAAGGCCAGACTGGCTATGGTCAAATCATGAATTTGCACGTGTTCCAGAAAAAGTGGAGGCCACCCTCCACCTGGCAGCAGGTGCTGAAGATGAAACAGTGCATCATCGGTGGTCCCTTCTCTGGAGGGCTCACAGCCTGAGGAATGCATCCCCATTTTGGTGGAGGCACCGGCTTCCCACCCCTGTGGAACAGAGAAGTTCTCCCATCAGTTCCTGGGAGTCCACTTTAATAAGCCTCACATTAGGGAAAGTGAGATCACATGAAGCTTACAGCCTGCTGAGGCGCGACACCTGGCCTTAACCCATACTTTCAAGAGTGAGACCTTGAAGTCAAACAATGAGGGATGACAAAGTTCCAAGTTCTGGCGGGATCCCTGCTGAGATCTGTAGCACAAAGGTTAGGACCTGCTAAAATGTCTCCCTAGGTTCCTCTGAACACAGTAGTGACACTCAAAGCTTCCATCTTCAGGAATCAGAACCCAGAAAAGATAGATTATACCAATTTGGGACATAAATCCTCTGCATTACTGAAAAGCTTTGGGCATGATTTCTTTAATATCCAGTGTTAATTTTTACAACAAATAGACCATGTGACAGATTCTTCCTCAAAGTGTTAGGGCAGGCCCCAGGGGCACTGAGTGGTGATCAAGACCAGGGTTCAGTCCTACCTGATCTTAATTGAGAGGGGTTGTTGTGGGAGATCTGGGGCCTGGAGGAACTGGGAGTGCAGAGGACAGGTGCCTCTCTCTCCAGCATCCATCATCCCCTTCCTCCAGCAATAGCCCCGATTTCTGTCTCATCCCCACTGTCATTCCACATGGTGGGACCCTTTGCTCTGAGCTAGCCAACCAGGGCATCACATCCTTCTGACAATAATGTTTGGTTCTGAAATGAACATGTGACAATATCAGGCCAATCAGGGCAAAGGAAATTAAGTTCCAGAGCAGAGGAAGAATCTCAGTCTCTTTTCTAACAGGTTTGAATCCAAAAGCATGTGAGCTGTCATCTCTGTTGCCACCTTCCCACCTCATTACCTCAAGGCTGAGGCCAGCCCAAAGAGTAGACCAGCCCAGAGGGGCTGAGGAGACTCAGGTCCTGGCCACACAGGCTGAACCTGCACCTAAAGCCAGCAATACCCCTGAACTTGTCAGTGCACGACAAGTTCCTTCTTGCTGTGAAAAGGGAATGACATTGAGGAAGAGGCTGAGAAAGAGAGAAGGCTTGGCCTCATGGACTGAGGGGGTGGGGGGGGGGCCCTGGGAAAGGAAGAGTTGGAGCCACTGGAAGGTGGAGGGAAAGAAAGAACAGAATCTCCCCCCTCCAGGATCAGAGAGCCTGACCTGGGCCTGGCTGATGGTTTTGAAGCCCGGAGCCTACTGCCCAGACTGGAAGCCGTGCCATTTGTCTCTTCCTCATCCACGTTCCTGGCCAACCCCCTGATGTCCCCCAACTGCCGAGCATGACTCAGTCCTTTACCGCCCTTATCTGCTAGTTGGGGTCTTGGGATGGACTCTGCCCAGGAATCATCCTAGTAGAAAGCGGGGGCAGGGAAGGAGGATGCCAGCTCCTGGTCCCCATGGTCCCCCTAAGTGTGTGACTCCAGCCACAGCCCACACATCCGCTCTGGGTTTGAACTCACCCCAAAACACCATCTGCGCCCCCCTGGAAAGGGCTTCGTTTGGCAAATCCTGGGGCCTCCATGACAGCCCCACTGCTCATCCTGTAATTTCAGCCTTCCTCCAGCCAGCACAGATGCCGCAAGGATAAGTGACCCCTCCTTGCCCTAAGAGTGGCTTCCTTCTTGTTAAGACTTGCTCACCTGTTACCACAGGGCCCAGTCTCTCCCTTTGGGGTATGACAGGCAAGGTAAGGAAGTTATCATGAAAACTGTAAAAGAGCAAAAGGCAGAAGGCCCACCAATTCAATTTCATCGAATAAGGTTAAGTTCCATATTAATTCATTCCTTTAATAATCATATCAACACCATTAATATAAACTTAACTTTTGCTGTTAAAAAATAGGGCTCTTCATGCGGCTTCTTGTTTTTTTTTGTTTGTTTGTTTTTTTTTGTTTTTTGTTTTTTTTTTTTTAGCTGAGCCATCCTGCTACCTGTTGGCAGCTCAGCGGCTGCTCAGCTCGGGCTGGACTCGAACCGCTGTTGCTCAGAGCTCAAACTCTTGAGCGAGCTCTTAACCAACTGAGCCACTCGGCCGGCCCTGCGGCTTCTTTGTTGACCCTGTTTTCTGGATTTCGTGCACTTAGATGCCAACCTTGGTTTCAACCCAACTGAGTGGAGTAAGAGAATTTTTAAGAGCACACCCAGCATCATTTGTTGTCTGTTCTCTAACTCATACTTAAAGGCAGAAGCCACCTGCATGGGAATAGCTCAGTCTTCCCTGGACAGTAAGAAACATTTTCCAGCACTTAGAAATGGATGAGCGGTGGCAAAACCCATCCGGGTGGCTGCTGGAGCCAGTGCCCTGTGGGTAAGAGTGCGGTGTTGGAGGAGACTCGCTGGTTTTGTGCTCCGGCGCTGTCAACTTACGAGGTTTGCGATCTGGGGCAAGTTACTTAACCTTTGTGCATCTGTTTTCTTATCTGTAAAATGGAGATAATAAAAATAGTACCTGCACCATTGGGTTGTTGAAAGGACAGAACCCATTGACAGAGGCGGAGTGTACAGGAAAGTGCTTGACACGTAGTTAGGTGTAAAGAAATGGTAATTCTTTTTACTACATGTTATTGGTTCCCCAAAGTGCATATATGTGTGTCACGATATCCATGGGAACTCTGTGGTGCTGAGGGCAGGAGGGGGGATAGGAAATCAGAGATGGGCAGGACCAGAGCTGGGGACCTGCTCTGAGGCTCTGCAAATCTGTCCTCAGAGGCAGGGTTTGGGGTGCACAGGAGGCAGATGGCTTCTCCAGGACTCACGGGCCCTGACCTTGGGTTCTGCCTCTTGTTCGCATTCTGTGCTCTTGTCTTTCTCTTCTCTGCTCAGACATGAGGTTCCCTGCAGCTGTGCTGGCATCTGTCCTTCTTATGACTTGGGGGTGGGGATGGGGCCAGGGGGCATGTGGGTGGGATGAGGGTGAGAAGGAGCGATGTGCAGGGGTGACTCCCCCAGCACCAAATGAGGAGCCTGGAAGACTCCAGGGCAACTATGGTTCTGTAGAGCTTTGCTAATGGAAAGCCTTGCTTCCAGTTGAATTCAGGACCACCAGCAATGACAGGCTCTGCAATATTGGCTCCAACCACGGGCCAAAGAGCGAGCTTCGCTGAACCAGACTGAGGAAAAGAATGACAGGCGAACATCTTCTTGGCTGCACACAAGCTGTAATCAGCTCTCTGCAAGGTCATCCTGGAACACCAAGGACAGTGCAGACCCTCCTGGCTCTCCTCAGTAATGGACGGAGGCAATGGTGCAGATAATGCAGCCAAACGGCGGGCAATCCAAAAGCCATTTCCAAGTGGCCTTGAGATAAGTGGCCACACGCCTTCTGAGTGTGGGTGCACGCAGGCCTTCATGCCAGGTTTGGGGTGCACAGTGGGGTCTGGGCACGTCCCGAGGTCAGGCTGCACTCGGGGAAGGCACCTCTCAGAAGCAGCAGCGGTGCAGGCTGTGGTCGCTAGCAGAGTGTGGGGACGATGTGGACTGTTCCGGAATGGATGTGTGCCGGGCTTCTCCATTTGCCCCTCCCACCTCCCTGGTCCATTCTCCATCCGTCTCAGCCCTGCCCAGGCTGACCCCGCCGACAGCATGCCCCGGGTTCCTCTGTCCTCTGGCTTCCCCGTAAGTTTGAGCTATAGGCAATGGATGCAAAGAAAGGGGGGAAAAAACACCAAAAACCCAAAACCCTGCATCTCTCTTCCCTGCTTCCTTCTGGCTCTGGCACTGTTTCTCCAGTAATCTCTGCTTCCCTCCACCCCCTCCCTGGTTCCAACTCCCTCATCCCTCCAGTCCTGGGGTGGTAACTGTCCCTCGTCGTCCCATAGGGGCCCTTAACCTGCCCAAATCTCTATGGGTGGTGCCTTCATTAAGGCATTTTCATTCAACCATCTAGGGAAAGCTCTGTTTCCCACCTGAACCCCGGTAGTGGGTGCCAGAGGATGGGACTGACGCTGGCGCTGCGACTGGGGACCTGGGTGGGTTTAACCAGAGAGGGAGCTAGAGGCCTGTTCAGAGCACAGCCCCTGACTGGATCTGACTGAAGCCCAGCAGTCTGTTTAGAGGTTGCTTGGCTCTGCCTGGCCTGCCCTCCTCATTCCAAACAGGTAGCATCAGGTACATACCACCTGGATCTCCATCCAGACTTGGAAGTCAATCTGTGTCTTCTTTGTGGTCATCTGGGACAATGAGATTCTCCAGAGAAGGTCAGCTTCCCGTGGAAATGAAGACTTTACGTTTTCTTGTTTTCTTTTTATAGATTTTATTGGGGAATTGTGGGAGGGGAACAGTGTTGGAGAACTGGGGAAGGGGACTAACCAAGTTGTTGTTCTTCAATCTTTGTTGTGGAGGATGCCAGTCGCCATCTGGCTTCCCATCAGCAGCTCGTGGCCTCTAAGCTCAAGGTGCTGTGTTCAATCTTAGCTGCAGGTGGGCGTAGCCACCATCCCATGCGGGAATCGAACCAGCAGCCTTGTTGTTAAGAACACATGTGTTATCTACTGAGCCATCCGGATGGCAGCTCAGCTCAAGGTGCCAAGTTCAGTATTAGTTGCAGGTGGGCATAGCCTACCATTGAACAGGCAATCTTGTTGTTACACCAGCTGAGCCGTCCTGCCACCTGTTGGCAGCTCAGCGACAGCTCAGCTCGGGTGCAGCGTCACTGGCCCATGTGGGAATCGAATTGGTGGCCCTATTGCTCAGAGCTTGCGCTGTTAAGCTAACCCTTAACCAACTGAGCCACTTGATTGGCCCCATGAAGACTTTAAGTTTTAAAATAAGCAGTTTACCCAGTATCCTTACATTTTCCTTCTCCTGAGCCCCTTTCTTCAATCTGTGAGTTTAAGACTGGGAGTAGAATTTTATCAAGACCTATTGTCTATCACCAAATTCCATGATCTTGATTCTGACCCTGTTTTCTAGAATAATGACCCATGTTATTCCTCTTAATCTGCTTGGCTTTCTGGCTTTCTGTTGGTCGAAGCTACAACTGCCCCAACTTTGCCCTTATAACAATCTATGTGATCATTCGTCTGTTGATGGACAATTTAGTTGTTTCTGATAGTTCTTAAATCTAGTAATTTTCCAGAGTTTCCTGCCCCATGAACGGCGCCACCATCCATCCAGTTCCACACACCAAAGACTTAAGTATCATCCTTGTACCTTTCTCTCCTCCTCTCCCCAAATCCAAGCCATCCCCATGTCCTGGCATATCTCTCAAATCCATCCACCTCTCTTCATTAAGGCATTTTCATTCAACCATCTAGGGAAAGCTCTGTTTCCCACCTGAACCCCGGTAGTGGGTGCCAGAGGATGGGACTTCCTCTTCAAACACTGTGGTGTAAGTGACCACTATTTTTCAACTGGGTGACAGCCTTCCAGGAATCCCTGCATCCACACTGCTCTCTTCACCCAAAGCCATTCTGTACTCCATGGTCTTTGGAACGTGAAGCAGATCGCATCAACTCTTAAAATCCCTCGGTGGCCTCCATTACGCTGAGCATAAATACAAAGCCCTTAGTGAGGCCCATAAACTCCTGACTGGTTTGGCCCCTCCTTTGTCTCTCACCACATCTCGGACCATCTTCCCCTCCCTTTCTGCACTTTCTCCATGAATCATGCTAAGGGCCACCATGGGGCCTTTGTACAGTGCCCTGCCCCACACCCCATCCCGCCCCTTTACCTACCTGACTCCTATTCATCCTTCAGATGGTAGACACCGCTTCCTCTTAGAATCCAGAATTCCTCTAGGCCAAGTCAGGTCTCCGAGTTAAGTGTAGAAATCTGAACCTTCCTTCAAAGCACCTGTCACAGGAAAAAAAAAATTCTGAGTAGTATACGATTTTTCAGCAACAACACTGAAAGCTAAAACCAATAATAAGGGTGCCTTACAGGATACTGAGTAACAGCAATTGTCAATCCAGATTTCTATCCCCAGTCAAACTATTAACAAAAATAGTGAGGGTAGTGAAAACACATGAACACATGCAAGAACTCAACGTTTTCACCTCCCATGCACCTTTTCTGAGGAAGCTAATGAAAAACGTGCTTCAAACCACACAGATGGGATCCAGGAAACAGCAGGAAAAAGAAGGGGAGAGTCAGGAGGGTGGAATAGGGGAGCCGCGGGATGCAGGGGTGGGAGGGGACTGCACTCACTTTAGGCTGGAGCAGGGGGTATTGGGGGAAGAGGAAAAATAGAAAAGACTAAAACAAAACAAGACAAGAACTGTTATACGTGCCCAAACAGAACTTGGCAAACATGTAGCAGAGCATTAAGGAAAATAAAAACTCTGCCAACCGTACAGCTGATGCCGCTGTTAACTCCAGAAAAAAAATGACAAGTATTCCAGAAAAGAGACAAGGGGTTAGAGCACGTCTGGCCCCACAGGGAACAATATTTGTAAAGTTAAAGAAAACACTGTGTTTTTAATTTAGCCAAACCTGTGTGGGGGTGGGGATGAGGAGTGTATACGTAGAATGGTAGATAGTTGGTTATAATAATTAAGTCCTCACCGGTCTGATTGACCATGTCTGGAAATCAAAATAGAATGTAAAAAGAAAACCTGATGAATCAAGAAATAGCTGCCCCAAACAACTGAAAGCAGAGGCTCCAACAGATATTTGTCCATCAATGTTCATAGCAGCAGTACAATAGCCAAACAGTGGAAACAACCCAGGTGTCCACAGAAGGATGAACAAGTTAACAGTATGTGGCATGCACATACAGTGGAATATTATTCAGCCTTTAAAAAGGAATGAAATTTTGATACACGCTACAACACGAACGAACCTTGAAGACGTTATGCTAAGTGAGATAAGCCAGACACAAAAGGACAAATATTGTGATTCCACTTACACTAGATTCCTAGAGTGGGCAAATTCAGAGAGACAGGAAATCGAACAGAGGCTACCAGGGGCTTGGGGGAGGGGAGAGTGGGCACAGTTTCTGTTTGGGAAGGTAAAAGTTCTGGAGATGGATGGCGGTGATGGTTGCACAATCATGTGAATGTGCTGAATGCCACTGAACTGGACACTTTAAAACTGGACCAAAAAGTTAAAAAGAAATATCTGGATACAAATACTATTTAAAGTTGTGCTGGTAACTAACGAGACGAAACAGCTAAGAGCTGTGAGTGCTTGCCGGGGAAGTGATACGGGGAGCTGGGAGGGATGTGGCGAGACACTGCTGCCTTTCATTACCGTCCCGTTGGCACATTTTGCTTTTAAAAGTATAGTGCTAACATTTACACAGTGCTCACTGTGTGCCAGGCAGGCTGTAAATCCTTGACGTATATGTAAGCCTCATATCACTATGAGATGAGTGCTGCTAATGGGCGCATTTTGCAGAAAAGGGAATAGTCCATAGAGCAGGGCGGGCTCCAGCTCAGGGGGGCCGGCTCCAGAGGCCCTGCTCTCATCTTAATCTCCCATGCACACGTATAACTGTGAATAAAGTGAAATTAATCTTTAAAACATGCTTTAGTGAGCACACACACACACACACACACACACACACACACACACACACACTGGTGTGAGATTATCAGATTCACCCCCAGCTTTTATAAAAGACAAAACATGGCATTAAGTCATCATGTAAGCATAAAAACAATGAGAACAATCAAGGCTGGCACGGACATTATGCTCACTTTATTATGGAATCGAAGCACAGAAGCAAATGACTTTTCTTTATTATCATCATTTTTAACAGATCTTCCCAGTTCTATTGCCGCCTCTCCCAAAATAATGATCACCACAATGGTACCTGTGGAATAAAACATAAGAAAAAGAGCACTAGGGCGGGCCGAGTGGCTCAGTTGGTTAAGAGCTCGCTCAAGAGGGCGAGATCTGAGCAAAGGCAGTTCGAGTCCCAGCCTGAGCTGAGCTGTCTCTGAGCTGCCAACGGGTGGCAGGATGGCTCAGCTAAAAAGAAAAAGAAAAAAGAGCACTAAGGGAGTAAATTGAACTCCCTTTAGAAACAGAGGAAAAATAATTTTGCAGTTGAAAAAACATGTTGAAATATTATTTTTATAGGGAAAATAGTTTCATCACAATTTAAAATTACATTTCCATTTGAAATGGAGTCAATTTGCACCACCTACTGGAATATATAGTTCTATATAGTCAGAGGTTTAAAAAATCATGAAACCACTTTTAAGAATTTCGAGTTACGTTTCTAGTTATCTTTAAGAGACCAGCCCCTTTGACGTGCTGGAAATGCCAAATGCTAATTTACTTCAGGGGCCATTTTCTAAAACAGATTCTCTTTAGAAGCCAAATTTAATCATCTAGCTAAATTAACAAAGTGTACAACTGCTTATAAAAATAAAATGATTAAGCCAAATACATCAACCAAAGAGATAAAAATGTAAATTAGAACCAAAACTGAAATCAATACCCATTATCAGTTGCTAACTCACTATCACAAAACAAAATTCAAGCAGACAACTGGAAAATGACAGGAAACATAAGCAAACAGGATAATAAACAGAACATAACTCAACATTAATTAAAAAAGAACTCACCCAATGAAAATTTGATAGTGTTTATATCCAAAGTAATAACCATTGTCATAGCTTAATTACAGTTGAATAGCAACATACAAAGTATTCATATTTAAGCTCTTTGACATTTTTAAGGAAACCCCAACAAAAATTTTCATTATTCATGACAAACTACTTACTCCAAGCAATAAATTTCTGAACATACAGTAGCAACATTTATTATGGTGGAATTGACAGAGATTCAGGAAAAAAAAATTGCATCTACAATATCTACTATTCTAGATGAAATTACTTGAGACTAGAAGCCTAAATATATTACATTTTAATTTCTTGAAACCTATTATAGCATTTCACTTATTTTATGGGTATTTTGTCTGAAAATTGATTTTATTTTTATATGTCAACTAAATTAGATGTCAACTAAATTAACTGAAGCATAAAATACGCCGGCGAGATATATTTACAAATATACACTGCGAAATTGTGTGCAAGTAACAAGAACCTGATTTAAACTCACAAGCAAAAAAGAGCCGGTGTGATGGTGACCAACTCATCCATAATCCTTTGTTGTTGTGTGTGATTTGTGCATGACAAGCCTGTTTGCGGTGACAAATGTCATGTGCAAGGTTGCTGGAAGGTTTTTCGTTTTCATTTTAGTTCACTGCTGATGTGATTTCTTCTGGTTCTCATCTGTGTTAGAAAGCTTGGGCTGTTTAATTTCTACCAGGTAAGTAGGCAGTCGTTCCCCAGGCATCACGCCCATGACTGCTCGCTCACCAGCTCTGTGGAGATGACTCTCACACGTAACAATCTGTAGCCCTGACCTCTTGCTACAGCTCGGGAGGCAAATCTTGACTTGCTAGCTGCCCTCTCAGACGTCCCAAGGGTACCTCATCCCTTATGTCCCAAAGCAACTCATGACCTACCCACCCACCCAGCTTCATCCTCGCTCGGTGTTCCTACCTCATTCATCCCATTCATTTAATCGGGTAGTCCTGACCCCTACCTCCCACTGACCCCTGATCCAATCCGTTCCCAAGGTCCAGGCCATTTTACCTGCCTCTCCCCTCCACTACCCCACTGGTCCAGCATGTCTAGCCTGGCCAAGTCAAAAGCCCAGTGTAGCCTCATTTACTCTGACCACGTGACCCCCTGCTCAAAGCTTTTTGCTGAGGATACGAAGAAATGTATTCAAAGGCCACGGGGGCCTTGACTGGTCTGTCTGTCCGTCCAGCCTCACCGCCTTCTCCCGCTGCCTCATCCTGGCCGGTTCTCCACTGCCACCGGGGCACGCCCTCCGCTTTTCCTCTGCCTGGAAGGCGCTTCTCTCCGCCTTTGCTGCCTACTTACCTCCTGCCTAACTCTCCGGAGTGGCTCAAGGCATACCTGCAAGTTTACATTTCGGGGGGTACTTACTTGAAAGTTTCTGCATGCCCCCTAGACTGCTCTTGCCCACCTTTGTGCTCCCAGCACACCACCTGCACATAGCGATCATGAAAAACTCGCTGAGACCAGAGCCAGAGGGGCACCCGCTCTGGCCCTGCTCCGGCCACGTCCTTCCGGCAGGGAGCGGACCGCCCGGAGCTCCAGGCCAGCGTCAGGGCCCACGCAGGCTGCTTCCCAGGCCTGTCCCCCAGAGGCCTGGTCTACGGGGCCTTCTGCCCGAGGGCTGGCCAGGGGCATCCGTTAGGAAGGCAGGAGGATAGAACATATTATTTAATAGTTTCCAAGGGGTGGCTATGATGAAGATATATTTGTCAAGGAAGGAGGATAGGACATATTTCATTTAATAATGTGTTAGCTTGATATACAACTTTAGATATTTAGACATATGCTGTGCAGCCCTCCATTTATAATCTTCCCCAAGCCCCACAAAAAAACAAAAACCAGAAAAACAGAAAGCAGACACAGGGCACACCTGAGAATAAACTTTGTCTCTTAACATGGAGATGATCCCCTGCACCCCTCCTGAGATCTGAGTTCAAAGGAGAACTGACTCTTAATGGGTGTCAGAGCTCATCAATGAGCACAGTGAATGGAGCAGGGGGTGGGGGGTGGGGTGGGCAGTGAACCCAGGAGTCATTCAGTGTGGAAACCATGTTCCAAAGTCAGGGTATGACACCAAAATCTAAAACATCATGCTCCTTGGGTCGCAGGACAATGCACTTTCTTTCCTGTTTGCATTTTGCTACTGTTTGACTTTTCTAACATAGATGTGCTTATATTTGTAATGAAAACCTTATTATTTTGAAAAATCAAGTTACCATTCTGTTTCATTTACAAAATGTGAACATTTTGTCAAAGCTTACCACCTTCTTCGTTACCCTCATATGGAAGCAATGCTAGAAATCTCTGTCCATGTATCTATTCACTGGCAGAGGCAAAACCCACCATCTCAGAACTCAGTGGGAAACGGCTAGAGCTTAATTTACGTTTTATGTAGCGGGGAGTCACAGACAAGCTTCATTTATAGTTTTAAAAAACAAAGTGTCACCTGGCTAGTAGACCCAGGTCCGTTTTATTTTAGACAACGACCTGAGTGTTCCTTTATTAACTCCGCTGCCTAATTTCCATTAAACCCATCTTGATTTCGTTTGATTTCCTCCTAATAGGGAGGAAAGTAGCCGTGCTTCTAAAGGTCCAGTTTTGTTTTTCCTTACTTAGAAATAAGAATTGTCTAGTTATTAACCTAGAAAGAGTCGGAGGGTTACTATGAGAGCCCAACGGCCCTCCCCCACCCCACACCTCCCACCAAGCCTCCTGCACCAAGTGTTCCAGCCAACTGGGAGACTCTCCTGTTCCCTCCACCTGTGGCCACCCGCACTTCCACACTTTGGCAAGCGGTTTTCCTTCACCATCCTACCCCATGCCAACACCCCCAGTCCCCGCAACCGCCTCCGTCTCCAGGGCCCTTCCCAACCTCCCTGAACCCTCATCCCAGCCCTGTGTGTTTATCAGGCCTGGGTAACCTCCACCCCACCTGATACTTCTCCTTTCTCGATCACATTCGCCATTGATTACTGAGTACTTGCTATATAGCCTTTGTCCTCTCCCTGGAACTATAGTAGCTCAGAATTACCTTGAGGTCAGGAGCCCTGTTCTGCTGATATCTAACCCAGCACTGCATCTGGGACCCAGTGTCTCTTGGACGGAACAGAATTAAGCAAACACCGCTTGCTCCAGCCCAACATTTCTCTCAGAACTGCTTAGGGCTCTCTCGAGAAATGTGTCTTTTTACAGCCAACCTAGCAGACTGACTTAAGACAGTGATTGACAGAACAGAAGAAAACGGCCAGAAAAATGCAACAGGGAGGATTAAATTAAACCTGATTAAGGATGAGCTAATTTCAGTAATGATATGAGGGAAGGTAGGTGGAAGTAAACTGGATGTGTGTTGAGAACTGTTCAAGGTGGATGACGGGGACGGGTACTTGGGAGGTTATTTTACTGTTCTCTCTGCTTAGGTGTGCATTTGAAAAGTTCGTGATGAAAAGATTTGAAGAAAGCAAAGGAAGGAGGAGGAGAAGCAGCAGCTGATATGCAGACTCAGAGGAGGCCCCAGAAAGCGGAATGAGGGAAGGGGTGGGGATATGGGTCTCCCTCACTTTGGGTACCGTCCTTCTCTGTAGCAGCAGTCCTGCCCTCCACGCACCTCGCCTCCTGCGTCTATACCCCCCCACCCCAATTCACTTATATGGCCCCACACACTCAGACCTTTGACCCAAGTAACGCCATCCCAGGCTCTGCCTTTTGGGTAATGCCCCATGTTCTAGTACATTCCCAGATGGGAATGGGAGTCCCTCGGAGCTGGGGTCTACTTCCACTAATTTGGCTGGCAAAGCCTCATCCATGTGTGTGATAAGACACACATTGAGAGCTCTGGGACAGAAAGTTCTTGATATTTCTTAAATCACACCAAGCAGGGCCCCCCTACAAAAAGGATCTGCCACAGGTCATGGGAGCCATCTTGGTGGGAATTTCCCCCTCCGGAAGCCTTCCTATGGCAGTCGAGGCCAGTGTAGACCATCCTCTACTAGAAAGTTCTGTTCTGAATGACCCCTTCGAGGGTCCTCCTTATGGCCGTGACTCTCCTGAGTCACCGCGGTCAGATAATAAAAGTTCATTGCAGCCAAGCTGCACAAAGCACCATATTGATTTCACACTGAGTCTTTCCAAACCAGTTCTTAATACCCACGCTGATGATGTCCAACTTTCAGGGATAAACAAGCCCGAGAGCCTCCAATGGAAGAGCTTGTTTTTCTCCTCCCACTCTTGTCCTATCTCTTTCCCTGCTTCCAGACCATTAAAAGAAAGATATTTGTAATGGAGATGAGGCCAGTCCTTTTGCACAACATTGACAGACTAGAGGAAGATTCCAGAGAGAAATGCCGAAGCAGCAAATGAATATAAATGACGCCTTTCCACTTTGTGCTCATAAAATGCCTTTTGTACCACACTCTCAAAGCTCTCCAGGAAGCCAGGCTTTGACTGGCACTTTCACTCAGGGTAACCGTGACTGGTCCCGAGCTTCTCAAGTCAGTTGTGATAAGAAGGAACAAAAGTCCAGACACTTTGAAAACGCAATATTCTTGCCTTCTGGATAGTAAACAAAACTGTGCAGATGGATAGTGACAACTGTGGATTCTGGCTCCATTTCTTAGAGAGAAAAACATGCAAGTAAATGTGTAAAAAGTTGTCATATGTGGATAATACCTGTAGTTCATCCAGTAGTTTCCATTCTGCCCAACATCCACATGCAATGGATTCTATTACTGGGTGCCTCGTGACTTCATTACACTGAGAAAGTCAAAGACAGCTCTTCATTGCCCATGAGGATGTTAGAGACACGTTGAGTGAAGAGGTCCAGGCAGTGGCGGTGACACTTGACGTTTTTGCACTAAGTGATGCTTCCCTTTTGTTCTCACCACTGGAAGTGTCCTCTGAAAGGCTTAATAGCTTAACGATTCATTAGGGTCTGCACATGTCAAGCCCTTACATGGGAAGGCAAAGGGAACACACCAATAGTGCCTGGCTGTGGCACGGATTTGAAGGTTCGCTTGAGAGTTCGTGCCTTCTCGCTCTTAGCCTAAGGTGCATGCACAGCAGAAATAATAACATTTGGGCTCCAGCCACCAGTGAGATGCCTGAAGAGCAGACATTTGTGCCTTTGAAACTGTTCCTGGGATTCATGTAGGGTAATGATCCGCTTTGGAGGACAAAACTCACAAAGACCCTAAGAACGCTCTGCTGTGGAAGAAAGACTTAGCAGAGGTGGCCTGACCCGACAGTCCTTGCATGCTGTTCTGAAGGTCAATGCTAATAGTTTCCAAAAGAATTTGAGTTCATTGGGTATCTAGAAAAGGAACTCTTTCAAACGCAGCCAAAATCGTTTCCAGATAGTTTCAAATACTTTGCTTAAATGTTATTAGTCTACAGAAGGGCAATTAAATCATTATTACCTACTAATTAAATAAGGTATGTGGTTATAACCAAGAGTGTCTTGCTATTACACTGGTAAATTGCACATCAACATCTGCATTGTCTTATACTGGAAAAACTTTCTACTCTTGTCCAATTAAAGTGTAAAGGAAAATATAGATCATTAACTTGATAATTGTTCCTGACTTACAGAGTAGCCAGCATTTGGTTTTGGGTACCATACCATGGTGTGTCTAAAATAGTCTTTCTAAAAGCAGCGGTCTATAAACTTTATCACACACCATTATTAGGTAAAAAAATGTCTGAAAATGCAGCCCCAATATATGTATATTTATTTATATATGATATACTAGCAGTAACACATTAACATAAAAATATAAAAGTAATAAAATGTTAACGTCTAAAGCAATCAATATTTATAATATTTTTTAGTGCAAACTATTCTCACCAATATTTTTTAAAAGTCAGTAAAGTGGTTGAATAGGTTTTCTTTTAATTTTGAGACACTTGGTTGAAAGCTTTGTGGTATAATAATCTGAAGTGTCCTGTTAAGTGCAGAGTGACACTTGGTTTTAATGGCTGTCATTGCTTAAACTATCTCAAAAGATGAGTAAATTAGGAAAATCACATGGTTTCAGAGCTCACCACGTCAAACCACTCATTTCAATTGTATCCACAAATTGTGCAAAGGTTTTAACTGAAATTTGGCTAAATTCCCATCTTCTTTGAAGTCCATCAGTCTTTCTCACAAGCCAATTAAATGGTGTCAGGGAATACTTCAGATATTTAGCTGGTTGCTTCGCGTGCCATTTGTTTCCTCGTACATGAGGAAGAAAGGTGAACAGACTGTTGTCACGGAACAAAATGAAAAACAGGATGTATAAGCGAGAGGAGAGGGGAAAATCCCTGCTGCAGCCTGGGAAGAGCAAATCTTGCAGACACATTTTTGGGGTAAACAAAACAGTTGGCAGCTGACAAAGAGATTGGGCTTCTGAGAAGGCCAACCAGCAGATCAAAGAATACAATGAAGATGTGGCTAGGTTTTTGCTGAGATTCACAGGAGGCTGGCAGTTAGGGTTTGTCTGCTGTATCCCTTCCATTAGCACCCCCGCCTCAGGTAAGCTGCATCTGCACCACTGATCTCCTCAGAATTCTTCAGCATATGTAAAATGCAAACTCTCCATTTGGAAGATTTTTAAAGGGGTTTAGAAATTACAGTTTCTAAGTTAAGTGTGCAGATACGACTTGTTTTTTTTATAAGCAATACACATCATGTTAGCCACAAAATCACATGACATTGGAAAGATTTCCAAACATCTATTTTCAAACATGCTCTCTTCATAGGATGAAATTCTTTTGAAAACTGGTGACTTTCTCACTCATTGTTAAAACATCACCCTTTATCTTGAAGGAACAGATTAAGTCTGTTTCTTTTTGTGAAACTCTTTCCTAAGTAGCATCCAAATGACAGCTACTTATCATCACAGAAAAGATGAGAAAATGTGGAACGCTTTTTGGAAGTGAAAATATAGTAAGTTATTTTTTAAACTTGACAACTCTTTAAAGTGCTTTGTCACAAGATGATCTGTGATCTCTGTATGGTACATGAGATGTTCAAGGTCACAGCTCGTCTTATTACAAAATACCGAAAACATTCTCCTAAAGGCCTAGTTTACCCATCTGGATGGCCTCCAATGGCCCATCCAAGCCACCATATGCTGTGGCAGGTTCCATGATGGTCCATGGATACCCAGTGCCCCTCGTAAGGGGGCATTAGTCTTCCCTGTCACACCTATGCTAAGCTTGTCCATATGTCTTATTTTGGCAAAAAAAAAAGTGTGGCAATGATGTTTGTCAATTCTGATCAGAAGCTTTAGGATCTAGTCTACAGCTCACCAAGCGCCTTCTCGATCCATATCTCCAGCTGGCAATGCTCCTGATAGAGGTTATTTCATCAGCCTAGGTCCTGGAGTAAAATATGCCCCAAATGTTGCATGGGACATACTTATATTAAATATTTGGGATATTCTTACCCTGAAAATGTGTTCATGGTTTATCTGAGATTCAAATTTAACTAAGTGTCCTGTATTTTACCTGGCAGCCCTAGTTGTAAGTCACTGACATTTAGAGATTGTCTGTTTCGGCCACATAACCCAATCTTACTTAACCAGTACACCAGCTAACCATGGCCCAAGGACAAGCACCTTCGTCAGCCTGTATACTAAATATTAGCAAGGCTTAACTCGGCCTTACTTTTCAGATGAAAACAATATGCCGGTAGTCTCTCCTGCACCCCAGGAGGCTGTCTTTGGAGATCACTGTCCTAAGGTGTGCTCTACAGAACCACCTGGTCCGATGCTAGTAATCTCACTACAAATGTTCCTTCCTTGACACTACCCAAGAGCAACTAACTGATTTTGAATCTGGGGGTGACTGGAGGGTCTCCTCACTTAAGTTTCTCAGATGATTCTGAAACAAACTGAAGTTTCACTGGCCTGTGTCTGCAACTTAACTTTTAGAAAACGACCTGGGAGTGCTCTGTGAGAACTGGGTGCTCACTAGTCCTGCCTTTGCTACTAGCTAGCTTTGTATGAGGTTCAACAAGTCAGTCCAGTGCTCCTCTCCGGATTACATTGTTTTTGTCTAAAGAGGGATGGACTTGGCTCTGATCATCTCAAATCTTTCTCCCAGCACTAAAAGTCCAGGACCAGGAGCCAGAAAATCGGGCCTTTCAAGGTCCAGCAGGCAAGGGGAAACAAGTGAGGGTGGGTAGGCGTAAGACAGTGGGTCACAAGAGGAGACTATGACAAACTGAAGGGCACAAGCTCCAATCTACGAGTTTCCAGAATGTTCCCCATCTGCAGGCGGGCTGTTAGGAACTCCGAGGGCCCTGGGCACATCTGCCTGACATGATTGTTTCGCGTACAAGTTTCTGAAAGGATTTCTAACTCTGCTTTGAGAAACACTGTGTGCTATAACTAAATGAATTTATGATGGACGGTGATGTCCCTGAAACCCTCAAGCATGCCAGCAGGGTTTTTGTAATCAGAGAAAGTCTAACCTACAGATTGTTTTAGAATGAAACAAACTGTGTGTAATACTAACTTGAATAATTAAAGACATCGACACGGCAATATTTTGGAGATACTTCATTAAACATTTTTAGCTTTGATTTTGCAGATTAAAAAATATATTTTGGAGCCAACAACACTGTTTTTATGTCTCAAACATGTTGACAAGCATTTTAAAAGCCTGTTGGCACTAGTCACTTTACCTACGTTGCCTAAGGACTAAAACAGTGTGCTGTGCCCGGTGTTGGTGAAACAGATGATCGGGTGGGACACTAGCCCTGGAGAGGCAGTCGGCAAGAAAGGCAAGCACAAACAGGTAGTTTTTCTATGAAGTCACAACTGCAGGATAAAGCCACACACAAGCTTTGGGAACAAAGAAAGAGGGAGAAGGAGAGGGAGGTATCAGGAGAGGCTATCATGGGTGATATCTGAGATGCGTCTTGAGACTAAGCCAGGCGAGGAAGGGAAAAGTATTCTAGGCAGAGAAAAAGCATCAGCGAACACCAACTTATGGAACAACTTGTTCCATAAGCAGAAAACTATAAGCAGTGTATTCCTTCAACATACATCTCTTAAGTAGTGAGAGCATCAGGCACTGGGGAGGCAGGTAAACAGCTGAGAGCACTGATTGGTGACAAGAACCAGGAAAACCGCGCCTGCAGGGCAGAGCAGGCAACAGATGATGAAGGACATCCTAAGGGTCTGGGAGCTGGGGGACAGGGAAGGAGGGGAAGGCGGACACTGGTACAAAAATGGACATAAATAAGGGTCTTAAAATGTGAAATTCTGGAACTAATGATTCATATTTTCCCACTATTTCAATCACTTACTTTAGAAACAATGATAATGACTTTTTAAAAAACCCACAGCATGTAAATTTTTTGAATAGGGAAAAGAAAATATTAAAAAGCAATGATAACTAGAAGAATACTTAACGTATGTAACTACTGTAGATGTGCCCCGTTTCTCCTGCCCTTGGGGATCACCCTCCTTTACTACCTAAATCTCTCCTCCGAGCCCCAGGAAACCCAGCCCCTTCCTCCATAAGTAGTTCCTGGGGGTCCTGGGTCCACCCACCCCCAGCCTGACAACCCCCTCCGCTCCCAGGATCCTCTCTGCTGCTGACCTCTTTTCCTGTGCTGAGTTCCTGGCTCTCTCTCTATCATTCTTTGTCTTTTCACAGGCTGTTTTCAGCACATTTTCCCACTTAGCATCATCAAGGGTTCAGGCACTTACTTCTCAAGAAGCCTGTGATAAATTGGGTTGTTGGAAAAGTCATGAAGCATTTTTGCAATGAAAAACATGGAAAAAAATACATCATGACTTTTCCGACAACCCAATATTTGGTCCTGAGAAAAGAATTACTGCTACCTCAGGAAATCCCTTCTTACAAAGGATTATATAATAAAACAGAATTTAAAGATTAGTAGGAGCTAAGTTATATATATATATATATATATATATATGTTTAAAAGTTTAATAAAAACTGCATTTTACTATAAAATACAGGCATACCTCAGAGATATTGTGGGTTCAGTTCCAGACCACCACCATCAAGTGAGTCGCAATCTTTTTGCCAGTGGAGGGTCTTGCCTTTAGTTTGTAAAAAAAAAAAAAAAAATGCAATGCCTGTGAAGCACAATAAAACGAGGTATGCCTGTAATGCACAATTGAAAAGAAAAAATGGGGAAATAAAGAAAGCTTTACAGAGTACATTTTGAATCACTTCATCTTACCACTCAGATTTGTTTTTTTGGACATAAGCACAGCAATAGACATGATTTTAAAATTAGGATCATATTGCATATTTGCTTTTAAAATTTTTATTATTTAACATCATATCATGTACAATTTAAATGTTCTTGAATATTCTTAAAAAACAAGTTAATAGTTACACAAGTTAATGGTACTATGAACCAAAGATAGACTTAACTATCCTAAGGTTACATATTTAAGTTGTATTCAATTTTTTCCTATAATAATGTATTACTAGCAAAAAACAAAAGAATTAACTGCAAAATACAAATGGAAAATGATAACTATCAGAATCAATACATGTTGAAGTTTCTACAAAATGTACTATTATACCAAATTGGTTGGTAAATATAATACATAGAAACGTCTTGTTACATTTGAAAACAATTTACAAGTTGAAGCTTGTTCACTCACAAGGATTTCTGAATATGCATATAATGAGTTATCTGAGCCTAATGTAAATTACAAATTGGGATCGCCAAATAACTGCAAGGCAAATTAATTTTTCAAAAAGCTTTCAACATTCCACCTCAAAGCAAAGCAAATTTTTATGAGGGATGTGGCTGCATTTAACTATGCTTGATGTGATATTGGGTGCGGGGTCCGAAGCTAGGAGAGCCCAGCACCTCCAAAGTTTGAAACCGACCCTGGCTACTTCGCTCCCTCCTTGCGCCTCAAAGCACGGGCATCCTCTCCTGGGAGCCTGTTAGAAATGCAGAATCTTCGGCTCATCCCAGACCTACTGAATCCAGAATCTGCCAGCCAACTAGATCCCTAGGCACAATGCGCTTCAGAAGCCCCTGGACCACGTGGAATGAATGCCCTTCGCTGGTTTCCTGGGGCCTGACACATCGCGGGCTCTCCGAAGACGCTCCGCGAGCCACTAAGCGGCAGACGCCGCACCTCGCAAAGCCCTGCCGAGGCGCCACAGCCACTGAAGTCCGTCCCTTCCGTGAAGGCGGGCTTCCACCGCGCGTCTCGGCGCCGCTCTCCCCCCGGAGCCCCGCCCTTCCTACGCTCGGGGCCGCGGGCCACACAAGCATTGTGATGCGGGAACCGGGCAGCCAGTCCCGGCGCGCTGGAGTCTGCACTGCCCGCCACCTGGGCACGTCTCCCCTGCCTGGGCCTGTGAGCCCGTTGGTAAACCGAGGGGGCCACCGAAGGACGGGGACAGAGCAGTGCTAAGACTTCACTACTGTATAAAGGGGAGCCGCTGATTACACCGACAAGAGCGTTTCTCCGCCCACGCAGCGAGCACCTCGGCAACATCCACTACGCACTGAGCCCAAGTCCCACGAACTGTTTGCCAACAAAGACGAGCAGCTTGTAAGGGGTGGAGCCTGGGAGTCCGATACCGCGAGAAGTGGTCTCCCGAAAAAGCTCTGACAGGCGCAGGCGCACTACAGCTCCTGCTCCCGCCGCGAAGGTGGACTCCACCAAGGGAGGCGGGGCCGGGCCCCTGACACAGAGCTCGCGAGATTTGAACGCGCCACCGGAACTTCTTCCTGTCAGAGACCGGAAGTGCTGTGTACGGGGCGTCTCTGGCGCGTGCGGCTGCGTTGCTGGTCTCGGGTTTCTGTCGGGGTTCCTCGGGTGCTGCTACGCCTCGCCTCCCCTGGACCGAGGTGATGGGGGACTCCAAGGAGGCCGGGGCCGAGGCTCCACCGGCCGGGGCCACTGCTCGAGGAGGGCTCAGCCTCCTATCCCAGGGAGAGTCCGAGGAACCTTCGGCACAGGTGAGTCCGCCGCGGGGCGGGACCTGCAGGGTTCCGGAGCTGCGGGCCTGTTCCCCTGGAGTCGGGTGTCACGGTTCCCGAAGGCTTCTAGCGCCTTCTCCACGCCTCTCCGGCACCCCCCTAAACGGAGTGGAAGCCTGTGTGCCTGTCGTCAGGTAGTCAGGTATTTACGTGCAAACCATTCGTATCAAAAGCAATCCTGGCGTCCCCGCTTGGTGGGAACCGACAAGTGAGTGAGACACGATCTCTGCTTGTACATGTAAATATGTGGTTCCAAAGTGGGACAGCGTTGTGCAGAGCTGGAGGGAAAAGAGGGCGGAGGAGCTCGCCGAGGTGGGGCTGAGCTAATACTTGAAGGGTGCGAAGTGTTTGGCAGGGACTGCGTGAAATGAGGGTCACTCGTGAACTCGGACGCTGAGCTTGCGTGGGGGTGTGGACGTGATGGCTGTGAGCAGCCCCCAGCGCCTGGCCATGAAAGTTGGAGATTTCAGGGTATTTGTGTAATGCACCGACGCATCAATTTCTCAACGTTTGCTTAAAAACCAAAAAGCCCCAGGTATCTAACCGCAAACTACTTTCTAAACAATGTATGTTATTGAAATTAACATACATGCTTAATAGTGAACAGCGGTTTTATCAAACTTTGCGTTTAGTTAACATGACACTGTTATTGACTCTCCTTGTCTGTTTCTCTACTTTCTATGAATAGAAGATAGATCAGTGGGCCCGTTTCCCAGCTGTCAGTCATAACCATCGTGCTCCTTCTGTTTTTTTCTTTGAAATGATGTGAAAACGAGCTAAGTAGATGTGACAGTTTAAGCCCACATTTATTAAGTTGTATTAATGACATGTATTGGGTTGTTGGAAAAATCATGACGCATTTTTGCAACGAAAAACAGAAAAAAATACATCATGACTTTTCCGACAACCCAATAGCATACATTCTTGTGAAGCCTGATGTAGTGTTTTATTTTTATTTTTATAAAGGTGGAATTTTTCGTTCCTAGTAGTGTTCATTAAGTTTAATTCAATATGTTCATTAGGGATCAGCTTTATTTCTTGGAGGCAATGAAGTGAAGAGCCGAGCTGTGGTGAAATACTCCTCTGCCCCTCCTCGAACAGCATTTGCACGCCTTGAAGAGAAAACAGACTTGAAACTCCCACCTGCCAACTGGCTGCGAGAGAGTGCCAAACTAGGGCCAGCAGGAACTACCATTCTTGGCAATAGTAAGAAAAGCAAGCCATTTTCAAGGTAAATATCGACCAGTGGTATTTTTACTTGTCCCTCAAACTCCCCCTCCCCCTCCCATACTGAACTCTAATACTTACTTTTCAGTTTAATTTGTAATGCTCATCAGCGTGGTGCAATTTCTGTCTAGAAAAAAAGATCATATTTGACTTTTGAAGTCCAATTTTTGCCCTGCTGTAGGATTATATTATGATATAAAGATACCAATTGCATTACTTTTTTCAGGTATGCATCATGTTATTAACAAAGCTGAATTTTGACCACAAAAATTCAATCAGCTGCTTTATTTTTAGCAAGTTTACATACCTTTTGAATATGTAAATAGAATCAGGGTGGCACAACCAGAAGGAAAACCCTTAGCACTGCCTAATCTGTCCTGTGGAGTTTGTCATTAAATGGTAGTGGATGGCCTGGTCTGAGAAAACCTGATGTAGGAGTCCAGCATGTTGGGTGGCCTGTACCCTTGACTTTGATACTTGCTGGAAATGCTGCTGGTGGTATTTCAAGTTGAGACAGTGGCCTGGGGTCTAATAGAGAAAAATGTATGAGTTTGTATATTTTTGTAGAGCATTTAATGTGTGGGGTTCTCTGTTTTTCCTCTCAGTGATTGAACCTAAAATATCTCCATGTAACATATAGCAAGAGCCATAAATACATTAATACCTTATGAGCCGGTAGTTTGGAAATTATCCACATGCCTCAGAAGGTAAAAGTTACATTTGCAAACTGTTGTTTGTCATAATATTTATACCAGCAAAAAGTTGAAAATAGGCCACATACTGGCTTTTAGAAGAATGGCTTAATAAATTATGTGTTAACACAAATGTTATGTGGTGGTTTAAATAATTATATTGAGTGTACACACATTGTGCTAAGTACTTTAAAGATTTTTTTTATTTTTTTTATTGGGGAATTGGGGGGATGGGAACAGTGCTGGGGAATTGGGGAAAGGGGAACAGACAAGTTGCTGTC